>NC_133896.1:104293127-104622190 GCF_964199755.1 Larus michahellis | reverse complement strand
GCTTTTTTTTTTTTTTTTAAAGAGATATGAAGTTAAACTGCAGACAGCTACAACATTATTACTTCTAACTCAAAGATATCTAGGAAAATGGGCAGCAGGGCTACATGTGCTTTTCAGACTCTGTATTTTAATTGTGTTGTGTTTCTTACATCGAGGTTGTCCCCAACCCTTCCTCAGAGAAGCAAGGGCCAGGGCGTAGACCCAGCCCTCTCCTTAAACCTTTGAATAGAAGGCATTTAGAAAAAGACAGCTCCTTCTTCAGCAATGTGATTCTAATATGGTTATTTTCATAACCATGGCTATGCACGTCACAGCACAACAGCTTGCCTCTGGAAGACACTGCCATCAATGAGAACTGGGGACACAGAGAGGAATTTAGCATCCTGTGTGATGGGGTTTTAACAAATTATCTGGTTGAGCCCAGTCATGTCTGACACCTGTGAGGGTAGATTAAAGTGAGTAATTCTGATATCATCTGTCCTAATGTGAGACAACATCAGTGAGGCTTAAGCAAATCTGTCCTAGTGTGAAGTCAGTGAAAGCACAACTCTCTTTGATAGTTACCACTAGCAGGGGTGTGCTGCTGTGTCTGTCACACATGTTGTCTTCAAGCAAAGAAATTTCCTAAAATGTTCTCACAGGAACAAAAACTAGAAGCAGCAGAAATCAATGCTCCCACTGGTCTCGATGCTAGTTTAGGGAGAAGTTCTCCACCAAGAATTGTTTCAACAACGGTGACAATAAAATCTCCTTTCAGAAGAATTATAACTGGGTGATAAAAACAAGGTATCAAAGAGTTCATTGGTAACCAATGAGCAGGAAGAAGTATTCCAAAACAAGTCAGGGAGTAAAATCAGCCAGAAGACTATAATAAAAAACAAGTACACATTTCTACTGCAAAAGGAGAGACAGCCTGTAATCTTGTTGATCTTACTGTCTTCTTTGGTCCTGTTATTTATTGTTTGTTACGTGGGAGCACTTAAAAACCTCAGGCCTGAATGAGGTTACCATTAAACAAAGATAATAAAAGTATGCTGCTCCCTCCTGTTGAGCACAACTGTTGTTAAATTCTTTAGGAAACATTGCTATGGAGACACTGCTTCCAACAGTCCCTTTAGACACATTCAGGTTGAGAGGCAACAAAAATTTGATTAGAAGTGCCCCTAGAAGTTAAATATGTCTTGATATACTGCATTAAACACATGACCTGGTTTAGGTATTTCCTCTCTCTCCTGTACTTTTTTTTTTTTTTAATTTATTCTGTCTTTTCATGTTATTAAAGAGATAAACCAAAAAACATATTCCATACCAGTAATCCAAATCAGAATTTGTATATAAATGCAAAGATGTATCCTTCCAAGGATGAAGACAGTGCTCAGCCTTTAAGTCACCTGCTTAGGTGCATTTGAGCCAAGGGATTATTTCATGGAAAATAACACAACATTTTCTTCCTTAATTTACTTTGAACATCAAATACACTTTGCACACAGCATTTTTTTTCCCCCTTGAAGAGCTAAGAGTCATTAGTAACCTTTACTGGCACAAGATCCATTAGATTTTCTAAGTAGTAAATGTTCTCTATTGATTTATCATTAAAATTAAATTAACTGATACCATTTTAATATTGAGTTCAGTAGCACTGTTCTACTATAGCTTGGCTAGTTAAGCAGAGAAAGGCTGGGTTTCAGAGAAGCACACACTTAACTTTTTAAGCATTCCCTATTTTGAAAAAGTTTTATCTACAGGCTCCATGCATAACTGAACCCTAATCTAAAGCATCCATTCATTACTCAGCTATCTCTCATCTCCTCATCTCCACTATAGAAGGCGGAATAAGGATTACATAGGACTTACATATTTCTCCTCTGCACTTGATTAATATAATTTTAACTAGGTCCTGATAGCAATTAAAAAGAAAAAAATCTTTGAAGAGCAAGGTTCTCAAAGGTGAAAGTGTATTAAACTGTTGTGCCATTTATTGTTGTACTGTATCCTCGCTACCCTTCCGTAACCCATCATAACTTGCACACGGCAGAGAAGCAACTGTTGCTAGCCTGCTTTAAGTTCAAATAAGCAAGTACCGTTCTTCAAGTGTCAAAGGCGTAGAGCAAGGTGCATGGGGTGAAAAAAGCAGCACTGGCAGAAAGGCCATAAGCAACACAGAACATTTGCAGGGACTACAGACCAAGAAAGATGTTCCTTAGTCTTTCAAGCAGACACTTTCCAGTAAAGTTTATTTTATTTCACCACCATCATAACTGCTTGCAGTTGTGAGCTGTCCAAACAGTATCATGAAAAAGTGATGTAAATAATAAAGCTTTATCTCCTATTTAACTAATCTACTAGTTAACTAACATCAACTAATTCCTGATTTCATTCTTCTAACCAAGGCCGACAGTCAAAATCTGCTCCTATTTTCTGTTAGCAGAAAGTGATTCATAGGATATTTAAGATTGGAGTTCTCTCGTTCAACCTCCCACTGAGACCAGGGTTAGCCATAGGACCAGACCAGGTGGCTCAGAGGCTGATTAATTTTGATCTTGAAACCCTCTAATGCTAGAGAATGCACAACTGCTCTGGGCAACTGCTCCAACACCTCACTGTCCTCATGGGGAAAATTTTATCCTTATATTTAGTCTGAACCTCTTGTTTCAACGTGTCCATTGCCTCTCATCTTCCCACCATGCACTGCTGTGAAGTCTGGCTCCACCTTCTCTATAGTCTCCACATAGGTAGGGGAAGGCTGCCACTATATGCACCCCAAAGTCATCCCTCCCCCATTCTTAATGAGCCCAACTTCCTTAGCCTCTCCTACAGGAGAATTGCTCCAGCCATTTTGGTGGCTGGCTGCTGAACTTATTCCAGTAGCTGAGTTATACTGCTGCACAAAGCTGTGAATAAAGTATTTCAAGTTGAGACACACTTGAGTTTAGATAGACTGGGAGCACTTCAGAGATTTAACAGACAAAAAAGAGGAACAACATTTATAAACTGCTCTTTTTAAAGAAAAATAGTGCATGTGTGTGTGAATTACTATAGACAGTAATTACAGATCGAAATGGGATGTTCTTTCTTAGCTCTCTCTAATAGCACAAGTCTGAATGCAGACAGTTCCCATTCCTGAGTACAATTTCTGTTCAGGAAGAATTAATGCAAAAGGGAAAATGATCATCACTTGTTCTAAAAGGCAAACTTATTAGAGTTAAATATGTAGGACAAAACATAAATATATATATACAAGCACACAAAACAGCAAGACAGATTTGCTGAAAGGCAACTGAAAATTTCAGAGAGATCATCTATTAATTTAAGCTTGACTAGAGAGAACAATGAGGACTGTTTTATAATAAAATTAGGATGTCCATTTTGTAATCCAAATTTAAAGTAGTTAGTTATTAAAAGTGGCTTCTTCATGGAATGACTATGTGTATGCATGCAGCAAAGCTATTACAATAATTACAATGAGTTCTACTGCACATGCTACAACTCCTGTCCCTACACTTGTCAAAGATAAGCCCACATCTCTGCAGCTATTAGAGCTCTGTCTGTAAAGCAAAGCCACAGAAATGAGAAAACATTCAGATTTCCTACATTCAAAATATGAATCTTTGAAGAGACAGAAAATGAAGGACACCTTTAAACTCAAGAGCCTGCCCTGTGCCTCCTAAACCCCTTTCTATCTCTCTCGTATCTCCTTGAAGTTCCCATCTATTTCCCCTTTCTCACCTTCATCTTTCCACCCTAGCTTTTCACTCTTTCTTCCAAGCCAAGTGTCATTTTGAAGTGGTGAATACTCACGCATAAGTCGAACACAAGGCATCATGCTTGCTACGGGACATCCCCACCTGCGCAGTGGGGACAACCACTTCCAGAATTCAGGCAACTAGGTCATGAGTCTATGCAAACAAAGCATTTTACCGGATCACACATCTTTCAGTTGCTGAAGAACTGAAAGGAATTTCTTCTTCCGCAGAATTCCAATACCCTGCTTCAGCAAGCAGCATTCTTCTGAGACACAACTGAAACAGTTGTATGAATTCTCTAATAAGACTGGGAGGAAAAGCCTTATATCTCTCATTCCAAAATGTTTTAACCCTTTTAACCCAGCTGTGGCAGACAGCATGACCAATAAGACAAAAGTGCTTTGGGGAAAGGGACACTGCACTTTCCACAGCTGGAGTTCTAATTTCTGTGCTTCTATGCCATGCTCATTACGTGCATCTTGTGAAATTTGGAAAACCACACTATTTTGGAAAACATTATCCCTGTTTTATGGTATGCATAAACTATTTATTGCTATGCTTTGCACAGAACAAAGAATAAAGGAAGGATACGTTCCTCAGTACAGTACTTGTGGTCACTCCTAGAAGAGATGTTAACATGCAGCTACAGTAACCATAGATGCTTTTAGTAAGCCCAGTTACCCTCTTCTAGAAGTTAACTGCTTGCTAGATCACAAGTAGTTCTTTTTCCAAGCACCTTGACAAATTTCACTTGCTTTCACAAATTGTATATGATTTTCTGTGGTTCCAAACAGCGATCCACCATTTAGTAAGTACAGCTCCAATGAGCCATAACCTTTTCCTTTAGTGGTGATTTATTACGTAATTTTCCCACTACCACTCAGTCTGGTTTTTTAGACCATTAGGGTGCAGCCAAGATTCCCTAAATTGGAATCTATTTCTGACCAACTTTGTGATGTTTAACCCACCGCAGAGGAAGTCAATTACCAAGCAAATTTAAAAAGTGTGTGGAGAAGGGAGTGAAGGCAGACACAGTCCAGCTATACCGAAAGATTTTTTTGAAGAGAAAAGTTTTTTGTGATGCTGAAATTCACCATCAGACACTGCACATGAGTTATGAATAACTGGAGAGTTGTGGTGGGTGGAGTGGGGTGAGCTGTTTAGGAGTGTTAATAAAAGCATCATCATTCCCCAGCTGTCAGAGATTTAAGACATGTCCACAACTAATTTTCAGACTGTAAGTTAGAAGAGCAGCTATTTATGATGATTCTTCTGACAAACAGCAGGAAGATATTAGAACAATTTGAACTGTGGCTCATCTTCTTTCCTCTTCAACCAAGCACTTGCTACCGGGGGATGGCTCTAAGTACGTTCCTATAACATAGAAGGACCTGGGAAATGATTCAGAGACTACCGTTCCTTCATTTCGTCTCTGCATGATCGTAAAAAAACAACAGAAAAATTAATGCTAGGTCACTTTTTTTTCCCCCTCCCTCCTTTCTTTAGCACATCAGATAGCATATTTGCTGACATTACACTGTCTATCTTCTACACTTAAAAGTAAAACCATTTTTTAAAGCAGATGTTATACCTCTGGATTTATAACAAGGAAACAGTGAAGCTGCCCAGCGTGCAATGTGTCTGCAACATTTGCAAGAGTGAATAAAATAAGTAAAAAATTAATTGACAATTTGTAGGGGTTGTTCTTTCATACTTGGGCAGTGGTTTGAACCTCCAAAGAGGTGAGCCTACCACTTCCTCTTCGTTGCTGTAGAAAATTAAGACATGGGTACCAACACATACTAGTCTCCATGAAATAGAATGAAATTATTTGGGAACTTTCTACATATTGAATTTCTCATTTTAGTCTGATTTTACACAGCTACTACATGAGGAGTACCTCACTGCATATGCCATCTCCCACTTGTAACCATAAACAGAAGGGGGGGAAAAACGGGGGGGGGGGGGGGGGGGGGATGACCACGTGGCCCTTTATTTTTTATTTATTATCCTTGCAAAAAGAGAACCAATTGACTGATGTGTGCATCCTCAAATACTCCTCTGAACACCTTAAACAGAGGAATATACCTGCAGACACCGGCTCCCTGCTGTTCCTCAGAAAGCTATCAATGTTATTTTACTCATCACCTACCCTAAGAAGATTACTGCAGTATATAACTTATCTCTTTATAGGAATTACTGGTAGGATGCACCTTTTCCATTTGAAGCCCGTAAGAAGTAGAATTTTTACTAAGTTTCCCCTCTACTGTTCATTTTCCTTTTTGGGGCAGGAAGCCTCATAGGCTTTCATTAGTCACAAACTTCTGTCCAACTCATTTCAGGTTTGGAAACCCTCTGCTTCTGGTTCAATTCTAGATTTTATACCTATGAAGATTTAGGTTTGTAATTTAGGTTCTACTCTCTGTAATACTAATTAAAATATTGCTGTTGTATAGTCCTTTTATCACATACAAGGTATGTTTGTTGATACTAACTCTAATACCAAAAATTAATTTAGAATGTGAATTAAGTGAGAGTGGGACACTATTAGCATGAAATATCAATATATTTGCTTTTATATCTAAAAAACAACTTCTATAGTTCAGTAACAGGTTTACTTAGATACAGAAAATACACAATACCCTCAATATACAAACTACCAAATTACTCAGAAAAGGAAAAACTACAAGAGTTGGTTTAATTGTAATTCAAATCAGAAACCTTTAAAATGCTCAGAATTGCCTATAAAATTCATTAATTAATATTTAATAATCTGATTCTAACTAAAATTGATATATTAAACATAATTCTGTTAGCCAAAGAGACAGGTAAATAGGTTTTTTTGGTACCTAAGTTCTCCCACTTTAATTCCTCTAAGGATATACAGAGAATAATAAAACCACCATCATCTTACCACTTAAGCACAGAGCAAAAAATAACATATGTATGTTACTTGCCATCTAGCGTATCAACAGCAGGATTCTAGTTTCCAGTTTTGTTATAGAAGTAGATGTATGAACAGTACAAACTATTTTCTCATATATTGAGCATTTAAAAATTAAGTACATTCATACAGAAGACTGCACTTACGGATTAAAGAACGCATCTGATATTTAGATCTTTTTCAGTTTTCAAACCAGTTTTCTACACCTTCTACAGATTTTTTTAAGTTGCTCAAGGCTCAGTTCCAGACTGGTGATGTTAGAGGAAGCTTTCTCAGTAACCATAATGTACTGGTAGTATCTGCAAAGGCCCCTGATAATTAAGCAATGCAGATGTGAGTTTCCTAATTATACCGAGTTCACAGCAGAGCAAAACCCTTAAAACTCTCAACAGCAGAATCCAGAATTCCTTCAGAGCCTCCAGCTAACTTTGCTCTCTACCACCTTCTGAGACAGCACAATGTCCTAAAAACACCCTCTATTGCTTTACTTTTTCTCTTCCATGTCTCTTCCTGAAAGACTTACTATTCAGTGCACCAAGTAGCCCTTTCTTGTTGTGATTGGTGATCTTTAAACAAAGCAAGAGTAAAAGAAAAAAGTAAGTGCATTCAACTCTTCTAAAATCTAGTGCACAATTCAAGTATTTTGGATTTTTTTCAGGTTTGAGATTTAATGAGAGGGGGTTTTGTTGGGTTTTTGTTGGTTTGTTTGTTTTTTTTAGGGATATCAGAAACAACTTAGTCAAAATAGTGATGAAATTGCAGACACTTCAGAGCAATACAAGCTAATCAACTGCATAAACTACAACATCTTTCTCCAGACACCACCACAAATGAGCAAATTGAAACAATCGTTCAGGTCACCTGGTAAGAACAGGCTTTAGCCAGCACAATTAGCATTAAACAGACCCTCGGCATTTTTTTAGCCAAATGAGATATCACATCTGGAGTACCTCTACCATCATTTGGTTTTCTTGAGTTCCTCTAAATTCTTCACTTAACCTGCCCATAATCCTCCTTCACTCCAACAGTTATCTTTAAGACTCAGCCACCATATCCTTTCTGCACCAGCAGCTCTTCACATAGTCAAATACAGATTTCCTCAGGACTGCTATCATGCAGCCATGGAACAGCTTCCCTGTGCTAGATGTACGCAACAAAACCCCAGGTAGTTCGCAGATTCCCTTGGCAGTCCCAGGCAGAACAGACAACTGACCCTCCGTCAGCCACATCTTTGCTTTCACCTTGGACCTGGCACTGCTCTGTTTCTCTCCAGTTCTGGAAGGCAAGGCACTGCCTGCATCTCTCTGTTTCTGTAGAGGACTCTCACAGCTCTCTTCCCAGGCATTTTTCTTCCTGATCACAGCTCAACAACTTCCATGAGCCCTTTTTTTTTTATTTTGAGAGGGTGGGGCATCACCTGCCACTACTCAGCTCTAGTTTAGGTACACTTGGTCTGTTATCCTATGGTAGGATACTTTACTTTGTGTTGCACAAATCTGAAACCATGCAGAGAAGAGAATTAGTACATGTTTGTACTGTTTCACCTGAATTTAAAAAAAAAAAACAACCAACCAACCAACCAATGAAAAACAGCAAAAAACCCAAGCAATCACAAACAAAACAGTTAATATCACCTAGAGCAAGACGAACACACAGTATTTTGGTTAAGCCTTGGATGCTATTTTCGTATGGGCATAAAAAAGAGCAACTGAAGACATTAGAGATCCCTAGATAACACAAATGAAATCAAAACCTTTCTTTTCCAGTCCTATACACCTCAGATTAACAAAACAGTTAATTCAAGTCAGCATGAGCCAGGGATAGATTTGTCTCTGTCCTTTAAAATACAATGCTACAATTAGTCTGAAGAAAAGAAAAGGATTCTGTTTTTCTTGGCTTTCAACTCATTTGCCGCTAGGAACAAAAGGTAGTCAGACTCCCTTGTGACACTCCATAACTCCAACTCCTAATGTTGCTAAAGGCTGAAAGGTTCAGGAAGATGCATAAGGGAACAAAAACAAAACAAAAAAGCAGAAGATAAACAGCGAAAGACAGAACATCTTAAAGATGTACAATTGCTGAAGAGTCTGTAATACTTTGTAAATACCCTACTACTTTCTCTATGTCTTTTTGACAACAGAAAGGCAGAGTGGCAACTTAATGATAAGGTTATATTAGTCTTAGTATTGATAAATCTCTTTGCAACAAAGAAAGCGCCTGTCCTTATATTTTCAGCGGAATAAACCCTGAGGGGACACAAACTTCATATTGTTCGGCTGAATTTTCTTAGGTAACTTTACCTTTAGTAAAA
Source organism: Larus michahellis (assembly GCF_964199755.1). Taxonomy (NCBI): domain Eukaryota; kingdom Metazoa; phylum Chordata; class Aves; order Charadriiformes; family Laridae; genus Larus; species Larus michahellis. Next base: position 104,613,192 of record NC_133896.1, on the reverse strand, counting down.
ATCATAACTTGCAGACTAAGTCAGTAGAGAGAAATAAAAGGAAGAGCAGAGAGATTCCTTCTCTGCTAGGTACAGAGAAAACAAGGGGTGGGAATTCTTCCTTCTGCCTTTTTCACCTGCACCAATCTTGCACCGTCTCACCTAGGGATGCTCATGCCTGCCTTGTGAAAGGCTACGTGGAAAGCCAGGTCAGCTTCAGAGAGTGAGAATGTGTTGCTAAATACACATAAATCTCCAATCCAGGATCTCTTAAAAAAAGTGAAGAGAAGGAAATTGCCTGTAGATTTCTTAAGTGTTTGAAGAAGCTCATTGAATGAGTGTTATATTAGGAGTGATCATGTGGAAAGATGAGCAGATTTTTATGATGTCTCTTGTCTGGTGCATGCAGGATATCAGTGCTTCAGGAGTACACCATGAATTCACTCTATTCAAACTTCTCTACAGTCATGACTTGCCACCAAAGTGTCCAAAAACACTGCATTTGTGCAAGAGTCCCTATTAGCTCAAGCAGAAGTTAATAGATGATCAGTCCAGGTGGAATTAAAGAAGGCGCCAGTGTAGTCGTTAACAAGTGTCTTACCGAAAGGCCGCATTTTTAGGAATTTTATTGAAGTTAAAAGCAATGCATCTTAGGAAAACTGACAGAAAAACAGAGTCAACCTTATCGTTTAATATCCACTTTCTACTAACTTAAAGTGGAGAAAGGGAGAAAAAAAAATCCTTTGCCAAAACAGACAGGAAGCAGCCAGTTGTCTGCCCGACTGCTGTCATCCTGGGGATTGATTTGCTACAGATGACACCCTATCTGGCTGATAGCTGCAGAGAACTAGGATTTCAGCCACTGCCAGACGCCTACAAAACACACACTGCTCTTGAAGATGCTTTAAGTGCACTGCTGTCTTACTTCCCATGATTGTTAACAAAGTCATGGATGGCAGAGCATCTAACTTGAGGGTACTGTGCACCTGTGAGATGGCATATTATGCTTGAAAAAGAGACAATCTCTCTCAGGACGTAAGAAACCAGGAGACTGTGGACCTTTACAATCTTTAGCTTGAAGACTCCCAGTAAGTTTCAGGCCAGAAGCCAGGTATCACAGTCCCTGTGAGGGATGCAGATACTGGATTTATGGCTGCCTTACATCACCACAACAGCCACTAACTGTTTTAGGGTACCGATGAATTTGGTCTTGAAGAGTTATTTAATGTACTTACTTCCTAAAACATCATAAAATGTGGGGTAATGTTTTCTAAGAAAACAATATACAGCACCTTCTGTTCAGGTACTCTGTTGACTTACATCCTGCTTAACAGTTACTGCAAATGTTTTGCTTAGTGTAGTATGCCCCAGCAGCAACTGATATTTCTGCATTCATCTTATTCTCATTTCGTTAAGATGATTGCCAAATCTGCCTCTTGTAATAATGGCAGCACATCACACATGACATGGAAGACCAGTCTTTGAACTGAAAACAAGGCTGTGGGATATTTGTAAGCTTCAACTTACACTTCCTGCATGTAAAGACAATTTAAAGTTAGTTCAAAGTAGGGAGGAACTTATGAAATGTTTGATAATTTGTTAGAACTTCCTAGTTTTCTAGAAATAAATGATAAATTATTTTAAATTTAACACGTGCCTACAGCAAATGAAACCTTTTAAATATTCGTAAGGAATGTTTTGTTTCAAGGGTAAGTATCTTGTTAATGAAGACAAAGAGAAAAACATATCACTGGACAAAAGCTTTATATTTATTCTCAGTAAAGCAGAGCTTTGAGGATGGTATAATCTTCCACTCAAATTGCCTCAGTGTTTTTGATAAAAAAATATCAATGATTAATGGAACTCTGGAGTCCTCAGCACAAGAAGGACCTGTTGGAATGGGTGCAGAGGAGGGCCACAAAGATGATCAGAGGGCTGGAGCACCTCTCCTGTGAGGACAGGCTGAGAGAGTTGGGGTTGTTCAGCCTGGAGAAGAGAAGGCTCCGGAGAAACCTTATTGCTGCCTTCTAGTACCTAAAGGGGGCCTTACAGGAGAGATGGGGAGGGACTCATTAGTAGGGAGGGTAGCGATGAGGGTAACAGTTTTAAAATGAAAGAGGGGAGATTTAGATTGGATATTAGGAAGAAATTCTTTACTGTGAGGGTGGTGAGGCACTGGAACAGGTTGCCCAGAGAAGTTGTGGATGCTCCATCCCTGGAAGTATTCAAGACCAGGCTGGATGGGGCTTTGAGGAACCTGGTCTAGTGGGAGGAGTCCCTGCCCGTGCCAGGTGGGTTGGAACCATATGATCTTTAAGGTCCCTTCCAACGTGAACCATTCTATGATTCTATGATTACGTCAACATCAGCGCTCTCCACTATCAGGACTGAGACATCCCCTAGCTACAACTCACAGGATTATTCAGATTGCACCCATCTCTTGCACTTGCTTTAAAGTCCACTGAAAGAAATCATCCTTCAAGTGATTTCATTGGGTTCGGGGATCAGCCTTTAAACCTTACATCTCAATTACGACAACACGTGCAGAAAGCAAGCCAAACTGATGTACTTAATTCAATGGTGTGCACCACACTTCAACAAACTGTGGGCTGAACTTGCCAACTCAGTTCCACACCATGTCCTGTACAACCAACAGAGACTAAAGACTGTTGATCTTTGCCAGCTTGGGCTTGATTTAAATTGATGGCCTAGAGCTGACAGACTATGCATTAACATATTTCATGGTGCAGAGAAATGCTAACACACGCATGTGAGAGTAAATTAATTTAATTTGATGAAGACACCTTCTTAGCCCCTGTTGATGTTGATTCCTTCAACTATGCAGAAGGAATTCTGTTGCCTGCTGATGAAAGGTAATATATAAAGCAACAGAAGAAAGAAAACAGAAATCCCATTGCCATAGACTCTCAGCTCACTGCATGGTGCTTTACGGTCACAAATCCTATTAGCATTAATCAAAGTAAGATGATGGGCTTTCTAACATGTTTGGTCTGGAAGACAGAACCTGTACAAATCTGAGAATTGGAACTTCACAGAGCAGGGAGGGGGAAGGAGGGTGGGTGAAAACCTCCCTTATCTACCAAAATACTGATCCACACAGCACAATGAGGGAAAGATGGGAGAGCTCATTTCCTATACTGACTTCCCTAAAGCACTGCACTCTAATAAGCAGCTGTCACCGAGGTGGGTAGAGCAATAAAGTCCCAACAGTCAAGCTGAACTGATACAGTCCATTACCTATTGAATCATGCCCATACAGGTCTCTCAATTGAATGATTACAGCAGTGTCAGTGGGCTGTGCATTGCGGTGCTGTATTACAGCTCTGGTTCATAAAATTTTACAATGTATGAGTAAAAAATTAAATGCTACTGAAGACATAAGCATTTCTCTTTCATATGTGCACCAGACATATCCAACCATGGCTGCGGTTTAAAATGTATCCATGATGAATTTCCAGGAAACTGGCCAAAATCTAATACAATACGGCCACACAGATCTCCTAAAAAGACATACAGCAAAAGTCTTGTTTTTGAGTATTTGCAGCTGATATTACAATTATGTGGCTATCACTGAACTACTGTTTATCCTTATTCTTTATTTTGGAAACAGTTCAATGAGCTTATCGGCAGATGAGCCAGAACCAAAATATTGCTTGTTGGCATGTACTTTGAAGCACTCAACTTAAAAAAGAATATTCCAGACAGAGCTGCATAACTGGAAAACTACACAGTACATCTAATTCTGAATATGCACAAAATCTAAATGCCTGCCTTATTGGCACAGTATATCTTTTCTGAAAACTATACTTTTGTTCAAATAATAATAGCATTGATTTTTAGAGCTGGTCAAATAGGATTCTCCAAATACTGATTCTGGTAAATTTGGGTATGCTTTTGTGTTGTGAAACATCCACAGGCCATCCCCATTATTTGCACATCATCTTGGAAATACATGAAGAAAATGACAAGCAAACAGTCTTATCTGTTGACTATGCACAATGTATTGAGCAGTGGTATTTGCTACTTGACACACAAGCCTCAAAATTAGCTATGTGATTAATCTGCCTGCTACAGTAAGTACATCGTATCAAAATACCTACATTTGTTCATTTTGTGCTCTTTACTCTTGAGGCTTTTTTTGAAGGAGCAAGCATGGTCAAATAACATTGCATCTCTACCCCTGTTGTGGTACTTATGCTTTCCTACCCTTGGGCAGCAATGCAAGGCCGGCTTTGTAAAATGAACTCCAGCATATACCCTTATTTTCTCATCATGGCAAATCCCAGACCAGATTTCCTGACACTGTAAGTGGGCTAAACCTAACAATTTTCACTCATTTACATCAGCAGATAATTTGGGCTGTGACATGCACAGAAAATATGAATGTACACTTAAAATTGATTCCTGGACATGCTCCCGTTGAGAAGAACATTTGGCAAATATTGACTCCCACTGAAATTTCTGAAATCAGAGAGGTTTAAGCACCTGCTTTAATCAACTGATCCTTTGAACAAGAAGGAATTCATTGATAACTTTTGCTTAACAGGATCATAATAGTAATAATGATAATAATAGTAATAATAATAACAATATTAATTATTATTATGTGGCCTTATACCAGCAAGAAATAGTGATACTAACCAATTTATTTTCTGTTGTTGTATCTACATAAATGTAAAAGAGGAGCTGGGCAGTGAGAAATCATACTCCTGAAAATTAAACAAGCATCTACTCCTGTATCAATCCTATTGCTAGGTTGTAATACCCATATATGCATATAACAATTGAATTTTTATGATCAAACATTTTCCAACTGCCACAAAACTTACTGGGAATAGACAGATCGGTTCTTGCTTCACACTGATACTCTTGCCCCAGTTCATTAAACCAGCTGTACTTGAAAGCAACAGTCTGCACAGACTTGCTGTAAGCAGCTAAGCTGTCTGATCTAACTCCTACAAAGAGGCAAACTCTGTAGCTGCAATGTCAGTCAACTGTTCTGTGTGTCTAAGAGACCCAGCTACAGCTTTTTTGGCAGTTTTGGCAGGATGCTGACACTCACTTCCCTCTTCAAGGCTTTCCATACACTGCTGGGAATAGCATTCCTGTTTGTGTCCAAGTTTTTAAACTATGGGAATCTCTGACCATTTTGGATAAAGTTGTTTTGCACACAAAAGCAAATATTCACTCCAATTACTAGTATCTTCTGAGTACATTACCCGCATGTCCTAATATAAAGTCACTGCCTTTATGGCTTACAGCAGTTCAGGGCTATTGACATAATTCTGCTTGAACTGGTATCAGCTGTGGAAATTGGGCATTAGCCTATTGTTAATTCCATATGAAAGTTAAGCTGTAATTGTTTAGAAACTGTTTCAGAAACTACTTCACATTCAAAAAAATAAAAGCTGCAGCCACTTACAACCGAGCTGTTTGTTTCTACTTTTTTAATGCTGTATTTATACTTAGTAAATGGTACACATGGCAAAAAGGGGAGTAAATATAAACATTGAAGACTAAATATGTGACCAGGGATTGTCAAGTAAGGAAAATATCTCATTGAATACAGCAATCACCAATTAAATAGCTTAAATAAAGAGACCCAGACTTTGTATCCCTGGGTGCAAAACGTTCAGGAAATCTTAACTAGCACTTATTGGGCCATAAGGGGTTTGGAGGCCTCTGTTATATAAACAACCATGCCACTGGACAGGTATACTGCCACTTGTTTTCAAAATTGTCTGCTCAAATTCCAGCACTACAAAACACAAACATGAACAAAAAACACTGGGAGAAAATTAGGGACAGAGTGACTAGTGGCTCGAGGGTACTCGTCGCAGGACACTGAAGCAGTGCAAGTTTTGAGGCTGCAGAAACTGACTCTCAGTATGAATTCCCCAAAGAAAATGACACAATTTTTGATCAAAAGCAAGGTTTTTTTTACATTATCAACCAGAATGTTTAGTTTTAAATATAGAAAACAGCGAGCAACAGGAACAGAGACAGCTTAAACCCCGATCTCTCTTCACGTGCTTGCATTGAAGCAGACAGGCCCTTGCTTTTACAACTGCTTTTAGTCACTCAGTGATTTTCTGAGCCACAGCAAACTTTAACCAGTCCCCTCTGGTTCCAGTGGAGCCAGGGCTAAAGTCATATGAAAAGAAAGCAATGGAACAGGTTCCAGCACACTGTTCTCACACAAGTAGTCCTGACTAGAGTGAAACAAAAATAAACATTAAAAAAGCACATTTGAAACAGGCTGACAGTTGTCTGATAGAACTAAACTGTCTATGTAATTGTAGAAACAGCACCGAACAGCTGTGTTGCCAGAGAAGTCCCTGCAAGGACTGTTCTAAAGCTAATTAACTTTATCGGTAGCAACTTTATTTTCTTCTGGATCACTGATAACAAAGCTGGCAAAGGGGAAAGACTGGAAATAGATAGTGAGAAGGTGAAGACAGGATCCACAGTAACTGAGATTGCTTTGTAAACTGTGACACAACCAAAGGGTATGTACAGCAAAACTTCAGGTTAAATATCTGGGTACTAAGAGAATAACGGCTCAGCCTACCTAAACCTGAATGGACCTATGCTGCCTCTTACAGTTACTCATATATGCTAAACTATTACTCATATTTGCATTCTATACTTGATGGCTCTCATGCGCTAATTCCTATATAATCCTACACATACAAGCATTCGGAAAGAGTTGGGATTAAATGGTAAATCAATCAGCATCAAGCCTTCAAGTAGGATGGTGAAAAATTGGAGGAGGTTCAGAGCACCATGAAAAGAAACATATGTTAAAAAGATGAGGATAGGTTAATTCAATTTATCTTGGTTTTCAAAGAGAAAGTTAGATGCAGAGATGATTATGGTAACTTTCATGCTACTATTACCTTATCTAATAATACAGACCTCTTCAGTCTAAAAGACAAAAGGATGAACAATATCCAAGGCTTTGAGTTCAAACTAGATAAATGTAGATGAGAAATAAGGCTCAAATCTCAAGCTGCAAGCACAATCAATCACAACAAATTACTGTTTAAAACAGCTTCTCTTTGAATCAATAAATTTTTTTTCAGGTTTTGAAGGGGTCTTGTTCTTCTTTGTTGGTTTGTTTTTAAAGACCACCTTATTTAGCCACAGTTCCTAGGCTCAAAGCAGGCCACGAGACTTCAATGACTTCAATGATTAAGGTACACAGAAAGCCAGAAAAGCTAGTTTTGGAAAACTCAAAATTTATAAACCTACCAATGCGCTGGCTGTGTATTCTGCTTATAGTGATAGGCACCCGAGCAAGATCAGAGCCACACCTGGTAATCTGCATAAATTTTAGAAAGAAAGTCCCTGTCTCATATAACTATCTCCACAGATAAAACAGGTTTCCTGTTGCAGGGAGGAAGAAGCACAAAGACAACAGATGACTTTGACCAAGGTGAGTCCCAGCTTTCCCAAAGACACAGTGTGCCCCAAAATATGAATCAATTCACTGTTAACACTGGTGTCATATTAACTCTTATTTTATCAGAACTAATTAGACAACCTTAGGTCGTGGTTGACTGAATCAATGCTGTGCAAGGACGAAAGAACCTTCAATGTCTCTCTTGTTTCAGCACCTTACCTATACGGTAAAGAAGAAAAATTACCGACACATGATACATACAGTACACAGACAGAAAGAGTTCCCTTACATTCAGATTTTTGGTGTGTTAGTAGACGAAATTTTTCACAAACCCTCAAGTTGCAACAGCTATCATTTTCAGACATCACTTTCCAGAAACTTGCCCAGAATTCATCTGACAATGCTGAAAAATGCTACATGAATCCACCTTCCTGACTGGACAATTAAAAATACAACAAAAAAACCCCACACACCTTTTAAAAGAGCTCTACAATTTTTGAGCCTCAGTTTGTAAAACACATGTCCCATATTTTAAAAAGTAGAATTAGTTGAGAATTGTAGAATCATAGAATACCAGGTTGGAAGGAACCTCAAAGATCATCTATCCAGTCGAAGCTTTTCTTGGCAAAAGCATGGTCTAGACAAGATGGCCCAGCACCCTGTCCAGCTGAATCTTTGAAGTGTCCAATGTTGGGGAATCCACCACCTCCCTGGGGAGATTATTCTAATGGCTGATTGTTGGCATTGTGAAAAATTTTCCTCCTGTGTCCAATCAGAATCTCCCCAGGAGTAACTTGCACTCATTACTCCTCATCTTTTCCATGTGACTCCTTTTAAAAATGGAGTCTCCATCATCTTTGTAGCCACCCTTCAAATACTGGAATGTGGTGGTAAGGTCTCCCCTGAGCCTTCTTTTCTCAAGGCTGAACAAACCCAATTCTCTCAGCCTTTCCTCATATGGCAGGCTTCCCAGTCCTTTGATTATCTTTGTGGTCCATACATGAAGTGTGTTTGATTGTTTTTTAACCTGTAAACCTAAACTGTCAAAAGTCTTATCTCCACCCTTCTGCAGGGACTAGAACAGTCTGCAAATATCATTTGAGATATCCCATTGCGTTAGGATGTCAAAGGACAATGGGTCAATTGTCTTTTAGGCCAATAGCCTACATATTTCCTACTCTTGAGTCAAGAGTAGAAATTAATGATTTATTTCTCTTCCAAAACACTTATTTTCACAGTCAGGGAAATAAGATTTATGGTGCCAAAATCCCGATAGCGTAGTATAAATATATTTATATGTACTTGTAATTATATTTATACTATACCTGAGGGATTCCAACTCTGCAAATAAATCTTGTTATTTTCTACACTATGCAAATAAACATTCTATAGGGGAAATAAATCATTTGTTCCACTACAGAATCATTTTCCTCAAAAGCAGTAAATTATTCTGTCAATACCAATGGTCTGTCAACCAGCAATGGCTAAGTCCCATCAAACCACGTCAAGTTGTAGCTTCCCGTTAGCTGGCTACCATAGCTTACTGCAGGGGGAAAGAATAGGAAAAACAAAAAGCGCTCAGCGCGCAGGGGGACTGCTGAGCTGTGTGTACGCTCGTAACAGTAGTCTGCTGGAACATGCGCAGGGAATTGCCAACATTGTGCACTGCAGCTTAAGAACCCTGCAGCTGATGCTACTGCACAGTGCAAATTCATCCCTGCTCCTGAGGGAACAACACATACAGTGTCATATCTGTAGTTAAACAGAGGAGGGGTAAACAAGGCAGTCTGGGGGCAAACAAGTATGGGAAGTGTTGATTTTCTGCCATGCAGTATTAATCTTAATAAATTCAGCAAGGCAACTCTCAATTTAAACATATAAACTGTCAGAAGAATTAATCATGAGTTTAATTTAGTTGACTTTCTTTAGTGGCATCACTCCGAGAGCATCCAGCATCCTGCATTATTTAATTGCATTTATCCTCATAACGGCCTTGCGAAGAGGAAAACACTATTATTGCTGGTTGACAAGTGGGGGCATGAAACACAGAGAAACTAAATGACCTAGTCAAGGTCACAGAGAAGTCTGTTTCAGCATAAGCACTAAATCCCAGATTTGCTGAGTCCTTTGACAGCACAATTCAATAGGACTACCTGCCTGTGTCGTCTGCTCACTGGCTGTATTGGCGATTCTTCCTGAAAGGACAAATAGTATTTGCCTTATAATTGCCATAAACTATTTATTTGCAGTCAAAAGAAATTAGGCAAAAATGTACAAATCAAAAATAAACTATGAAAAAATTTTGACCTGACATATTCTAGATGGGACTATAAATACAAACAAAAATGAAAAGAAGTCACTTTTCTACTTCATAAAGGCAGTATTTTCTTCTTTCAAGACATAAACTTCCTGATGACAGCAGTGCAGCATAAACAGAGAGATAAAACACAGCATGCCTCACATACTGAAGAAAAAGGATTTCCTCCCTTTCCTTTTTTCTTTTAGGCATATTTCATCTTCCCTCTCCTTGGTTCTCCTCTTCCTTTCATTAAGGAAGATAAGTCATAGCAATGAAGTTACAGACACCTGTTTCACAGTTAATCGCCAGTAAAGGCATTTTTACCATTTCCCTAAGGATGATGCAGCTCAGGCTAAAAATATTTCACGTTCAAATAGGTAGGTCTAGCTCTAAAGCTGCTGGGACATGCTTCACTCAGAGCTAACCTATCTTCAGAAGGATCTCTGTTTATAAAGTAGCATGAACTCAAGGGAGGATTCTGGGAGACACTTGAATTACACATTTTAGGAAAAATAATGTGAATAGCAAAGAAGGTAATTGAAAAGGTAACCAGATACGTGTCTCAGGGAAGGCAAATACATACAGGGGCAAGTTAATTTACTGAAAGGTTAGAACAGAATCAGATTTTTGCTCTCCTTGTGCAAGCACAAGGAGACCAGATACCAGGAGAAACATACAATGCCAAGCAAATAATTTGCATTATAACTGCCGTAAAGAATTGGCAACTTGTACAAAAATGGCTGCAAAGGGATTACGGAGGGCAAAGGGGAGATGTGAGTTAGTGAATGAAGCATCACTTTGAACTGAGGAGCGAGCAACTATATGCTAGGTTGCCAATGCTTGTTAAGCTATTCTGGACACATTGTTTCCCTCCCATCCTTCAGTTTCGCTACTTGAAAAATTCAGCACAACTATTATCAATGTAATCACAAAATAATAATGATGGCATGGCTATGGAGCTCCACGCTGTGGAGCACTTGGATTTCTGCCAGCAAAAAAAGCTAAATATTATTACTTTTGCAGGAATATCTCTAGACATCTTAAATCTCACTCTAATGGCAGAGGGGAAAAAAAAAAAATCTGTTGAAAAGTAAGAAAGCCAGTGACTTGCCCTTTGATGCTGCAAAATTACCATTCTTGCTCTCTAAGAGCCTTGCATATCCCAACACCGCAAAATCAGCATGCTTTCACTGTAACATCAAATGTTGGTTTTATACAGGTCCTCCCTAGGAAGGGAGTTTCTGAGCAGCATTCCTATGGCAGAGCAGGTGCAGCTTGAAAACTAGCTTGAGATCCCTGCTTCAGCCCAGGTTTTTCATAAACTGGCAAGGCTGTAGCCATAACCCAAGTTCACTCAGCCAACTGCCTTTTGATAAATGGCCTCTTCAGGACAACCAACAGCTGCTACTGCTTAGCATTTTGGGGCTGCTCTAATCAATAAGACAACTGGTCAAAGAATTTGCCATAGGGTGAGAAAGCTGTAGCATGTTCTCCAACTTCCCCAGCAGTGGTCAGGAGACAATGGAAAACTGTATCTTACTGAGTAGTTCTTATTTTTCTGAAGCCATTTCAGTCCGCTGTAACACAGAGGTTGTTTATTAAATTGCCTGATTCATTCAAAAGAGAGAATGCTCAGCTTAGCAAGGTTAGGGAACAGGTCTGACGGTTTATATGTTTTTACTATGATATCCTAAATATCAAATGATATTCTCTAGTTTAGGAGTACTTTACACAGTGAGAACGTACCTGCGACAACTCTAGTCAGTCCTCCTTAATAATTTTTCAATGCCTAAGCACTTTTAAAGCAATTGTAAAAACCTCCCCTACCAGCTCTTCTAATCTCAGAAGCATCCCTCACTTAACTAGGGCCCAGAAACGCTGCAACTTCGTATGGACTAGGATGGGTGACTTTCTTGACATTACTGTGCATTTTGGGCCACCTAAAACCAGCTGAAACAGGCATATTGCCTACCCCACCTTATGATCTTGGTCAGTAATGACCACGGCTTTTTGATTTCCAGACTTCCAAAAGTTTTCCGGTGAAGTATGAAACCAGAACAGTGGATTTAAACTTTCTGTTTAAAAAATGAATCTGCCTGATTTGCTGTACTCCTTTTATGGATGGCTTTGAAATAGCTCATGGAATTGAGGAATCCATAAATAACAGATTTAAAAATTAAGAAATCCTAAAACACACCCCCACAGTATCTAGTTTAGCTTTATTAAAAGAGTAGAGCAAATAACTTTCCCAAGGTCATTGCTACAAATTAAACTTGCAATTTGTTAGAATGATTAAACTCCCCAAGGGAAGAACATGAATGTCTCCAGTATACAGAACACCCATGTTAGCTCATTTCACACTGCATATTTTCATTAGCTGGCACTGTGGAATGTGCTCCCTGTCTCCATATGCTCCAATTTTCAAACTGTCTGCAGATTTATGCGACTTTGGCAGGTGAGCGATTCAGACCCAAATTTGGCAAATCTTTCCCCTGATGTGACATCTTGCTGTTCATACTTCTTCATTGCTTTTGCCAGCAGACTTCCCTCTGCGGCCAGCAGGAGACCACTCTGCCGTTGCATAACACCCTGGGATGTGATTTTTACCTTAAATTGTGCAGCAGCCAGTTTATGTATGGGTGAGAATACTACAGTTACTATTGCATTCATCTTTGTGCTGACCTTTAAGTTTCTCTTGTTGCAGTACGCATACTTTTTATGGTCACTGAGCTTTCCTTTTGAATCAAGAAGTGAAACCTTATGATAGAGGTTGCCTATGTATGTCAGCTTTTGTGAAAAGAAAACATAACATTTACTTTTTGTATTGAAGTAATGCATTTGGGAAACGGCCGTCATGCTCTTTAAATATGAAATTCCTTTTGACCAAAATTACTGTTGCTGCTCTCCAACATACACTCATTCTCTTATGGGGTTTCTTTCCAGATCTTCATAGAAGGATAACTGAAAATAAAAAACCGCACAAACAAACTAAGAAAAAAACCCCAATCAAAACCCAACAAGGAATTGCAAATGCTGCTTAATAAGAAAAACAGCTGATCAGCTAAAATGGTACAAAAGAACCTTTCTTTCTAAGCCTGAAAAGAATATAAAAGAATTAAAAGAGCAGGTAATAATGAATGTTTTATGACCAAATTTTTATGAATCAAAATTCTGATGGGTAAAGTACATTTGAGGGAAAAAAGGGGGAGAACAATATAGATGCCAGGTCACAGTATCTTTCACTTTAAAATTGGTAATCCAGACTAAAAACAGGGAGTTACATTTAATCTTAAACTAATTCATAGAATAATGCTCCATTTAACAGATGGGAATGACTGAGCTTGGTCAGCACGTGGGTCAATCAGGGAAGAGGAATCTCAGCAGTCAACAGAACATGTAAGAGGCTTCTTCAGCAGGGACTGTGCAGAAAGGCCAGCACTGATGCATGGATCAGTCACCGTCAGGAGTTAACCATGGTTCCAGGGCTGAAAGACACTCAACAGGGCCTTGTCAAGAATTGGCCAATGAAACTTCTTTGTTGGATATTTCACTAAAGCAAAAATGTTGCCCATTTCTACTTCGCTTTGAAGTCACATATTTTTGCAAAGTGGGAGTAAAAAAAAAAAAATCTTACTTTTCACACCAGGTGTACCTTACTAGCTTGCAAGATGAAGTGAATTTGTAAAAATCCATCTATTTGTGAGTTATGAGTGAAGTACTGGGAACTCATTTCTGTTTTGTTGTTGTTTTTTGTTGGCTGGGGGCAGATGGGGAGAGGTGTCATATTTTATCACTTCAAAGACTTGAGCATCTTTGATTCATTCCTGTGTAATACAGTTTTCCAGTAAAGTAGGATTGTATGGCACAGGATGCAGGATTAGTTTAGCAGGAAAATCTAGGAACATATTGTCAGTCTTAGAAAGCAATGCTGTATTAAAAGAGTCTGGTACGAAAGAAAAAAAAAAAAAAGCTTTTCCAAAAACCCACAATATCACATGGGTTTTCAAAACTTCTGAGGGAAAGAGACTGGCACATCTCTCTTTCAGTAGCACTGAAGTTTCCTCACCTGCGAACCATGGAAGCAGCCTCCAGGACAAGTTTACTCCTTGCAAGCTTGTCTCTTCAATTCTCCTACTTCCTCTGCTAAATTCAGGAGAAAGCTGGATCAATCTAACCACCAATTCCTTATTTAACTGATGCCACAGATTCTTTTTGCATGTAATGTGGATGCCCTCAATCATCCTGAAGCTAAAGGAAGGGGAGGGAACTTGTACTCTCCCAGGATCTTACAGTATCCAGCCTCAGCAATTTGCAGCACAGGACACAGGCTGGCAGCACATGTTTTCAGTTACTTCACTTAATGTTTTTATGTTGAGGCAGGGATTCTTGTTCGTCCAAGCTCTTCATGGCTAAAATTAGCTTGATGTCAATATTCATCATGTGCTCCATATACAACCTTCTCAATGCAATCCTCCAATTGTTATTTGGACAGGAAAAAGGAGGAGAAAAATCCAGAAAATAAGGTAGAGAAGCAACTAAGAAAACACGACAATCTGGCTGGCACCATATTAATGCCTCCTTCAAGTAGCCAAACGCATGTCTCAATAAATCTCATCCATTCTGAAGTACAGTATTTTTCAGCCTTATTATTTCCAATATTTTGCCTGTCATTTCTGAATGGTTTCTCAGAAATAAAAGCTTGTCCTTGAGAAGCAAGAAAAAGTTACTATATTTTCAGTCTGAATCACCTCATAATATAAGCACTGAGATGCTAGGAATAATGTAAACTCTACAGTAAAATACAGTGATATAGTATACCTAGAAATACCTCAGCTTAATAGGTGTTGTGCCATTAACAGTGGATTTTATGGATGTGAGTAGATGTAAATCTGTCAGGTAGACAAAGATTTACAGTAATATCCCCTGCAGTGGACGATTTTCATCACATTTAGGAGTGTCAGGCAACTAGTGTGTTTTCTTCAGTCCCTTTGGGCATGAAGGCCCCTTCATTTTATTTAAAGGCTGGTACTTTCACCTTCAGGCATTCCGCAGTGAGGAATGCAGCTCCCCAGTGCCCTGTTCCTTTTTATAGATATCACCCACAGCTCAGGTGACTTTGCCCGTTCATGCCACTCCTTCCCAGAGAAGAGCCTTATTGTACGTGTCGGGCATTAAGACGGGTAAGACCCAAATCCACGGCATACACATTTACAAGGTTAAAGCAAGGTTTGCAGTAGCATGTCCGCGTATTCCCAGGAAGTAGAGTGAAGGAGCTCTCCTTCTCTCCCAGGCATCTGCCAAGGGGACGGCGGTGGGGTAAAAGGGCTGGAAACCCTCTTGGCAGCTAAGAAATGAGTCTGGAGTGCTGCTGACTCCAGAGAAGAGCCTTTGGCCTTACAGACAGGAGAGGGTTTACCGAAACATGGGGTGTGGGGCACGGGTGCCCAGGCCCTGGCAGGAGCACCATGGCGGAGCAGGCCCTGTAAGGAGCAGCCAGGGCTGCCCCGAGCTGGACACAGCCAGTTCCAGCAGGTTCCAGCAGGTTCCAGCCGGCTCCAGCCGTCCTGCCACAGGGCACGACTGAGCCCCGCAGCCACAGTGGTGGCACCTCGGTGTGACTGACCGAAAAGCCCCCGCAATGGTGTAAGGCCCAGAGGAGATGGGCAAGGGCGACCTGTGGGGGCCGCTCAGGAGGGAACGCAGGCTGTGACCGACCATGGCTGCTGTGAAGGAGCTCTTACCTTAACAACAGGGGCCGGAAGGTGGAGGGGTGAATGCCTGGCTCAGCCTGACAGAGTATAAGATTTAGATAACTGCCAAAAGCATTTTGAAGAGAGCAAGAGGCTTGAGCTGGCCTCAGCACACACATGCCTCCCCAGTGCCTTGGGTGTGCCACGTCCTGACAGAGGGGTAACGGGCACAAGCTGGAACATAGGAAGTTCCGATCAAATATGAGAAAAAACTTCTTTACGGTGAGGGTGACAGAGAACGGGAACAGGCTGCCCAGGGAAGCTGTGGGGTCCCCTTCTCCGGAGACTTTCAAGACCCACCTGGATGCAGTCCTGAGTGATGTGCTGTAGGCAATCCTGCTTTGGCAGGGGAATTGGACTAGGTGATCTCTAGAGGTCCCTTCCAACTCTGAAATTCCGTGATTATAGGGACCAGTAATGGGAATGACATTGGCTTTGTGACTGAACTCTGTATTGCAATTGCTGTATTTTCCTAAGGGTAACTTACATTTGTGCGGTGTTATGCAATACATTTTGTACCACTCTGCTAAATCTGAAGTGCTGCGTAACAGCAAACTGTCTCAAATAAGTAAATTCTATATTAAACATGACACCCTCCGCACATGGAATAGATAAAGGGAGAGTATTGCACTCTGGCACTCAAGCGTACTTAAGAAAAGGCAAAATACTGCCTGGCAGTGAGGGAAAAAAATTCTGTGAGGAGCAGCCCTGCAAGCACCAAGGAGAGAGGAGAGGGGAGGAGACGCTCCAGTGCCTGGGCACAGATCCACATGTAACCCCTGGAGAGACTTCGCGAGCCCCTGGAGAGACCCTGCGAGAGCAAGAATCCACGCTGGAGCGATGGAGGGCCCCACACCGGAGCAGGTGGATGTGCCCTGATGGAGCAGTGGAGACCCCACGCCAGAGCAGGGGGCAGGGAGGGGTTGTTAGGGACTGACCGCAGCCCCCATTCTCCATCCCCTGCACTGTAGAGGGGTCTGGAACGAAGGCGTGAAGTTGAGCCTGGAAAGAAGGAAAGGGCGGGGCGGCGGGGGGAGGTGGTGGGAAGGGAAGATGTGGTTTACGTTTGTCTTTGTTTCTCACCATCCAAAAATATTTTTAATTGGCAACAAAATAAATTAATCTTCGCCAGGTTGAGTCTGTTTTGCCCGTGACATGTTACTCCCTATTTTTGTAAGTAATCTCCCTATTTTTATCCCAACACACAAGCTTTTTAATCCTATTTTCTTCCCCTGTCCTGTTGAGAAGGGGGAATAAGAAAGCAGCTGGGTGGGCACCTGGCAGCCAGCCACAGTCAACCCACCCCAAAGGGTTTGGGCCATGTCTGCAATAAAGACAATTCCTTAAGTGTTTTCTTACAATATGCAGGTCTCCAAAGTGAGTATATAAAGAAAAAAACCACAACCCTTAAAAAAAAAGGAAAAAAAGAGAAAAAAAGACACTAGATGGTTGCATTTCTGAGAACAATGATCAGTTTCCTATCATAACATTAATTCTGCTCCTTTCTTCAGGAGCTGGCCCCCATGCCTGCCATGCAGCACAGCCAGAAACAGAGGTAGCAAGGACCATACCATTTTAAACATGGTTTTATGGAAGAAGAGATTGATGAAAAAAAAAAAACCAAACTATTAAAAGGTTTAATTCCTTCTGTTGTGGGACACCTTTTACCTGAGTATCCATATAAACACATCAGAATTTTGGAAGCTTTCTCAAGCATGGTGAGAGTCACTTTTCCTGGGATGAAAGAGAAGTTTCCCAGGAATCAAACTACAATAACAAAACATAACATAGTTTTAATTATATCTCACTGTTTCTGCTCTCTTAACTGTCATCAGGGCTACAAGAGCACAATTACATGATAAAACACAGGCAACCAAACTCTTCGGTACTCGCAGTGCGTTTTCCAAAAGATGAAGACCTCTGGCAATCACTGCTAAACACAGAGTCTAACTGTGCTAATAACTGAGGTAAAATATCTTTGTACTACGATACTCCAAATGCAGGAAATTTTGAGCCAACAAACTCCTCAAAAGCTGAGCAATTACAGGCTTAAATCTATTTCCGATCAAGAACTTCAGAAGCACCTGATATCCAAAAGAAAGCCTGCCATGTACTTCCTGCAGAGAACCCCTTATCATCTTCAATTCTAATTAATCTTGCAAGCTGCTTCATTTCCAGCTGGAAAAAACAACAGCAGCAAAATACCTGCATCTTACAGGCCTATTCACAAAACAGCATTTTCCCAAACCAGCCAGCATCGTTTTGGCACAAAAGCCCATAAATTATTCCTCAGCAACACATCCTAAATAATGCTTACCAATTACCAGTGAAACATATAGTACATTCAATTGCATCCTGTGGTACTGAAACTAATAACTATGCAATTTCCGTGTTACAACTATCTGCAAGATAAATTCGAATACATGGAAGCAGTAGCATTTAAAGTAAATTAAAATACTTTGCAGTTTTATTTTTTACCACACACACTCTAATGTGCATTCCATTTAAAGGCTTTTTCCTCTATTAAAGTTTCACCATTTAAAATTCTGCTTTGACCACAGCCTGTCAGGCATCTCCTGTCACCTTCACACTGTGTTTCAATGGTATTAAGCTACGACTTACAGCCTGCAAGACCAGAAGAATTCATTACCATCTTTAGTCTTACTTTCTGCACAAGATGGCTGAATTTAAAGACAACAAATGATGACAGCTCTACTGCAGCCCTAGAGAAGTAGATAGGTAGCTCCAGTAGTTCATTACATTTACATTTAAAAGTCTGTTCTTTATTTTGATTTTTTCTAAATGTCCTAATTGCATTGCTAGAATCCTATAATGCCTTTGTCATCCAACAGGCCTCCAGAGAAGGGCAGCTTCTTTTTATAGCCTCACAAACTTTGCTTCCTCTTCCTCCCCTGAAAATAGTTTTATGAAAATGTTTACAATGGGAAATGGAGCCCTCTGTCTCCTTCACTTTTGAAGGTGCAGTGGCTCTGGAAGCTTTAGTTCCCTTTCCACTACTTTGCATGTTTCTTTTGTTCCATGTATAGTGAATAACAATTACTCAATTAATACTTTGTCAAATACATTCACAATTACACACACACACACAAATTAGATTGATTCCCTACCCCTGACTGCCTCCTATCTGTATTTAAAAACCTGTTTGCACAAATAGTTTGTGATTCCTGTTACCACTTGGGAGGAATTAGCAAATAAAAATTTCCCTATTTTTCTTGCTTCAGGAACACAATTCCAAATGCAGCATCAGATGTCTTAGAAAATAACTGTATGGCATTTATTTGGGATTTCCTAGAGTAGTGGGATTACTTACAAAAAGAAGAAATTTTTTACAAATGCTTATATGACAATCAGGGTCACTTACCCAAATCAATGAAAAAAAAAATATGGCTACTCAAAAACAAACACGGATATCCCGTAGCCATTATTCACATTCTATGTCCATTCTTCAGCATTTTTCCTGGGATGGTGTTCAAAACCTCCTGAGGTTGAACATTTTTGTGATTTGGGTTATTTTATTGCAAAGAGAAGGACACAAAAATCTGAGCAAGACTATTCAGTAACTAAAAACTTTTCTTGGAGCCTTTTGAAACAAAATTGCATCAGGAATAAAGCAAAATAGGACACTTCAACTGTAAAGGAGACTGTTTGCAAGGGCTTTAGAGAAAAGCTCTGAAGATAGAATTACAGTAAAATTCTCCACACAGAGCCAGAAATCCACACTGAGCTTTGCGTTCCATAACAGCACCACTGAAATCAGCAGATCCAACCATAGTTAAGGTGCAGATCCAAGATTAAGCCACAGTGGGATGAATTGGAAGTCAGCATTTTCTGAAATATATGTATATGTATTTTTAATTTTTATTCACATTTTTGAAAATTAATATCTAAATGAATTTGAAATATGTGCACTACCTGTTCTGCTCACAATTCTTCTCCACACATCTATGGTATTTTATACGACCCTGCACAATACGTAGGTGTGGAATCTCCTCAACTCTATATTTATTTGCAGAATCTGTTCCTGCAGGTATTGATGACAAGTAACAATTTCCTGAACTGCAATGTACTTAAATTACTTTCTTTATTGGTCTGAAAAACTCCTGAAGATGCGAGGGAAAGAAAGCGGCAACAAGGAAACCACAAGGAAAAAAAAACCCAACAACAAAACAAGCCTTTCTACACCCCTATATTAACTGCTCAGAGAAATAAAGGTTGTTGCTCTGTTAAGACTGAACTTTGCAGAGAAATTTCTCTTAAGGAATTTTCTTCTTTGATTATATCCCCTGGAGCATAAATTACAGAATAAATACAGGGTAGCTGCTGGGATTTAGCATCATTTGTCGTGATGACTGGGTGGCTCAGTGCATTGGAAAACTACAGTAACATGTCGCCCTGTATACTGCCCTTCAGGAATTGCAATTTCACAGTTTGATTCCCAGCACTGCCTTGCAGGGCTGCTACCGTAATGAGTTTCTGGATCTTCACACACCATATGAAAGACTCTTTGCTGTAGTTTCCCAATAGGGAATGCAGAAAACACTAGCAGAAAAGGTAGTTAAGGCAAAGCATATCAACACTGGGGGGACAGGAGAAAGCGCTCCAAACACTTCACCAGAGGCAAAGGGGGACTTGTCTCTTCTTCTGCTGCACTACCATTGTCTTTTTCTCTTTAGCTTTATTATTTCAGAGCACCAACACAGTTGCTTTTACACAGCTGAAGTGCAGGGATTACTTGGGGAAATGGAGAATGTTGTGTTTTTGCATGGGTCATGAGTGCTAATTGCAAACCATGACTTTATGCACTGAGAAGAGCAACTAAATTGAAAGAACCAGGAATAAGTGAACCAGGAAACTTCAGCTGAGGAAAAAAAAAAAAAACAATTTCACGCACATAAGATTTACAATAACTTTGTTATAAAACCGTTCATATTTCTTTTCAGAGCACTCCAAACACTATTCCTGTAAGTGTCTTTCAGTCAGAGAAAGAAACTTCATACTTGGTGCAACCTCTTCCACTACCTGCTTGTCTTTTACATTTTATGTAACTGAGTTTGTGGACGTTAGAGTGACACCTTAATAAAGCAGAGCTGTAAACTGCCGTCACCTTTCCCAATGGCCACTAAAATCTCAAGAGCATTTGTCCAGGACAACTCCATTTTTATGCAGCCAGCAATAAGAATATAGATGTATGTTTGGCTTCAAATCTTTTACTTTCCAGGAAAAAAAAAACCAAAAAAATCCCTATGGATGAACACAGGGAAGATGGTGGGTGGCCCCTTCATTCTTACACTTTGAGATCTGATCTAAGCTGCTGTTTCAAAAGCACTTTCAATATTTTGGAAAAAAAAAAAAAAGAAACCTATTTTAGAACTTGTCTACAAATAACAGCCAAAGAGAACGAGCAATTCAGTACAGTTAAAATATAAAGGTGGATCCACAAAAGGGTGAGAGCAGTTACAGCACACAAAGCAAAAGATTCCTCACACACAGGAAAGGCAGAATATCAGTACAAGGCATGTTATAGTCATATCTCCAGCATGGATTATTATAGCAGAACACTTGAACTGTTTGTAGAAGATGAACAGGCAGGAGAGAAGAAGATCACACTTCTCACAGAAATAACAATACCAGTACAAAACACATACATAGATCCAGATTAAGATCCCAAACTGAAACACTCTTCCCAGGGAATGTTTTTGGAAATGAAATTAAAAACAAACCAACCAACCAGAAACCAAACAACTTCAAAAAAGACCGGGTTCAAAGAGTGCCCTGTGCAATTATTCCAGTCTTTTAGAGAGTAAATGATATAAACCAAATGTCATGTACTTGAGGGATAAGGCAGGGGGAACGGTCAGGGCAGGAAAACAGAAATCTAAGTCAACCTTAACGACTGGAAAATCACAAATGCGTAGGTAAAATCGGTGTATGTAGGCTATGTAGAAGTATCCAAATGAAGAGAGATTTCTAACCCAGTTGCTGGCTCTGTCAAGCACAAACAAAAGCAAAAGAACAGCCAGGATAAGGAATAAACATATAATCCTGCTACAGACAGTATTTTTCCCAATATCCAATTGAAATTTTCCATGTTATAACTTGTGCTACTGCCTCTTGTGGTATCAGTGCACACCAGGCTGGCTCCATCTCTCCACACTCTCCCATCAGGCAACTGCAGGCAGCAGTAAGGACTCCCTCCCTCCAGCCTTCCCTTCCCCCAGGCTGATCAAGCCCAGCTCTTGCAGCCTCTCCTCACCCTGTGCTCTAGCCTTGACCAGCAAGGTGGCCCACTGCTGGGCTCCATACAGTAGCTTAGTGGCTCTTTTGTAGTGGGAAGCCCACGGTTGGGCTCCAGATGTGGTCTTACCAGTGCCAAATAGAAGGGAAGATCATGGCCTGCTGGCTCTACTCCTGCTGACAGCCCAGGATGTGACTGGCCTTTGCAGAAAGTCACACTTATCCTTGCTGAGATCCAGGACGCTCCTGGCAGCCCATTTCAGCTTGTTCAGGCCCCTCCGAAAGGCTGCCCTGCCATCCTGCATATCAAAAAATCCCCTAGTTCAGTATCATATGTGTATTTGCTTAGTGGATCGTATCTCATCATCCAGGTTGCAAGTAAAGAGATTAACGATATTGGCATCAGTATTGATCCTTTAGGGAGACCACTCATACCCAGCAACTATTTCATCATCATGTGACTGATCACCACCCTTTGAGCCTGATGATACAGACACATTTCACCTCCTTCACTATCCACTTGTCCAGACCATATCTCAGCAATTTAGCTACAATGGTACTATGGGAGACCATCTCATTTCATTGCAAGAGATGCTCGGGGCAGACATGATTTGCCTTAAGTAAATCTGCAGTGGCTGTTTCTAGTTATCTTCCCTTTCTTCATGTGCCTAGAAATGGCTTCCAAGATTTGCTCCATAATCTTCCCAGTGCCTGAAGAGAGACCAGCCTGTAGCTCCTCAGATCCTCCTTCTTCTTGCCCTTCCTGACAACAGGTTTGCTTTCCTCCAGCGAACTCCCAATCACCATGACCTTCCCAAGATAACTAACAGCACCCTCGCAGTGACATTGGCCATCTCCCTCAGCAACCCTGAATACATCCCTTTTGATCCCAGGGACTTGTGTATGTCCAATATTCCTCCCACAGGTATCACTGTTAGGACAGTAGATAACACCTCCAGAGGAAGAGGGCTCTGCACCATGAGATAATCTTCCACCACTGGTCCTTCTGGAAAACAACTGAACTGTCCTTGAAGCGAAGTATGGCCATCTTTCTTTAAATTGCTCTTCAATTTGTTCAGATTGATAGAGCAGGGCAGGTAAATGGAGACAATGCAGAATGGATTAAATTCTTCACTTAGCCAGAAAAGCAATTACATTTATTTCTCCCTGAATTTGTCATGAGGAAGATCCAGAGGACTTGAAGCTAACACTGACACTTCAGAAACATTGGTGTGCCAAAATAAAGGCATGAAGATCTCCCTAAGGAATTTATTAGGATCTTGTTCAAAAACTGGGTTTCCGTTGCTCTGCTTCTTCAAAGAATCATCTCTTTCTCACTCCAACCTCCAACAAGAGCAACAGATTTGGGATTGCAAACAGTGGGAACAGCACTGGGGCAGGGGGAAGGATGGGGAAGAAAATTATGAAAATAGAACTGTCCTCCCACTGCACACAGGTAACACCCTGCCAGCTTCTCCAACTATAATGGCATATAAACAGCATTCTGAATTAACTTCAGACCTTTTTAATTTCTGATTTCAAATTAAACCTCCTCTAAATGCCCACCCACTTCAAGAAATATAATTTAATTAACTCCTTGAAGTTATATTTGAAGAGACATGACAGCCATCCCCTTACAGATAGGTAGTAAGTGTGCTGTTCAAAAGAGGAGATTAGGGGAAAACAAACACTAGGGATGTTAAAGCCTATTTTGTGGCTACTTTGTGTGGTCTGAGGTGAACAAAGCAGCTAAGAATGAAATTGTCCCATCAGCTTTAATGGCTGTTAAGGGATCACCGTATTTTTTTGTCTTTTAATATCACTCCTGACTGTCTCGGTGTCTCTGAAATTTGCAATCGTATTCATGATAATGCTATTTTTACCAATTTTGCTACTTTATGGGGAAGACTTATGATTTTCTTTAGCCCCAGGCCCAGAAGTAGGCAGAAGTTTTGGTAAAGATCGTATTAGAAGAGGCCAAATGAGGAAATCTCCAGGAATCTGGACACGTTCAGCACATCCCTTGCATTTGAAGGACATGTCATTTGCCAAATCAGTCTGGACATCAGTCTTGAGCATAAGAAACCCTACTTGCCTAGTTCTGGGCATCACATAACCCACACTCTGCCATTCACTGTCCTTTAATTTTTCATATCTGATCTGGATTTTGCCACCCCAGAACCATTAAAGCACCTCATCAAATATTCCAAGGATCACTAACCCATCAGTCTACAGTAGGAGCCAAAACTGCGTTTACTTTCTTTGCTTTTATCTCCCAGACCTTAATTGCCATATTGACGAAAAAGAAACTGTTGTTTACCTTCTAAAGTCTCAGGAGTGCCTGCCAAATTAATCCTTTTAAGCAGTGTTTCTTCAGCCTCAGAAACAACTAAGTAGCATGCAAAGCAGCAAGATACTCCCTTAAGAGGCAGTAAACATACACACTGCTTCAAAATTAACCTTGACTATCGTAACTTGTCAAAGATTTGTTCTTTCCTATTTCATATAGTCCAGAGGTTCCAAAAGGTGGGTGGTTTCTTAAAGCAGTCAGGAGACTCTGAAACTCTTATTCAAGAGAGTTTTATTACCTAGATAAGTGCAGTGGCAAAAACACACACGGAGTGGCAGAAACTTAAAGCACAAGAGAGCGAAATTATTTGGAATTACACTCCTGGCAAACATGAAAACGACCTGCACGCTGCAACGCCAAGCAATACTCTAAAGGTTATGAAATAGTGCATAACACTAGTAAAGTCTCCAAAGCTATGTCCTAAAGTCAGTACTGTACATTTTAGAGCATAATTATTTTTCCTTCCCAAGACTGACTTGTCACCCACTCTGTTGATAAATTTGAAAGAGCTGGAATTTTGTGTATAAACTGACTCTTGTCTTATAACTGAAACATTAAAAAAAAAAAAATTAATCTTAGATGATGCTAACACTTCAGCTGCAACAGAAATTAAATCTGCTGCAAAAACCAGGACAAATGATTCACATTTCAGTACCAAACTGGGAGGATGTTGATGGGCTTTAGTTACATTCAGGCGCCCTGAATGATTTGTAACTGTTCTCCTCACGTTGCCCTCCACCTGCTCTGAGGTAAGCCCAGCATCCCTTGAAACAGTCTTTCACATTAGGTCTGCAGCAGGAAATACACCCAAAATAGTTCTGCCAGAACTGAAGCAGCTGGTTAATGGAAGGAAGTTTAAATCAAGAAGCAGCTGCATGATTAGATGCAATTCAGCCACTTTCTTTGTATCTCAACGCCTCACCTTTTTTTAAGGATCTCAGCTGAGCCTTTTTATTGTCCCCTACTGCCACTTCTAAATTCCACTGACTCACAGTTTTCTCCCCAGCATTATTTCAGTCTAGGAAACGTAAGAGCTTGTTTGCAATAAGGAGGCTGTAACCAAGGCAAAAAAAAAAAAAATGGGAGGAAATATGTGAGAAAAGAGGTTCTTGGTGCTATGTAAGTTTTGAGCAAGATCAATGGGAATTAAAGGGTGCCAATAGTGATATCTCAAGTGCCACAAGACCTTGTGTGGTTGCAGCCAACACAACAGAGTTTACACTCAGTTCCAGTAATATTGCCACACTTACTGCTGCTGGTATCAGGGTTGTTACGTAGCCATAGTGTTGTTTGAGGCCTACCAGGAGCACTTGTAGCAGAAGGGAAATTGGGAGCGCAAAAGGATGCATTTTTGCAGTGCCCTGTTTTGTTTAGATACATGTACTTGGTCCCAGATGATGCTATTGAATGGCTGGAAGGCAGCCTTCCCATAATTCTCAACCCAATATTTGAAAGCTACTTAAAATATAGAAGATGCAACACTGAACTTACAAAAGGAGTCTCATATTCTTCTTACGACAACAATGTAAGCAATGTCTTACCTACATACCTCTTCAGGCAAGTACAAAAGGTTGCTACAACCTTACTCTCTAGGACAGGGTGACAAAAAACACGTGGTTGGTTTTTTTTAATTTTGCCAATTCATTAGGTCACTCCTCAAGATTATTAAAAGAAAAATGAGCTGTTTTGGAAAAACAATTTAGGATAGCATTACACTTCAGATCTGCTATCCAGCCATTCATGGGTCATTCCATTATGGAGAAGTGTAACATTTTTGCCCTACTACTCAAGACTGATCTTTACATGAGGGAAAATCTGTCTGTTGCCAAACAAGGAGATTGTCTAACTGTATTAATACAAAAATATCAGCAGTAGCCAAAAGCCCATGTTATTAAAATATTGTTAACAGCAATTAGGTTGAACATTGGGCAGTAAAGAAGGGGAAAATTTCTAAAACTCTTCAGTAAGGACAGGAACCAGGGATGGCACAATTTGCCCCCTTGGAATGTTACTATTTTCTGTCTTTAGGGATTTCTGCAGCTTCAGAGTGCACACATCTATTTGCATTCTAACCCAGCAAGCAATAGGATAAAAATAGTGTTGAAAATCCATTCTGTGGGTACTGAACAGTGCTCTAGGAACTTAACATTTAAGCCTATTTTTTTCCTAGCAATTATAGGCAGAGTCAAAGAAAAAAAAAACCACCAACCAAAACCTAAGGCTTATCACTCTTTGCAGAGGAGGTGTTTCTGTTTGCAAGAGAAACCATGTGTTTTTCATACATATTAATACACCAGCATGCCTGTATATGTTCACTTCAGATTCTTGGTAACCTTCCTATCTTGGTGTCTATCCCTTCACCAGGGCTGGAAACAAAAGAACGTACAGAAACTGGAACTGCATGTGCCTTTCAGACACCCTCAGTGAAGATTGCTCTTCAGCATTTCTAAAGTCCCAGGCACCACAACTGTAAAATTTGATTCTTTAAACAACAACCCCTGCTCTGCATAGTCCACTATGCTAACTATGCAATGGGAAGTCTGTTTTAGATAAGCTCTGAGCAATCTGCAGACCTGAGTGAAAGGTAAAAACTAACAGAAAGTAAGACCAAATTGGCAAAAGACTGCCGATACTGGAAAGTTTACCAGAAAGCAAGATGGGCATGGAAGCTAGTGACACCAGTCAGAACTGAGGACTGCTCTGACAGTGGCTCTTCAGGTGACTGGTGCTCGTTAGAAATGTTTATATTTTAATGTACAGGGCCAATGGTAGCTAGAGCACAATGTGGCGTAGCAGTTGTGGCTAAGCTCCCTGACAGAAACCAGAAAAATTCACTCATTCATTCATTTTTTCTTTTCAGTGCATCCCACTGACCCCTGAAAATAAGGCTGGTCTCCTCACCAGTTGTTGAAACAGGTGTACTTTCCGAGGAGATCAAGATCCATGTCACAACAGGCCATTTGGTTCTGCCACACACACAGAGAGAAACACAGCACTGAAGAAACATCCACACCGCTCTGTGGTAAAGGAGGTCCTGTTGAAAGCGTGGATCTTACAGACAGTCAAGTTTCTTTCACCAACAGTTTTTGTTTCTAATTACTGTAAGGGAGAAAAATACAGGTTCGAGAAAAGCTTTTGAGGAAAGGTTTCCACCCAGCTTTTCAAAAAGAAGCTTTCTAGTTGGAGGCTTTAAGTAATACAGTGGATCCCTGATGAGTACCCAGGCTGTGGGAGGCTGGCCCACTACCCAGAGCTTTCGTGTGGTTTGTCTACCAACCTGGGCTACCCAAGTGTTAACTTGATAAAATATACGACTCCCACCAAAAAAAGTGTTTAGACCGTAGCTCTCACACACTCCCAGCTACTATTGTCTTTCTTACAGAAAAACAAAAGCAGGAAACTGGGACTCAACTCAGGAGTTAACAGCAGCAAAGTTCTTTGTTTCGCTGAATCCTGCTTCCAGGGGGGTTGGACTAGATGACCTTTAAAGGTCCCTTCCAACCCAACACATTCTATGACAACAAGCTCCCAACATTAACATGGAAGAGGCTGACAAGGCAAGTGGCTCTCACTCTCTCCAAGTTTCAGAGCAGAACATCGGAAGTACCTTATCTCACGTAAGAAGACATGATTTTATATCACCTACTGGACCCTTTCAAAAGGTCATTTAGAAGCAGAATCAACAAACAAAAACAGAAAATCTGCCCGTCATTATGGTGCAAGCTAGACAACAGCTAGGGATAAAGTTTGCATTACATTGAACTGAAGAAGTAACAGCCACATCGCACCAGCTAGAAGATCCTATGATGGTATCTGTAAAAAGCAGTGGAGAGCATAAACACCCTGACGGCACAACCAGTTTTAGTAGTACAAGTGTTCAAAATCGTGTTTTGTGCAATTTTCTGCACAGAAGTTTTGTTTGACTGCCTGGATGCTACACTACAGCTGCTCTGTAAACACTTTGGAGTGTATGCCTCGGGCACCAAAGGCACTTGACCAACCCCATTATTATTCCATCTGTAGTCTGTTATTCTGCCCCATCACACTGCCATAATTCTACCTTTGGCTGTGCTTCCAAAAAACAACTCCCTCACAAGATTCATTCTGTACCCAGCTACATCAAAAAAGCCATCCACTTTACCCAGGGTATTGCATTTCCAGCTCAATGGTTAAGTTCACTCTCAGCAACCCAGCATCCTTTCTCTCTGATTTCTCATCATAAAGTGTTAGGGGGAAAAAAAAAACCCCAAACCAACCCACACAAACAAACAGAAACCAACCAAACCAAACAAAAAAACCCAAACAACTCCCACATGCCCTCAAAATACCTTTTCCCATTTCCTGATCCATTGAGTGTGCTGCCCTTAGCCTCTTCTTTTCAGAAAAGAAAGCAGCCATTTATGAGCACATTGTTAGATCTATTGTCTCCCAAACAATCAAGTCTCTCATAGCAGATACATCAGTTCTCCTTTGGGAAAGTTTGTTGATAAATGTCATTCTAAAGGCAGTGCAACATTTGGTTCAAAAATACTGCCCTTTCCTGAGATTTGACACCTATTCTGATTTCAGTGACCCTCTAAGTCAAGCTATCATTCCAGAACTGAAGTGTTTTTCTTCCTTTCTGTGCCTCTTGGCTATAAATATTGTTGTAGTTACTTTTATTTAAATACATTATCAAACCTGTTTGCAAACTGACTGAAAGAATAAAAGAAAGAATTCTTAAGGAAAAAAAAATATAGTAGCTAAACAGCAAACTTTATACTGGGGGTCTTCTCTCCTGGGAAGGTTAGTTCAGATACATCAAAGTGGAGAATGACATGCTACTGTACTTCTTTCCAACCTGATCAAGGTACCATGTTAGCATTTCTTCTGAGTGGTACTAGCTTTCTGATAAGCAGCTGATACTGGTAAAATCCTCTAGGACTAGTTGTACTGCTAGTTCCAATGGTCATCAGTCTTTCTTGCTGTGCTGTTTCCTTCTGTAGCAGCTGAATCCACATATGTCAGCATTTAAAGTCACAGGCAGCAGACCCACTAAGTATGTCAAGTTGCCAGTGCTAGCACGAAATACTAACACTACAAGAGTTGTTCTTACAGTGAAAAGAGAAATGTGGTAGAAAAAGGCTTGTTTGGGCTTTTTCTTCCATGCCAGTTATTTTTTAACCTACTTCTTACTGACATTAAATAGAAATGTCTTAGCTCTTTCTGAGAAGAACAGCCATGTCTGTACCAGTGTTCTGAGTTTTGCCATAAAGAACACAACAATAGGAGATGTTTACAACACATGGGAGATGTCAACAACACATGAAATATCACACCTTTGTTTTCTGTGTGCTCTGAAGTTACACCTCTAGGATTTTTGTCACCAACATTGACAGGCAGCCACTTCATGTCCTTTCATCTCCACTTGGATTTGTACTATACTATTTGCACCAAAGTCTTGCCTACCTTTGGTAACAGCAGGGCAAAAGCACGCAGAGAATAAACAAGTTGTCTCTCCTTGAACCTCTTGAAAAAGACAGGTCAAAGGTATGCAAGATCCAAAGGGTAAGGTAAGGAGGGAGTCAAGCCCAACAGATACAATCTCATGAAGACTGACTTCAGGTTTTGCCTGTGGGCTATAAGCCATTTCCAGAATCAGGAAGGAGGGCATGTGGCCATGAAGGCAAACTAGAAATTTCCCCACAAATGAAACATTAATATGAGAGAGGAGGTGTTCTGCAAATTAACAGCTGCATAACTCATTTCCTAACATGAGTCCCATCAAATATGCAAACTTGCAGTTTTGTAACTGTTTGTACCGAAATCAGCAGGGTAAGAGACCACACACAAGAGCACTTTTTAGAGTAGCATATCTTAGTTGGCTGATATTGACTGAAACAATTAAAATTGTCATTAAGCTATAGGCACACAGCTAACCCCGCAAATTTGACACAACTAATTTAGAAGACTTGCAGATATTTGGCAAATCATGCTGTTTGATTAGCATGTCTGTCATAACCTGATGATCTATACAAAAGGCAGATGTGCACCATGCAAGGCTTTTCCTTTGAATCTGTCTCACTAGAAACTTTTGCCATACAAACTATTTAATGGAAAATAAAAATGAAGTTTATTGTGGCCTTTTATTCCTCCGTCCACACAGTTCCCAAGTTACTTTTAAAGCGGTCCCCTACCAGCAACATACTCTGCCTATATTTTGATCAAAAGAGGTTTAAAAAAAACAAAGAGGGGAGGGAGCTAAGAAATTACTTTTCTTTTTAAAAGCGGAGTGGCAGTTCTACAAGATTTCCCAACAACAAGAGTTTTTCTGCAAAACAGAACAAAAAAGAGCAAAGCTATAAACACTTAAACAGCATGTATAGCATTAATGTTTTCCTCTGTCCTTTTAAAGATTTATTGTCTTTGAAGATACTGCCTCTCAACAGTTCACCACAGTAATGCTGCATAATGCTGACAATCCAGCCAAGGCTCACAGGAGAAATAAATAATGAGAGTAAGCTCTTGAAACAGAATTGACATGAACTGAGTTTCCCTTGACTTTACAGTTCCTCCACCTGAGTCCTTATTTCTCTGCCTAGAAGTAGTGAGAAGTTGGAACACATTGTGGGACCCGTTAATTCACTGACCTGTGGCCAATGCAATGGATATAATATATCCCTTGTTCCATTTATTATGCAATCCATGATCTTGCTAGTCCAAACATCCCCACGTAATAAACATTCCACTAGATAATTAAGAGCAAAGTACTGTTGCATTACACCTCTTTTTAAAAAGGATAATCTTAATTTTGATCTTTATATTTCAAGTTATTAAAATTGTTGGAATTCAGACAGCTTGTAATATCAATATGAAATCACTTTCTGCTGAAAACACGTTGTGAAGGTGGCAACAACTTCACAGGTAAGAGGACCAACTGTCAGTAAGGCACTGCTTCTTCCACTTACAGTACGTGGTATGGGAAGTGGTATTTGTATTCCTTGTTCCAAAACATTCCAAAACCCAAACCAGATCGCCAGGGTTATTGAAGTGTATTACTGGTGCTTCAGTATCCAGTCAATTTTGTCCTAAAATATTCAAGACATCTGGGTAGGAATTGGAAAAAGAAGCAAGGAAGCATGCACGCCTGAAAGACAGAAATACTAACCCAGCCTACATCCCATATGGGATTTCTACACAAGGTTTTTGCTCCCTAGATTTTTTTTTCCTATGTGTGCTCCTGAAAAGTTAGACAGAAAAATTAGAATGCAAGAACACTCTCCTAATAGAATAAAAATATTAGCTACTTCCCAATACCTTCCCCCTGCTTCGTCGCTGCACACAGAATACCAGAGTAGGATTGATTTTGTGGCTAAAGGTGTCTCTTCAGTTTTTTTCTCTCAAGTCTGCCACAGACTTTCTCTTTGACCTAGAAGAAGATACACTTAGTAAGACAAATCAACTGCTGTGTGCTCCGGTTCCTCAAGAAAAGGAAAAAAAAAAGGGGGGGGGGCAGGGGGAGGAAGCAGGGGGAGATAAACTTATTATACACCTATGATACGAAGGAAATTTGAAGCTGAATCAGGCAATATTTTCTTTATAAGGCATTTGGAAATCTCAGGAATAAAAAGTCTTTAATATAAGAAAAACTCCATATGAACAGTTGTTTAGGCAGGTGTTAAAATCAATAGCATCTCCACAGTACCCATTGGAAAAAAGTATACCACACAGATACAGGAAAAAACAGTAGCATAATGGTTTTTGAGGGAGCTATAGGGAGTGGAAAATAAATATTAAAGTAGCTAGCACAACTGGCTTAAGGTCTTCCTTTCCTATTTTTGTCCCCGGAGGTCTCAGGGGGTTCACCAATGATTTTCCCAGATGCATCTTCTTCCGGGAACTAAACAGTATGGTAATAGTCCCTCTTACACCTTCCTCAGCGTACAGTATGTAAGCGCAATGATATATTACAAACAACGTAAAGAAGGGTTTTGGTCACCATGTGCTAGTTCATAAGCAAGAGCAGGTGGGGTACCTGGGCTGTGGAGGACCAGCCTTCTTGAACAGCAAGAGGGGAATGGCAGAAAAACACCCTAAAAATTAGTTGAATGTCTTACTAATTTAAGAAAGGAAAGCTTCAGCTGAACCTGCCCTGGCTTTGTGATGTTTATAAAAGTCTTAACTGGCTTGCTGCAACTTCATTTAGGAAAGAATAAGTGGTGCATACTCTGCCTTTTTGCTAACAGGGGGGAAACAAACAAACAAAAACCCAAGCAAAGAACCACCAGTGGAATGATTAAGGGAAGCGGCAATGAAGACAAAAAAAAAATTCCTTGGATACAACTTCATTTACAATTGCCTACACATATTTTTGAAAAGGTTATCCAACCCCAGTTTACCTTACCTTCATTTAAGAATAAGTTTCATATTTATTATAGGCAAAAAGCCCACATGTAAAAAGTTAAGATTCAATAGCTCCTGCCATTCTGGCTTACCTCAGTAGCCATCAGTTCATGTAGCCGTGTCCTTAAATACATTTCATTATTATTATCACCATCCAAGGCAGCACAGCATTGCAAAATTTTTTTGGCTGTAATTAAACAGATCATTTGCTTTTATTTAATACTGAAAAGCAAGAAGAAGTTATTAGCAGGTGGAAGTTTTAATGCCAGTTTATTAGTAGCACTGACTTGGTGCCTGCTGATAGTTACTATGAAGGCCAAAAGGTTAACAAGAGTTGGCTGGGACCAAGCATCTTGCCAGGTGTTTTCCTAGTGCTTGATGGAGTAAAGCCAATTGAAATTATCAGTTTAAAAACTAGTCAGTAGCAACTCTTCATTTCAACATTTTTTCATGAAAAAAAAAAATTAAAAAAATCATTTTTCCTATCTGTTGCTGCAACAACTGTCACATAATTTGTAGTAATTAGAGCCAGTAGCAGCCAGCTTTCTCTTTGACTTCAACAGCTTCCTCACAAAATAGCAGTGCAAAAAAGTGCAGCATTTTAAAATAATAATGGTCTCTTCAATAAAGTAAGGTTTCACAGCTTTCTGAATTTTGTAAGCAATATTTAAGGCACAGAACAGGTGTTAAACATTTTCCAGAGGACTTTTAATTACATAATTCATATCTGTAAAGAGTTGTAATAAAATAACAAAAATAAGATTAAATATGAGGCAGGCAACATGGATAATAAAAGAAATGCACACTGTTGTTTTGGACTGAATACAGAGGTATTTGGTCCAAAATAAAGCAGATGGCAAATCAAACACGTAAGCATCCACTTTATCTTGCAGATCCTGCAGTTCTCTGATTACTTTTATTTATTTTGGGTATTTCAGCACATCTGTAAAATTAGGCAGATGAAAGACAGAGGTGACAGATTCATGTTGCACAAATTCATTGTCAGAGGAAAAAAACAAACCCCCAAATTATCTTATGCACAGCAGTGCCCTTAAAAACACATCCATCAAAAACAAGGAAATGATATTACCTGAATATACAGATTATTCCCTTGTATTTCCCCATATTTAGGACTATACCCTAAAGAGAGAGTTCATCAAAGCATGACTTCAGTCTTCTAAGGCTGGAGGCCTTTTGAATATGTATGTGAGTATACATATATATATATACGTGCATATGGGCACATATACACAGATACACATTTTCATCAGGCTTCAGCCCCAAAGGCCTTTTGCCATGAAGACAGGTTAATACATGAAAAAGGCATAATTATTATATGTTTTGATTGGTTATAATTTCAGCTCACTTTTTAAAGTATTTCAAAGGGTGCCAAAAGCCAGAGTGACATTCTTACTATACTGATACCAAAAGCATCTTTGACGAAGTCAGGATTTTACACCCAAATAGCTAACACCAAATAGAAAGAGTAATCATTGTGGGCAGGGAGAACAGGGGGATTTCTGTGCAATAAAAACATTTGAAAACTATTTTCCAGATGAATTCTGCTCCCCAAGGAGGGGCTTCTATCTTTAGGGGCTTACTTTGCCAGAGTTGCAAAGCATTTCAGGCAATTTATTTGAAAATCCTTATATTAAACTGTTCAGCCTCATTCCCTGCTTGTCCATTGTACTGCATTTTCTGTTCAGAGCCCTATTGTTCTCATAGTGCTGCTAATGACAACAAAACACTCTGCTCCCTGTAGAAATGTCAGAAAGATAAAGCTGAAGTATCCTGTGAGGACAAAGGGTACATGAGAACAAGCCTTGCTTGGAGTATATGATAATCAAGACATGAAGAAAACCTCTTCTCTAGGCAACTTGTCCCAACGTTTGTCCTTCTTCACAGTGACAAATAAAATTCCCTGATATGAAGTTTGGATTTTCCATGTTCCAACTTCTGTCCATTGCCTCTCATCCTGCTACTGTTCCCCTCTGACCAGTGTCTCTGGCTTTGTCTCCCCCACACTCTCCCATCAGGAGATGTCCCATCTTGCCCTTCCTGACAACAGACGTGAAATTCACTTTCCTCCAGCAAACAAGAACCTCCCCTGATCCATGACCTTTCCAAGATGATAGATGGCATCCTCACAACGACATTGGTAAGCTCCTCCAGCAATGTTGGATGCAACCTGTCTGGTCTTATGAAGTTCTGTATAACTTCGTGTTCCCCAGCTCTATCTTCTCCTGGGCGTAATGTTTCATTCCAACACACTAGAAGGCTCTGTGACCTGAGAAAACAGAGGACAAACCTTACCAGTAACAATGGAGGCTAAAAAAAAAGCGTTAAGTACCTCATATCTTTCCCTGTCCTTCATCACTAGGTCTTTTGCCCCACTGAGCAGTGGGTCTATGTTTTCTTTCCTTCACTTTCCTTTTGCTACCACTGCGGTTATACCACACTGTGCTGTTGCCCTTCACATCCCTCACTAGTTTCAGCCAAAGCTAAGCTTGGGCTTTCCTGACTTTGTCCCTGCACTCTCAGGCAGCATCTCTATACTCCCCCTGGGCAGCCCATCTCCACTTCTACCTTGCGTATGCTGTCTTTGTGCATTTTTGCTCAGTGAGGAGTTCCCTGTTCATTCGTGGTGACCTTCTGCCATGCCTGCTTGACTTCCTGCCTGTTGCAGAGGACTGTTCTGCTTCAAGGACATCGTCCTTGATGATTCTTTTTGCAATCCAAGGTACCACGTCTTCTAGTCTGCTTAAGTGATTTTGGAGGTTATATTTGCATTCTCAAGGGCAATTCAGGCACCACGAAGCCTAATTACCATTGATGACAAATTTCCATTGAGGAGACTGAAATCTCTCCAATGCCAAAAATCTTTTTCAGACTTTCATCTTGCTATTTAGGCCTGGTAATACATTTAAATACCCTCCATACCTAAATCTCACTTTAAGTCAGGAGGTAATAGCTGTCTAAATGCTTAATTCACTCCTGAAGTCAGTAAAGATTTTGTAATGTTTCCTTCTGTTTAGCAAATATAAGCAAGGCCCGATCCATTGCCCTCATAATTGCTATCATATATCCATCTTCTGGAGGAACCCCTCTTGTTCCTCAGTAAGCAACTTTTTGTTATTAAGTCGTTTGAAATTCAGCAATAGCACTACACAATGCATTTTTATTTGCACACTAGCCAAGAAATGATACAAGAACATAACAGCTTTTCTGAACTGGATTTAAATTACCATCAATCATTCAATAAACTATAACAAAATTTTCCCTTCCTGCACATTTTGTTGAACACTGTTGCATATTTCCCTGACTAAGGCTTATGGTGGCCAAAAGGCATCTCTGAGAAGACTACACTGTCAAACCTGGACATGCAGGACATGGTATGTACTTTAAAAGACAAGATTGTGTTTGGAGTTTATCCCCCTCTCCCATTATTTCATTTTTCTTCAACACTGCAGTCTTCACAAGAATGGCATATCATCATTTTTCAAAATGTGTTTTGACATACTGCTCAAGTAATCACAGCGACCAGTTTTAGCAATTTACTGGCATATATATTTATTTTTCTCACTATTCCTTTGTGTTCCTCTGCTCAGTGTTATCCATGGCTTTTTGCCTTTCCCTTTAATGTAATCCAGCCCCATAATAGTCCTCTTCCCATGCATATACAATTTTTGTTTGAATTGCACAGGAATCCGATTGCTGAGCAGCAATCCTACATTACTTGACAGAGACAGACCACTCTTCCCTAGCTAATCCAGAAATCATTCTAACTCCAGAAAATGATCAATATCCAAAGCACAGTTAAATGTGGTTTGCAACAGCCTCACACAGGTAGATGCTAAAATGACCAAGCCAGTACCTATTATGCAGTATAGAGGGCAGTGCAGCCCAAGACAGCTGAGGCCTTTGACAAGCCATTACCGTAATTTAATGTAATTCTAGCTAATCTTAATATAATGTCAAGTCAAGGCAAATGCAATAATCCTGCACTAATCCAAATTATCTGTGTCATTTCAGGGCAAGGTACAGTCTTGTTTCATCCCCTTCACATGAACAAATGAAAAGCAAATAATGTATTATTTGTAATTATTCATGATCACATTATCACAACTTGAGATTTTAAGTATATATACGTCACTCAGTTTCCCCGGGCACTTAAATTTAGTACATGGAATGTTTCTATTTTACAATAATCAAGTAATGCTTCCATCTTACTACAGGCTCACAAAGTAACAGAAATTATGTTAGATAATATGAAACAAGCCATCCAAGCTAGAATAACGCTTTCCAAAAAGCCAAAAATAACAATTCTGTATTTATATCCTTTGACTAGATGATGTCTAACTACTTCATGGGTAAGCATCTACACGAAGGCAGAATCCTGGTCATATCAGTGAAGGAAAACTTCTCCATTTCTAGGTCAGTAGGAGGCTGTATTTTGTTTCAACACATTTTGGGGTTTGCCTGTGCCATGCAGGCATGTTGTGCACAATTTTTAGTCTAATCAGCCTTCCTTGGAAAGAACTAATTACATAGAGGCATTGGTTTGACTGTTGACATTTTAAATTCCAGCTCTAATGTGGTTCTCCTCAGTGTCTGGACACTGCACATTCTCATTGCATCTTCCAAGACAGTCAGGACTGGACATGAACTACTTGATGGCAATATGATAGGCAGGTCAAACACTGCCTGAGTAAGGAGCAGAGGTCATGCCAGTAGAGCGCACTCAGCTCCAAGAGCTTGGAGAGGGAATCCAAGATTCACAAGTCAGAGATACTGCAGCCGACAACATCATGGGACCATATAACACTGTGCTCCGTGCTATAACACACATGAGGTACAGGGAAACAAATTAAGCTTTTATATAGGACCTTGAAGTAGGGATTTCCAGGAGTGTGGCATTAGACCACTGATGTTCTTTTAGCAGGTTTGTTAGTATCTCCGTGTATATGGACATATATGCACTAAATTTATCTATGTGACAAAAAATACTTTTAAGTATCTTATTTTTTTTAAAAATATATATTTGTAACACTGTACAACCAGGGTGGGACTTTCAAAAGCAGTCAACAGAATACTCTACTCCTCTTGAAATAAGAGGTCTAAGTTTGCTTTTATTAAAATTTGTGTCACCGTTCTCCTAGAGAAAACAGATGAATTAGCTGAGGGATTTAAAACACTTTCCCTACAGGACACAGGGAACCATGAACAGTAGCAAGGATGAGTCAGTTGAAAAGAAAAATAAAATATTTCCAGGTGTATTGGGTTCGCATGGCAAGGTTTTGGTAGCAGGGGGGCTACAGAGGTGGCTTCTGTGAGAAGTTGATAGAAGCTTCCCCCATGTCTGACAGAGCCAATGCTAACTGGCTCCAAGACGGACCTGCCACTGGCCAAGACTGAAGCCAGCAGTGATGGTGGTAGCGCCTCTGTGAGAACATATTTAAGAAGGGGGAAAAAAAACTGCACAGCAGCAGCCAGAGGAGAGGAGTGAGAATATGTGAGAGCAGCAACTCTAGAGACACCAAGGTCAGTGAAGAAGGAGGGGGAGGAGGTGCTCCAGGCACTGGAGCAAACATTCCCCTGCAGCCCATGGTGAAGACTATGGTGAGGCAGGCTGTCCTCCTGCAGCCCATGGAAGTTAATGGTGGAGCAGATACCCACCTGCAGACCATGGAGGACAACATGCCAGAGCAGGTGGATGTCCAAAGGAGGCTGTGACTCTGTGGAGACCCCATGCTGGAAAAGGCTCCTGGCAGGACCTGTGGCCCCATGGAGAGAGGAGGCCGTGCTGGAGCAGCTTTGCTGTCAAGACTTGTGACCCTGTGGGTGACTCATGCTGCAGCAGTCTGTTTCTGAAGGACTGCACTCTGTGGAAGGGATCCGTACTGGAGCAGTCTGTGAAGAACAGCAGCCTGTGGGAAGAACTCACATTGGATAAGTTCATGGAGGACTTCTCGTGGGAGGGACCCCCCTGCTGGAGCAGGAGTGTGTGGAGTGAGGAGGAGAGTGTGAGGAGTCCTCCTGCTGAGGAGGAAGGAACAGAAGAGACAATATGTGGTGAACTGGTCGCAACCCCCATTCGCCATCCTCCTGTGCTGCTGGGGGTAGGAGGTAGAGAAAATCAGGTGCAAAGTTGAGCCCAGGAAGAGGGGGAAGGTGTTTTAAGATTTGGTTTTATTTCTCTTTATCCTCCTCTGATTTGATTTGTAATTGATTAAATTAATTTCCCCAAGTTGAGTTTGTTTTGACTGTGATGTTAACTGGTGAGTAATCTCTCCCCGTCCTTATCTCAACCCACGAACACTTTGTTGTATTTTTCTCTCCCAGTCCAGTTGAAGAGGGGAGTGATCAAGCGGCTTGGAGGGCACCTGGCATCCAGCCAGGGTCAACCCACCACACCAGACAAGCCCAATTACACTTTTGAAAACATTATTAAGTGAGGAATGGGAGGGAATGTAGCAGATTCAATACAGTTGGATATAAGTCAAGAATTTGACAGATTGCTTCACAAATATCTTGCATAGAAGAATTCATTCAGGTAAGCTTGAATATGGATGTAGAGGTACAGAAAGTCAACTAAAAGAAAAGGGTAAGGTAATAATAAAGTGTCATGGGGAATTTCCTGGACAGCTCAATTTTTTTCAATATTTTCTAAACTTTGCCAGCAAAATTTGAGGTTTAAGAGTTTGCTTGACAGCACAGGTAAAGAAAATGAAAATGGAAAGGGCTGAGCAAGATCCAGAATCAACACGGCAGGTCAACCATGCAAGAAAATTAAGCAGCACACAGGGTCTGTAAAGCTCTATAATGATGCAACTGTCATTTATATCATTCTGCTCCTTTTTTGTTTCTCTCCTTCAACTGGTACAGCTTGTCTCTTAGACAGTCTTGCCTTTGGAACAAGATGTGTTATTTTGCTACGTGCTTTATTCAGTTCCTAACAAAATAGGTCCCAGAATGGCTGAGATTCCTCACGGTATTACTTCAATATAAATGTTAAACAACAATATTATTGTTATGCTATATAGCTGATCCACATCAAGGGATTTGGAGTTGATTCATTCATCATTGTCAGGCAGGCAGTTTAAATTCCATTCGAGCCCATATGCAACAACCCAAGTATAATGTGATCACTTTTTAAGGGTATGAAGGGAAAAGGAGTCTTGGGAACGATTTGAAATGAAGGAAGTTCACTTAATAACTGAAGTTAAACTGGAGGTCAACAACTTAATCCATATTACTGTACCTTATTGGCTGCATCTGTGGGTTACTCTGAGGCTCCACGAGACTTTTCTGCAGGACCCTCCTCAAGCTAGTGCAGCACACATGTCTGCCATTCCCAGGGGTGAAACACCGGGGACAGAGCACCTTGTGCTCTCCTGGGCCTACTGCCACGTGTCTACGTTGTGATGCCATGGACTGGTTCTAGGCATATGAGACAGGAGTCATTCCCAAAGGGATACAGTGTCTCTTGCCACAGCAGAGTCAGTGAGATTTTATAGGTAGCTGTCACTTGGAGACACGAGGTGTTGGATTTTAGATTCTTCATGGGCTGCTCCTGAAACCTTCCTGCCTTGCAACTCAGCAACAGCCATCAGGCCCAACGCAGCAACAGAAGTATTGCCTTGCCAGAGAGGACATCAGGAGACAATATATAATCCAAGCATATTTGTTCGGGAAACAAAATGTTGAGCTCTGTAGTGGACTCCTTGATTCCTCAGCCATTCAGCAGATTAAGTCTGAAAGGTTTCATGGAGCACTTCCTAGACAACCAAAGACTTTCTTTAGTGTATGGACTCTTTCTACACTCCCAGTAAAG
This sequence comes from Larus michahellis, assembly GCF_964199755.1. NCBI lineage: Eukaryota > Metazoa > Chordata > Aves > Charadriiformes > Laridae > Larus > Larus michahellis. Next base: position 104,572,917 of record NC_133896.1, on the reverse strand, counting down.
CCCCTGTGCTTTTCTAATCTCAGCACTCCATTTCCTCCCCTGCAAGAAGGTGTCTAACTAAGCTCTTCTTTTGCTGCTTCATGTCATTTCCAACTCAAGTAACTCTTTCAGGAAGTACCTCTGCTTTACCCCAGTCATCATACTTCTAACTGAAGTGGCATGCCTACCATCAAAACCAAATGCACATAACTGCATTAGGCTCCAACACAACCACCGTACCTAAAACTGAATTACAGATTACAGGCAATCTGAAGCAAGATACAGAGCTTGATCTGGCTCCAAATTCACTCAAGGCCTCTTACCTATATATTCACCATGGCATGCAAAGAACACAATGCAAAACTTGTAATGTATTACCCAATGACAAGTACCGCAATGAAACAGTCCCTCTCTTTGACAGTGTACTTCAAAAAGGGTACCGGAGAGAAACAAATTAGGAATATATCTTTTCTTTGGATACAGATTAGTGGAGTACCTTAGTATGGCAGTCAGGGACCCAAGACAATTTTACTGGATGAGATACAAAACCAAGGTCTTGACTATCTGTGTTTGGTGAAAAACCCAATAGATTCTTGTAAGTTTGAGCATCTAGCCTGTGTTTTCTCTAAATGCAAAATTCGATGTAATTCTGAGCATCTTATTTGCACTGTACTTCTAATTTAGAAAACTGTGCAGTATATATGCAATAACTATGCAAAAGCTGGTGGATTGTTTATGAAATTCTTCACAAGGTAATTCTTCACAAGGAAAGGCATGACAAATACAGTTTGAGATACCACTAGGAATTTAGGATGCCATTTTCAAAACTCATTTTTTAATGACAGTTTACTATAAAAGATAAAGTTAGAAAACTTACCTTTAAAGGCACGAGTTCAAAACACCATGTTTTCTCTGTACGGTACAATGAATTTGATTTAGGAAAGCATTTTTTCTCTTAAAAAACTAAATAAGAATTCTCCTCTCTCTACAGCCACGGTTTCTTTTTTTTTTTTTTTCATTTTAACTAGCAGCTGTGGGGTCAACAAACATTCCCCATAGAAAAATATTTTCTTTTATTTCTAATTGCTGTACTTGCTCGCTAGTTGCCTTCACTTAGGAAAGTGCAGCAGCTAAGCACTCAGCAGTCCGTGAACTCCTGCATCTTTCACATTGCGTGCCGGGGTACCCAAGGGCAGGAAAGCAACCCTCTCAAATGCCTAACAAATGCACTCAACTTGAAAGAGACACGGGTGCTGTCATGGGCCTCTGGAATCAGCTTGCCAGCAACAGGGGCAGGAGGAGGGGAAGAGAGAAAAGCACAAGGCAAGGGAGAGAGAGGAAGGCTGAACACGCTGTACCATAACTCAGTGTCACAAGAAATGAAACCGCGCCGTGTTTGTTTACTAACAAAGATGTCAAATGCTTGTTTGATGCTTGGGAATTTTCATATTCACTCAGGGATCTGACTGCATTTTTGTCTTATGAGTGAGGAGTTTGTGGAGGGCTTAGGAGTGCAGGTTTTGCTTTTTGCTTTTTTGTGTGTTCGTTTTTCATTTTGCTGACTTATGCTTAAAACCAGAAGCACACACACAAAATTATCGCTCATAAAGGCACAATATTTCTATGACCATGTGACCCACCTTCTGGATGCAGGGAAGGCTGTGGACGTTGTCTATCTGGACTTTGGTGAGACCTTTGACACTGTCCCCGACAGCATTCTCCTGGAGAAGCTGGCGAATCATGGCATAGACAAGTGTACTTTTTGCTGGGTTAAAAACTGGCTGGATGGCCGTGCCCGGAGAGTTGTGATTAATGGGGTGAAATCCTCTTGGCGGCCGGTCACCAGTGGTGTCCCTCAGGTCAGGGCTCAGTTTTGGGGCTGGTTTTGTTTAATATCTTTATCAATGATCTGGATGAGGGGATTGAGTGCACCCTCAGTAAGTTTGCAGGTGACACCAAACTAGGTGGGAGTGTTGGTCTGCTTGAGGGTAGGAAGGCTCTACAGAGGGACCTGGACAGGCTAGATCAATGGGCCAAGGCCAACTGTATGAGGTTTAATAAGGTCCTGCATTTCGGTAACAACAATCCCAAGCAACGCTACAGGCTTGGGGAAGAGAGGCTGGAAAGCTACCTGGCAGAAAAGGACCTGGGGGTGCTGGTGGGCGGTCAGCTTAACATGAGCCAGCAGTGTGGCCAGGTGGCCAAGAAGGCCAACAGCATTCTGGCTTGTATCAGGAATAGCGTGGCCAGCAGGAGCAGGGAAGTGATCATGCCTCTGTACTCGGCACTGGTGAGGCCTCACCTCAAGCACTGTGTTCAGTTTTGGGCCCCTCTGTACAAAAGTGACACTGAGGTGCTGGAGCGTGTCCAGAGGAGAGCCACCAGGCTGGTGAGGGGTCTGGAGACCAGGTCATATGAGGAGAGGCTGAGGGAGCTGGGCATGTTTAGCTTGGAGAAGACGAGGCTGAGGGGAGACCTCATTGCCCTCTACAGCTACCTGAAAGGAGGTTGGAGAGAGGTGAGTGTTGGCCTCTTCTCCCAGGTGAATAATGACAGGACCAGAGGAAATGGTCTGAAGTTGCAGCAAGGGAGGTTTAGATTAGATATTAGGAAGAGTTACTTCACTGAAAGAGTGGTCAGACACTGGAACAGCCTGCCCAGGGAGGTGGTTGGGTCACCATCCCTAGAGGTATTTAAGAAACGTCTAGATTTGGCACTTCAGGGCATGCTCTAATGGCAGAGATTGTAGGTTGTTTGTCTGTGGTTTTTTGTTGGGTTTGTGTGTGTGTGTATGTGTGTGTATGGTTGGACTCGATGATCTCAAAGGTCCTTTCCAACCATGAAGATGCTATGATTCTATGATTCTATGAATATCTTTCAAAGTGGCCTGAGATACTTCTCCTGAGAGCTACGCAAAACCTCTGCATGTTTCAGATGGTAATACAGAAACTGAGCCCCCACAAGACAGGCAGTGGGTCTGGAATATCACCCTCCTTCCCCATTGCAAGAAGCGAGGTGGAAGTGAAGTGGTCCAATCTTTCTGCCGAGGCATACATTTAGGGCAGGGTTTTAAAGCTAATGGGTGATGAAGGGAGGTGGAGAACAGCAATATTAAGATAATCAATTCCCAGCAGCTAGCCAAACCTTTGGAAATCTCTGTCCAAATCTCTCTTCAGATTCATGTGTTCTTCCTTGTCTTTTTTTCAGCCAGTTTCTTTTACCACAGGGAAGCTCTGAATGGGAAAGGAAATGCTACCTTGGAGTCACTGCTACAAATATCCTGTCAACTGTTTTCTGTACTCCTCTCATTGTACTTAATATTTGCATTGTATTAGAACGTAAGAGCCCACAGAGGTTTCTACAGCCCCTGCATTTGTTTTCTACATCCCCGTGCATGTTTCGTCTTTAACTAAAATGCTGCGTATTTTTATGCAGCATTGCTACATGGGCTGCTGGTCTTTAGCTGTTACCATTAGAATTAATATGAAATATACTTCCACGTTTTCCATTCAACTGGGAGTTCTTTGTGCAAATGATGCTAAAAAAAAAAAGGATATTAACTGGTGAGACCTATGATACCAACAAGCTTTTGCTGTTTTATTATTAATTATAGGTAGTAGAAATAAATGCAGGATGCAGGAACTAACACTACTGAAGCTGTGATAAGCTAAAAATAAATTTCATAGGAACTGATTTTCATTAAACGCTTTTTGGCTTACTAATAACACACTAGACCACTTCGATCCTATACTACACTTAGATGTTTTCACCAGCCATCTATGTCACTGGGGAGGCAAAGAGTGTTACGTACTAGAAGACCGTTTACCAAAAAAAAGTCCCCCATCTCACAAAGGAAGTACAACATATTATTTCTCTTCTGTATCTGGGAAAAAATAAATTTCCCTGATTCCTCGGTGTTTACTGATCCTTTGAAGAGAAACCCAAAGCAACGCAAAATAACACAACCAGAAAAACAACAGTTTTCTTGCTACCAGCCCCTTTTAAAAGCTGACTTTTTTTTGGGGGGGGGGGGGGGAGGGAGGGCAGGTGTGCTTTTTGCTCCTGCTTCAGACCCTTTTTGTTCTTCTTTTTTTTTTTTTTTTTTTCAGTATTTTTTTCAGCTTGTGGCCGAAACACCACCGCTGTCCCTCGCTGCGATCGCGGTAAATTGCAGACCAAAAGAGCAGCGAGGGGGGATAAACCGTGACCACCAGAGCCCAGAACAGGAGCCTTAATTCCTCTCCATTCCCAGTTCCGCGGGTAATATTGTAATGCTCATTTGACTGATGTGTGCCATCATGTGGCCAAAGGGGGAAACACCCAAACATCACAAACCTTCCCTCCGTTCCGCAATTTTAAACACCAGATGAAAGTGAGATAGAAAGTGAGCTGGCTGCAGAAATGCCTGCCTTCGGGCCTGTCCCTCCAGCAGGAGCTCAGGATTGCACCAGTGACATTGCCTTTCCTACTCCTGCATGGCCGCTGGCAACCCCAAATAAGGGTTATAATCTTGGTACCCCTGGTAAGTATATCGCTGCCACAAAAATAAAACCCTAATGCGTCTTCCGAAGGTCCTGCGTTTCTAGCGGATGCCATTATATCCTTGCAACTCAGAGAAGAGCTCAATCCTGCTTTACCGCTGCAGAGAAGGCGCTGACTGACCACCCCGCCAAATGAATCAAGCTGATGAGCTGTCGGGAGCAAACTGCCAAGGGCCCAACGGAGAGCGGTCACCTTTACACATAACAGCACAAGAAAATTACAATTTCAAAAACATTTAGACACTTAACGCTAAAATAGCAAATCCAGTCATTTTCATGAGTGTTGCTTAACACAATTTCATGGCCTTGCAGCCTTGCCGAGTGGCGTTTTCTGCTCCTTTCTCTGCACCAGGCTAAGGTGAGTGATTAAAGCTGGCAGAGCTGATCCCCCTCAAACACAGAGGGGGTGTGTGTGGGGGGGTGTGTGTCGGGCTGCATGGCGCTTAAAGGCACAGCATTGGGTGTTACCGAAAACTGACGGGCACGAGTCAGTCCTTGAGCGCTCACAGGTCAGGCCGGCACGATCACAAACACCAACCGCACCGTGGCTCTGGGATGAGCTACTGCAGAGTCACCTCCCCTCGATTCATGTATATAAATATTGGAGGCTGTAAGGTAAGGCTTGTAGGAGAGAATAAAATGAAATACAAACAGCCTATCATACTCTACAGAATGAAGGAACTGAGCTTAACTTAAACATTTATTCATAGAGCTTAAAGGCAGACAAGACCATTACAATCATTTTGAATGACCTCCTGTGTACCACATGCCACTAAATTTTACCCAGTTACCAATGAAACAAGCCTGATAACTTTTGTACAGCTAAAGGACATCTTCCAGAGAGACACTGAGTCTTGATTTCACAAAACAGCGACTCAGAGCCTAAACGTTTCCCCTATGAGTTTGTACCAGCGACATTAAAACACACAGTTAAAACTGTGTCTCATGACTACGTTTGAGCTGTCTGGCATCAGCTTCCAGCCACTGATCTGCTGTGTCTTTCTGTGTTAGTTTGAAAAGCCCGTTACTACCCAGTATTTTCTCTCCTCGAAGGCACTTACAGTTCACAATCAAGTAATCTCAAAGTCACCTTTTCATACCTACACAGACTGAACTGATTTTGTATTCCGCAGTGCTAAAACTCTTCTCCAGTCTCTGGATGGCTCTGGAGTCTGTTTTCTACACTGACCACAATTTTTAACATTGGATCTTAAAATACAGTTTTTCTAGAACTAAGGAAAGTACTTCAACAGAGTTTTTGCCAATGCACTACACAGACATCCTTTTTTTCCTCCTTCTCCTTAACTCCTTACCAACAGCCCCAAAACTCAGCAGGCCTTTTTGACACAACTTTGCACTGGAGGTATAATATTCTTGTCTAATCCCAACACATAAGCCCTTTCCTACTTGTGAGGATATAACTCCCCATTTCAAAGCTACCACCTCCATCTACAGTTCCTAAATCTGTGGTACCTTTACGTGTGGCTGGACCAAAATCTGCATTGTTTGAACGTGACTTTTGTGTAAGCAGACCCCACTTGTCAGTGATCTTGATCTGCAAGGCTGCCGTTTGTCCTCGATGTTATTTAACATTTTGATGCTCTTTGTGTCAGCTACAAGTTTTATAAGCCTTAAAGTGCATTTACTTCCAGATGATGGGTGGTGATGTTGAATACCATGGACCTGGTATGGGCCATTAAGATGCATCAATAGCGTGATTCCTGTTTGGGTAATGGCTTCTCACTGACAATTACTGCCACATCTGGCAAGTTCCCAATAAATTAAAGGCACGTTGACAAATCCAAAGAGTGCTACATCTTTAAGCTACCATGGTATTACATCAAACTCTATATCAATGTCTAAGTCTATTATATCTTCATAGATATCGAGGAAGTCCTTAATCAAAAAACCATAAATCTGACCGACATTTTTCAAAAGCTCAGATCTACTAGCATTTACTTTTATTTAAATCTATCAATTCTTTATTAAATCAAGTCTGCATCGTTTGCCCAATACTGAGTTGGAGACAGACATCACACTAACATGAATTTTACTTGTCCATATGACCAAATTCATTTTGAAATAGGAATTCTGCAATTTCCCCAGTAATGCAAAACATACAGAGAATAGAAAATATGTTTTCATGTAACTCTTCTGCATCCCTGACAAAAGGCACCTTAAATCAGCCAGCCTGGGTGTCAGTCTCTCAGAGACCAGGTTCAACAACCTCCTCAAAATTACCACAGAGGCTGTAGGGCTCAGCTGTGCCCAGTACAACAGGTCTCTACTGTTCCCTTAATTTTATTTCTTACAGTCTTTAAAATTTCTGTAGACACTAACCTGCAAAATTGTTGTCATGGCATGGATTTCTCCTGGGAAGCCTTTTCCTGTCTTCTCTACTTCCTAGCATACTTGATTGCTTTGACCGCCATGTCTCCTTCTTCCATCTGTTGTACGTTACTACTTCGTCTTACTCCAGGATGGGCTTTTGCCCCAAATTATTATGCTTTATTGTACAATTGAGAAAGTCTTTTTTAACAGCAAGTGTTGATTCACTGTTTTCTATTACATTTTCCCTTCAAATTTCCACCTATTTCTCCTTAGCTTTGGGAAATCAGACCCCTAGGAAGACCAGGGCAGATGCTACCATTCAAACAGCTCCTCTTTCCTTTCTGAGTTTCCATAGGCAACAATTAGTAGTGCCTACGTATTCACTATCTAACAAGATAAAGATTAATATTTCTTAGTGTATCATTCTGAAGTTATGGGGTCCTGAGTGCAACACATACGATGTAGGAAAATTTAAAATTCTAGTATTTCAGAAATCCTAACAAAATTTCACCACTGGCTGCATGACACAGTAAGTATATGTCTCTCAAACTGAAGTTGCCCACACACTGTAGTGCAGAAAGATGCTTAGATGGTCATGCATGGTATTCTGTAAGCTGACTTCATAACCTGAAGAAGAGAATATCCTCTTCCTCACTTCAAATTTTGCTAGAGAGAACACCAGCAAATATGCATTCAAGATGACTACATGTCCAGTGGCTTACCAGCCATGCTACAAATATTATATCTACTCCATACTATTGCTGAACAGGCCATAGTCAGTCATTTTAACATGCATTATCCCAGTTTTCAGCAATGCCGGATAGATCAGATTCCAACTCCCACTCATTACACATCATCAGGGCTTCTACAACTGGGCACAACAAATTAAAAATGCACTTAACTACAGTGGTCCGGGACTTTGGGTTTTGCTCAGCTGCAGTCAGTGCCAGAGGGAGACAAGGTGTGGTTTATGCACCCTCTTCAACATTCAGACCTTTGCAGCTACTTTAAGTTATACTGGTAGCTTGGATCTCCCGACTGACCATGCACCAAACATTCCTGAGACCAAGTGATACAAAATAGATGAATGGGCTCTAATGATTGAAATTTTCTCCACCTGAGAGGACCTTGAGCCAGGCAGTTAGACAGCGTGTACAGCCTTCTCCCACCTCTGAAGCATAAGTAATCACAGGAGGATAGAGGCCATGACAACGTAACAGAGAATTTATCTCCCCTAGCACATAAATCCTTTTTCTCACATATAAAAAACAAAATTTACACAAACCACTGACCAACAGAACTATGAGCCATACAGCACTAGCCATCAGATACAGGGTTGGCGAAAAGAAAGTGAGATTCAGAGAAAGAGAATTCCAGAACCGGAGACCTTTATCTTCCCAATGAAAAACCCATGCAAACCTCAGATGAGTTCTGCTGTTGAAGTGGTGCGTGGCAAGACAAACTGCTTCTGTTCAGGGAAAACTCAAGTTGTTTTGTAAAATATTGACTTGCTACCTTGAATTTCTTGTAAAAGCAATATGTAATATGATGCTGTTGTCAGAGACAAGATACAATATGATCCCTGGGATTAACATTAACAAGCTACTGAAAATTGTGTCTTACACTTTACACTTTGTGTGAAAGTGTGTCTTACATTATTCTGAAGAAATGTACTTTGAGTTGCGGTAATAACAATTAATTCTGAGGGTCAAATTAAAAACAAAAAAAGAAATCAGCATCAGCCATTAAGTTACTAGATACAGAATTATAAATAAATAAATAAATAAGAATTTAGTGAACCAGACCATGTTCCAAGGAGCAGCTGGAGAACCCAGCAACAAATTTCAGTCACAAGCTCCTTGGACAAGATGAGTAAAGTTGCCTCAACTTTATCTAACTATCTTATCCTTTCATTCTGTTATCACTAACTTCAAACTAATCACTCACCTGCCACCAGATTTAAACAACACTTAAGTGGAATGATAGGAAGGGGGCAGAACTGAATTGATGCCATCGCTGTTCCAACCATCTTTGACAGAAAGGAGTCTATGACACAGCATCAGAGAGATCTATCCCAGAGCCATCCTGGGACACCAGCAATAAAACAAATGCTAGATTCAGATGGAGAGGAGAGAACAGCATCAGTTTAGGGAAAGAATCTGCCCAACCCACATGGAGTACGAAAGTAGCACATGAAAATAAGAACTCACTAATCAAGAGATATGCCTGCCCATAAGTAACCATAAGTAATACTTCAACTACACAGAAAAGGCTACAAAACTCAGGGACTACAATTAATGTGCACTATTTTTGTTTTATTCAAGTGCTCCTAAAAAAATGGCAGGTTGCCACCAGATTAATGTACTGCAAAAGAATAAAAGGTGGCCTCACACAAGGAAGGACTTGTTATCTCTTCAGTGAAGGACCACAAAGTTACCTTACATGGAGAAAAATGCAACTGTCAGCAAATTTAATATATGTCCAGCTCAGATGGTGGCACAGGTTTATAGAACAATATAGAATCATAGAATCATTTAGGTTGGAAAAGACCCTTGGGATCATCAAGTCCAACCATCAACTCCATTCTACAAAGTTCTCCCTTACACCATATCCCTTAACACCACATCTAAATGAGTCTTAAACACATTCAGGGATGGTGACTCCACCACCTCCCTGGGCAGCCTATTCCAGTGCCTGACCACTCTTTCTGTGAAGAATTTTTTCCTAATGTCCAGCCTAAGCCTACCCTGCTGCAGCTTGAACCCATTCCCTCTTGTTCTATCGCTAATTACCTGTGAGAAGAGATCAGCACCAACCTCTCTACAGTGTCCTTTCAAGCAGTTGTAGAGAGTGATGAGGTGTCCCCTCAGCCTCCTCTTCCTCAAACTAAGCAGTCCCAGCTCCTTCAATCGCTCCTCATAAGAGTTATTCTCCAGGCCCTTCACCAGCTTCGTTGCCCTCCTCTGCACTCACTCCAGCACCTCAATATCTCTCTCGTATTGAGGTGCCCAGAACTGGACACAATACTCAAGGTGTGGCCTCACCAGTGCTGAGTACAGGGGGACAATCACCTCCCTCCTTCTGCTGGTCACACTATTGCTAATACAAGCCAGGATGCCATTGGCCCTCTTGGCCACCAGGGCACACTGCTGGCTCATGTTCAGCCGCTTGTCAATTAGAACCCGCAGGTCCTTTTCTGCCCGGCAGCTCTCCAGCCACACTTCCCCAAGCCTGTAGCAATGCACGGGGTTGTTGTGGCCCAAGTGCAGGACCCGGCACTTGGCCTTGTTGAAGCTCATACCGTTAGCGTTGGCCCATCGGTCCAATCTATCCAAGTCTCTCTGTAGAGCCTCCCTATCCCCATGCAGATCAACACTCCCGCTGAGCTTCGTGTCATCTGCAAACTTGCTGATGATACACTCTATGTCCTTATCAAGGTCATCAATAAAGATGTTAAACAGAAATGGTCCCAACACCGAGCCCTGAGGGACAGCACTTGTGACCGGCCGCCAGCTGGATTTAACTCCATTGACCACCACTCTTTGGGACCGTCCATCCAGCCAGTGCTTGACCCAGCAGATCGTATGCTCATCCAGGCCATGAGCAGCCAGTTTTTCCATGAGAATTCTACAGGGGACAGTGTCAAATGCTTTTCAAAAGTCTAGGTAGACAACGTCCACAGCCTTTCCCTCATCCAATAATCCGGTCATCTTGTCATAGAAGGAGATCAGGTTCGTCAGGCAGGACCTGCCTTTCATAAACCCATGCTGACTAGGCCTGATCCCCTGCTTGTCCATTATATGACTTGTAATGGCACTCAAGATCATCTGCTCCATGACCTTCCCTGCTACCAAGGTCAGACTGACAGGCCTATAGTATCCCGGATCCTCCTTTCTGCCTTTCTTGTAGATGGGTGCTACATTTGCTACCCTCCAGCCCATTGGGACCTCCGCAGTTAGCCGTGACTTCAGGTGGACAATGGAAAGTGGCTTGGCGAGCACGTCTGCCAACTCTTTCAGCACTCTTGGATGTAACCCATCCGGTCCCATAGGCTTGTGCGCATCCAAGCGGCGTAGCAGATCACTGATCGCTTCCTCTTTAATTGTGATCACCTCATTCAGCCTCCCCTCCCTGTCTCCTAGCTCACGAGGCTGGGTGCCCAGGGAACAGCTAGTTCCATTGCTAAAGACTGAGGCAAAGTAGGCTTTGAGCACCTCAGCCTTTTCCTCATCCTTTGTGACTATGTTTCCCTCTGCATCCAATAAGGGAGGGAGATTTTCCCTAGTCCTCCTTTTGTTGTTAATGAATTTATGGAAACATTTTTTGTTATCCTTAACGGCTGTAGCTAGGTTGAGCTCTAGCTGCGCTTTGGCTCTCCTAATTTTCTCCCTGCATAGCTTCACTACTTCTTTACAGTCTTCATGAGAGACCTGCCCCGTCCCTATTTAGCCAGGCCGGTCTCCTTCCCCGCCTACTTGTTTTTCAGCACATGGGGACAGCCTGCTCCTGTGCCTTTAAGACTTCTCTCTTGAAGTATGTCCAGCCTTCCTGGGCTCCTATATCCTTCAGGGCAGCCTCCCAAGGGATTTTGTCCAGCAGTCTTCTGAACAGGTCAAAGTTTGCCCTCCGGAAGTCTAAGGTGGCAGTTTTACTAACCCCTCTCCTTGTTTCTCCAAGAATCAGAAATATAGATGGAAGCTAGCATCTTTCTTGATGCAATATAAATCCCACTGCTTCCTGTGCTATCTACTATGAGAACAAAGAACAGACTAGCATTTTCCTCTTCTTAATTGCTTTTTATATATTTGAAGACTTAATGTGGCCCCACCCTTTCCTCTTTACTGTCCCTTCTTTAAGGTAAAGAAACTTAGCACCATTCCATGACAGGGTGACATTCAAGCATTTGTTTAAGTTCTGTCCTAAATAAAGATGGTGTTGCAGCCTGGGCTTAAGAGAGGGAAGCATCCAACTTCCACACTGAAGATCAAAACTTGAAATATCTCCAAAACCTCAGGGAATGAAACATGAAAGACAGGAATCTTTTATTATGTTTATTGCAGTATTGAGTTTGATCTGCCATCACATATTTAAACAGTCAGCTCCTGCTGCTATTACCTTCCATACAAAGTCACTGAAACCAATCTTTCAATCTGAAAAGTCTAACACAATGAAGACTCATCCTGCACTTAATTGAATCAACTGCCTGGAAACTTGTCCTAGACTGAAGAAAAAATTCTTTTGCATTTCTGTTAAGATTCAGAATAGCAGGTTACAATACTCTCACGATATATCCAATTTTGAGTGTGATTTTTGTCCATGAACTATCCTACATTTGTCATCTGTCACAGGTCATTTAGCTCAGACAGGGTGATAATAATAGAAGGAAGATGCAGGAAAAGTAATGCTTACAAGTTATCATGTTGACAGTGAAGGACAGAACACATGCTGTTTTGTTTCATCTTTTACCATAAGGTACTTCTCCATACTTTGTGCTTTTGAGCTTTAGGATATTTCAGTGCACTTTCTTTACAGATAAAGGGGGTGGCACCATGGCCATTCCCACACCGTATTCTTTTCAACTTTATATCATACATAGCTATGCCTGGCCACGGAACCTATATCAAACTTATTCATAAAAATAATGGACAGCCTTCTGCATGCTCCAGTATACATATAATCTTATAAAGGCACACATTTCATATTTTTATGTACAAATAGTGAGTGTTTAATCTGATTTATTGTGAAACATTAAAAAAAAAAGAAAGCAGTGAACTGTAAATGAGGAGTCTCCAAGAACAGAACTCTGTAGTATTTGTATTTTCTGTTCCTTTTCTGTAGCTAGTTTTTAACTCTAGATCCCTTTTCTAGACAACCAATAAAAGGCTTTCACATATGTTTTAATGTCTTCCTACAAACCTTATAGGGTGTATTACCTTACAGTATGTTGTTGTCTGCGTTATTGTCATAACTTACTCTGCTTTAGGAGTGCCGTGTGTGAAGAATTGAAAAAAAATGATCAGCTAGCAATGAATAGCTCTCCGGTACCCAGGGAGGAATTTCCTGCAAGTGGGGAGGCACAACCCCATGCACCAGCATACGCTGGGGCCCAACCAACAGGAAAGCAGCTTGGCAGAAAAGAACCTGGGGTTCCTGGTGGACACCAAATTGAACATGAGCCAGCAACATGCCCTCGCAGCAAAGGCGGCTAACAAAATCATGGGCTGCATTAGGAACAGTGTTGTCAGCAGGTTGAGGGAGGTGATCCTTCCCCTCTACTGGTGAAGCCTCACCTGGAGTTCTGTGTCCAGTTCTGGGCTCTCCAGTACAAGAGAGATATGGAGCTACTAGAGACAGTCCAGTGAAGTGTCACTAAGATGATTAAGGGACTGGAGCATCTGGAGCCTTATGAGGAAAAGCCAAGAGATCTGGGACTGCCCAGCTTGAAGAAGAGAAGGCTCGGGGGAGTTCTTATAAATGTATATAAATACCTGAATCATAGAATCATTTAGGTTGGGAAAGACCTTTAAGATCATTGACTGCAACAGTAAACCTAACACTGTCAAGTCCACCACTAAACCATGTCTTTAAGTGCCACGTCCACACATCTTTTAAATACCTCCAGGGATGGTGACTCAATCACTTGCCTGGGCAGCCTGTTCCAATTCTTAACAGCCTTTTCAGTGAAGAATTTTTTCCTAATATCCAATCTAAATCTCCCCTGGTGCAACTTGAGGCTGTTTCCTCTCATCCTATCGCTTGTTTACACCATCCTTAAGGAAGGGTGTAACGAAGACTGAGGCAGGGTCTTTTCAGTGGTGCCCAGTGACAGGACAAGAGGCGACAGGCACAAATTGAAACATAAGAGGTGCTGTCCGAACATCAGGAAACACTTTTTTACAGTGAGGGTGACCAAGTACTGTCACAGGTTGCCCAAAGAGGTTGTGGAGTGTCCCACCTTAGAGACATTCAAAAGCTACCCGGACATAGTCGTGGGAAGCCTGCTGCAGATAGTCCTGCTTAAGCCAGGGGTATTGAACTTGATGACCTTCAGAGGTCCCTCCCAATCTCAACCATTCTGAGCTAACGTTCTCTTATTGCAGAATTATTTGGAATGCCATGGCAATTCTGTATAAAAGGGTAGAAAGCTGCTAACCCTGGCAACTGTCCTGTAACCATCAGCAGGGTATGGATGTCGAAATTCTAGTTGAAATAATAATAACACAAGCCTAGAGATCCAAGGAGATAACATCAAGCCCATTTCCAGCTAAATCAGGAAGCACAATATTTGATTCACCTCACTGGGTGTGTCACTATAATCTTCCATCTTGTTTAGGAGCTGTGTGCAGGAACAATTGTCAGGACAAAGCGTTGCCCTAGTAGCAGAACTGCCATATCAGACCCATAGCTCATCTCTAAAGACAGTCACTCCCAGAAGGCACAAGTAGTTCCATATCAAACATAATTTTGCAATAATACAAACTTATGGGGAAATTTCTTTCTAAACACAGGCTATTGCAAATTGTCTTGTGATCTAAAGCATGAGGGTTTATATGCTTTTTAGTCCTACCTCACTGCAAAGTGTTGCCCTTTCCATCATTGATGAGGCTAGAATACAGTGAGTCAATTAGCAGCGTCCCTCCACCTGGTTGCCGGATTCAGCATGCATTAGTTTTGGAAATACAAAAGATACATACGAATGGAGATGGCTGTGCATCTCCATCAGCTCTGCACATCTGGGGACATATTGCTTTTCTGAGAGAGCTCTAAGCAAAGAGAAGCAAAGCATTGGGTTGTATTGTTTCAAAATTGCCAAGACTCTCCCTTATCTTAATCCTTAGTTGTATACTACAATTTCCATGATTGGTGTCAACTCCCATGCATACTTATATACACATATATTTTATTTGTTCTTTTTTCTCATTAAATGATGAGTGATATTTTAAGACCTACTTCAGTTAAGAGTATAGCTACTTTGCCTGCTGTACAGCTCTTGAGAGATTTGTTTTGGCCATCAAAATTGCCCAGCTTTATAGGCTACCTCATACAGAGCATTTTGAGGTAAGGGTAAGAGCTACCCTATATGAATCCCTTAAGGTCTTACAGTAAGTCATATCTGACATACCATTTGTCATCCTGAAATCCTGAGAACAGAAGACAAATGGCCCTCAAAGTTGAAGGGAATCCTTCAGACAGAAATCACTTAAAAAGTAATAAGTTAATAAAGCGTAGAGATGCTCATGCAGAGTAGTCATCAGGCTCATGGCCTGGGATTTTGCTCAAACCTCTTTAAATAACTTCCTAGATAAAGAAGAGAATTTAATTTTCCCAATAAAATTAGACCAATTAATCAGACAGCACAGCAAAGGATATCTTTCCCTTCTATAAGGGGAAAACCAGCTAAGTTATGATAAAGAATTTATTAGTAAGAAGAGTTCTCCTTAGACTTCCTTGGGAAATGAAGGGCAAGCCAATACTAAAATATTTTAAAGCTCATTGTGGGCTTTTGGAGCACTGGTGAAATGTGCACCATCTATCAAGATTATTAAGATGAAACTATTAACCCTCTGACAGTTTAATAACCATTCTTTATGTTATAATAACACAGGGCCCCTTTGGGATCAGAGTTCCAATTTTGGAGGCAGTGTCCATCATTTGTCAAGGAAATTGAACTTTTGTGTTGAGCAAAACAGCAACAGGACCAGCCTCCCCCACCTTTTCCTCCCTAAACTGTACAACCTTGCAGCGTCAGGTCCAGGCTTCTTCCTTTTTACAGGCCTTTTCCTGTAAACAGAACCATTTGGTCTGCACGCCTCTTGGGGGACCACAAATCACTGGACTATAGGAACAAATCAGAAAAGAGCATTAATGAAGTCTGGTCTCACAAATCCAAACGCTCCTGCGGCTCACGAGGCTTTAGACCTTTTATAGCATTGACATGTTAGGGTACTACACAAATGCCAAATCCCAGGTGACTTTTATCAGTTACTCTTCTCCGTTACACCGTAACCAGGCCCAGCGTGCAAAGCAACACCTCAGCGCAGCAGCTGGAAAAAGAACCCGCACCCGCCTTCGCACACACTCTTTGCATAAAAAGTAGAAACTAGGAATACTAATATTCACACCATGCATAGCTACGGGCACACATACCTGTGTTCCTGATCCACCAGGTTTAACATTTACACACTTGCTGGCACACACTGATGTGCTGGCGTTTATAGGAAAACACTTTTTTAATCTTTACTAGGCAGCACTGCAGCCCAGCGCTCGGCACGGAAGACGAGAAGCCCCAAGCACTGCGGATGCCAGTGTAAGCAGTTTCCTGGGGAGAAACCTGTCTGACTTCATTGTCTTCCCCCATGATTTTGTTGCTCTCCACTTCCAATAACCTTACTTCCACAGACTTAATCCTACATCACATATAAGGAATCCTCACCTTTTAAATGCTGTCTATCAACTCCCCACAGGAAAAGGAATGAGAATTCTGTAGAAGAGGACAAAAATCACAGTACAACTCTGTCAAGTAACATCGGAGAAAATAACTGAGGAACCTAGGCCCAACTCATACAAATGGCAAAAGTGCAAACACAGCCTGCCTTATTTACACACGTATAACCCTGACCAAATAACTTACTCAAGTTAGAAACAGAAAGGAATTGGAGACAGTCTTGGAGAACAGGGCAAGAGGACCAGTGGAAGAGTCTATGACAGGATACCTGGCAGGACAACAAGGCCTGCAAACACCATCATACGCTACTGCCACTGAATTGCAGCCTAGGAAAGGGGCAGGGGTACAGATCCAGGGAGTGGGAGGGCTGGCAGGCAGCTGTCTGCATACATGAAACTTTCACCAAGTACCTTATTTGCTGTAGATTTGCTCAATTCTAAAGAACAAGGGTCAAGAGAAGTTCTTGGTTCATCCAGCACAACCGTCTCCACAGTAACGTGCCAGTACTCCCAAAAACCTTGCTATCCTATAACCAAGAAGAAAACCATTCCTCCAGAAAGTAACCAGTCCTGATGTAACGAGAACGTTCCACAGAAATCTCTCTTACAATCTCATTCATGTCTTTTATAGCTATTCCACACCCACATTAATTTCTATATTTTTTGCATTATCCTTGTGAGTATCAAGGTCTGTAATGTAGCCAAGAATTCTACTTTCCTAAGAAGCGGCAATGCACGACTGCTCAGCGAGGAGCCTTTCATAGAAATATCATTGTAGCCATGTCAGGTGTTCATGTATTCAAGAGAAGTGCTTTCTGGTCAGCATGGTTTCCTTATCCAATTCATCCTCTGCTGCCACAGCCCAGCATTTCTAATATAACACTTTGAAGGGACAACAGCTAAGATTCTGCTTGGATTTGGATCTGAGGTTTACCTCAGCTCACAATAAAGACAGCGTTCAGTTCTGAAGGCTGTGCCATACACCTCACTTCCCCAAAACGTGCAGATGCTCAGATCTCGGTTTTGGGTCAGGCCCATCTCTAGCTGCATACACTTCCACGGTGACGAATTGCAGTGCTGGAAACAACTGACCATCTCACCAGGCTAAGGTTAATTAGTCAGGAGGAGCAGTTTAGATCACGTTGGTTTAGTTTTAAAGACTATTTCAAACAAAGTCTGAGGACTGAGACAAGGAGGAAAAAAAAACAATTGACCAAACAATAACACCTGTGGGTTTGCTGAAAGACCATACTCCAGTGTTTAGATCATAACTTTGTTTTTCCTCTTACCTCTTTGGATTTCATTTTCTCTGTCACGTTGTACCAGGCAGTGGGTTGGTTTACTTGGTTGTCCATTCACCATTCCATAAAGGTCTGCTCTTGAAACACTTTCTGCATTTTGCAAACCAGCTGTTCCTGGACATGCAGACCTTCAGCTGGTATAAGAAAACACTACCATGCACTGAAGTCAGTGTAGCAACAGACAAAGAAAGAATACACCCTGTATTTTTTAATACATTAGCAACCTCTAGGTGTTTTCCTAATCTCAGTCACCAAAATTCACCATCAAGCCATCAGCAAAGCCTGTGCTAACAGTCAGGAAAAGAAGTGACAAAAGAAATAGTGAGAAACAAAAGAAATCATACACACAGACGAGGTACTCCCGAACAGAGAAATGGAGGGGGGGACACACATACAACACACATGCAGGGGGAGAGGGATGAAATCAGACAGTATCCTAAAAACAGAGGCCCCAATAAACAGAGGTGATTATATTCACTGTCTGCTGGAGACTCCTAATCAACATAGCCCTAAATATGTACCTTTTTTTTTCTCCTGTAAATTTTGCTGACTTGGTGTATGCTTAAATTCAGAAATTATACCAACTTTTATAAGTATTTATGCATACCAGCATTTCTAACATGTACTTTTGGCCCTATGCCTAATCTGATGTCGTTCACCTCTGTAACCTTGTTACTTTTTGAGAATTCAACTCTGACCTCCACCTATTCCTTCTCCAATGCAGCTCGGTTTTCTGTCCTACCCTATACTTGGCAAAATTGCATTCGTGTCACTGACTGACAGTCCTACCAGATGTCTTTGGGTGACTTCACTACCCTTCCGCAACCGTCAACTCTTCCCAAGTTTCTAATTTAAAACATCTCCCCCAAATCTCATCAGTGTTTTGTGTCAGCATCCTAGGGCAGGAAAAAAAAAAAACAAAAAAAAAAAAAGAAAAAAAGAAAAAGGAAGAAAAAGGAACTCATTTGCATAACCTTTCCCTTCTACGACTATCCAAGTGCCTAATAAGACACTGAAGATTTTCTTTACGTCATCTCCTGTCCCCACATTTAGGTAAGGTCTGGAACCATTTCACCACCGAACTGGAACCATTTCAAAGAAAGGTACTGATGTTTCCTCTCCTGCCTTCCACCCCCGGGAATTAAGTGCAGCTCCCCCAAACCCTCACTGTCTCCCCAGCTCACCTCACTAACTCTAGTCAGAGTTCCTTGGGATCCTTGCAAATGTAGGGATTTTCACTATAACTATTGTAATCACTCACAGAAAAATACTGTATCATCACAAACTTGATGTCATGTGGGAAGTCATCTACGTCACCTAACTGGTTTCGTCAATGTTTTCATATTTAATTTTGTGGGCTTTTGAAGACTGCTCTATTTTGGTCTGAATCATTAGGCTTCAATCAAAGGACACCAACATAAAACATGTGGCATTGCATCCCACATTGGATAATGATGCTAAAAATCCCCTCTCTGTGAAGTCCTATGCTTCATTACATCAGAAGCAAAGCAATCTGATGCAGTCACTGCCTCTTTCTCACATGAGCCTTTTCATCTCTTCCAGGCCCTGAGAATGTTTGGTGTTTTGCCCCCAAGATTACACTAAAGAAGGAGAGAAAATTTTCTAGTATTTAAAGTTTTGACAGTGCTGGTTGTTTTTGTAATTCTTTTCTTCCGCACGGCCTTTATGAATTCGCGCTTTGCACTATTCTCATTATTCAACTTGCTCTCCTTTAAGCTGCATGAGAGATTTCACTGAGGAACTCGAGCACTTATTTCAAATTTCTTTCTATTCAAAGCTTTTAAGATCACGTTTAACTTCAGGCATGCATTTAAGTTCCACGAAACTCAGTGGCTCTTAAGAACACACATACTTTGTTGAATACAAAAGGATTTGAAGGCATGTTTAGTTATGCTGATTAAACTGGAGCTGGAAAAAACATATTACGTTACTTTAATCTGCAGTCCTACAAGTGCATTTGTAATTAGAGTGTACATTTTCCATGAGAGGCATAGAAAAAGCCGCAGAACCCCTTAACATTTGCTATCATAGTATCTTTTAAACTCTCATGGTGTATGAAGTACCCTTGTAATAGAAATCTAGAAATGTCTTTTAGAATGAAAAAAAAAGGTATTTTGCAGAGTACAGAACGTTAGGGCAAGAAGTAGCATACACTTAGTAAAGACACCATGAGTCAGAGTGCAAACAATTCATTTTCATTATCATTTAAGTGCTGGCAATGGCTATAGTCAAGAGTCACAGTGATACCATGTTAAAAGTGCTTCCTTAGTCACTTACAACCTAATGCAGATTTACGTTTTCTTTCTAGGACTACACTATGCTGAAAACCTGGCATTTCCATAAAGCTTGGGAAAATTATTTCCAGCCTTTTTGAGAATAAGGACAGAGAAAGATGGGAGCTGGCAGCAGAAGAAAAATGCACACACCAAACAGATCGAGGGCCTAAGTTTTGTCTACTTAATAGGTTCTTACCAACCCCTGGAATGCCATAGTTCCAAATTAACAGTTTATTTTTACAGTATCACTCTGAGAAAAAGACAAACAGCTTCTCTGTCTTTTCAGTCAATGGATGACTAAAGCACTGATGTTCAGACAGAAAATCCACAGATGAAGTTGCAGCTAGATTGGCTGAGTCCCAGATCTATGCTCTGTGGACGAGGCCAACCTTCTCCTCCTTAGACAGATGGCTAGTATTAGGCACTAAGATAATCTTACAGCAATAAATAACCTTTCCAGTGTCCCAAGAAAAAGTTACTGCTTATGAGGTGGCTATAGAAGAAAAGATAGACAACTAGCATCTAGGATGCAGAACTTGCAGGGGTCAAGGAACTAGCAGGAGAAAGGTAGCCAGGATGGGGTGCAGGCAGAAGGATACCATGGGCACAAATGAGAACATGCAATGGTGAGGAGCATGAACCTTTGGTCAGAAGAACTAAAAGCCAACGTATCATTTCCTCCAGGGAAGGGCGGGCCAGAAGAGTATCCCCGGAGTCACGGAGACAGCTATCATCAAGCTGACTTGCCCGTTCTCACACCTGTACTGGACTAAACCAAATACACTGCCGACAGCACCAGGCCTGCAGCAAGGTATGCGTACCTGTCACAATCAAGCATTCAGTTGTGGTAACACACACATCTTTGTACAAACCCACCGCAGCACCAATCTGGGCAGGCTGGCTAGAGTATCTACAGTACTTTTATGCTGTATGATGGTCCAGGAAATCTGCTGTCAGATCACTAACAAACCTTAGTTTAATCACCCCACGGGCAAAGCGATGCCACACACAGAAGTGTTGCTGTTATACCGTTTCATGTATTGCATTTTCCTTAAAAAACAAAACAAACAAAAAGCTCACACCCACACACCTAGCCTCAGGAACAATAATTCCTAGTTGGAATGCTGTCCTCTGGATTATGCACATCTTGGCTCTCCGCAGCTGTTTGAACAAACATTTGAAAAAGAAATGTTGCAACTATGAAGAATTTCTGTCATGCTTTTGTGAAGTGTGTGTAATACTTATAATCTTCCTTTCCTTTTTAGACAATTTCAAAGACTGACTTCTTTCCAAAGATATTCATTGGTCAAAGGGGGACAAGCACCTAGAAGACCTGGCATATGTACATGCATGTGAGTGAATGAAACGTACATCGACATTTGAGCTAGGTAAAATGAGTATCAAGAATTTGTATGGGTCCATCTGAGCTGCACAACTGATACTCTAACACATACGCACACTCCACAAGAAAATCACCTGCTCTTTTCATAAATCCTCACAAGAAACTGGAACGTTACTAACAGGTGAACTTTTGAAACCCAATGAGAAAAGATTTTTAAATGAAAGTTACCTCAAAACAAAACACACAAACACACAAAGAAAGAAAACTCACAAAACCACAGGAGATAACAGGGAGGGAGACGGTCTCAGCCACCAGTTTTCTGATGAAACTTTGGGGTTTTGGGAGGTCTGCTCAAGGTGAGACAAAACAAACCATGACCTGCCTGGATACAGACAAATTTTCAAAGGTAGGCTGTGGTAAAAAATGAAGCACATGGCTTGATTTGATTTGATTTAGACTTTTTTCTTAAGACTATATTCTCTTGGGCTTTGAACTAAGGTATAATGTTATATTATGAATTCAGAGCATCCATACCATTTCTAAAACTTTAATCTGCAGATCAAAAGACTGGAAACAGAAATGTGTCATAGAGGTGAGACAATTCTTGGACTGATAAGAGAACTATCAAGACTAACCTGTGAATTACTTCAAAGCAGGTAAGATGCTGCTTTTGGAAAAGGAGAGGGGCGCATTAAATCTGTTTGGAGCCCCCAAAAGACTCCAGAAAGCTATAAAAGTTACCATACTATGTTTCTTCTCTCTGAGGAATGCACCCTGAGACATAAAGTACATAAGAGAACAAAATTTCTAGTAACCTTTTTTACGACACTAATTACAACAATTGAAAGGTATACGAGGAAGGAAAGAAAACATTATTTGATTTAATTTTAGCATAAGTAGATTTAGCACGTTTTCTTTTTCACTTCTTTACCAAAGTCTTTCATGACTATTGTTAACATATCATCTCTTTCGGCTGTTGTAAATACAGATTTTTACCAGCACACATTATAAATAACGTGAAGGTAAGTGTACAAAGTGACGATAACTGAACAACATCCAAGCAACCCTTGCCCAGGCCGTGGAGAATCCCACACTCCTCTAGTACCACGGTTTTCAGAAGTGCATGACTTCCCAGCAAAGTAGTCAAGAGCCCACCTGAATCAGAGGATTAACCAGATTTGGCAACGCTTTTTTTGCCCTCACGCTCTTTTACTGCATAGAGTCAGCATAGCCTTTTTCCTAGTATCTCTCTGGCTTCCTGCTATAAACGAAAAGATATTGTATATATGCATCCTGGGATGTGGAGGGGTAAAAAAAATCCACCCCTTTTAAAAAAAAAAGTCAGAAGTTTACTGTATACAGTTCACAAAAAAGAATAAAAGGGGGATATCAAATAGAAGAGGCAGAGTTCTGAAATTAGCAGTCTAAAAAGAAGACGGTCAAAATTAGCCTGATTTTATAAAATAGTGTTTTGCAGCAAACTCCATCATAGCATTTCATTTCCTGTGGAAACTTTCAGATAGCCTAAAGGCATTCTTCGGCCAGCTGTACAGTATATCAGCTAAATGTCCTCTGAGTGAATAGATTCCCACAGCAGAGGCACTTGCAGGATGTGTAACAACACACTTCTATTTCACGTATTTGTTCAAGGCAACCATGCAGTTCCACTGGCTCATCATTTACATTCACAATGGACAGCTGGCATCATCTAAATGAAACATTGAACTTGCTTGTGCTGTCATTAAATAAATAAATAAATAAATAAATTTTAAAGCCATCAAAACACAACAACAACAAAACCACCAAAACAGAAAGGAATGTCTTCAAAAGTTCTTTCAGATTCTGAAATGTTTAATTGCACTTTCAACTGCCAACCAATCAAAATATGCTGCTTTTCATGTGTGATGAGCACTAAGGAAACAAACAAAAAAAACCTTTGCAATCCCCCAGAATACTGATACATCAGCTTGCCGAATCAGGGAGTTTGGAAAAGGAACTACAATTATCACAAGTGTCTGCTTCAGTAACAGACCACGATCCAACAGAAAAGTTAGCCATATTTTGCATTTTACTAAGGGAATGGAGAGAACAAAACAGAAAGCCTTGCAGCTAGGCCTTCTAACGACATGCATCTGTTGAGCTTTGCAGGGGAAAATCCTATCCTCTCTTATGTTCACAGAATCACAGAATCTTAGTGGTTGGAAGGGACCTCTGAGATCATCGAGTCCAACCACATAAAAAAAAAAAAAAAAAAAAGCACCCACCTACTAAACTCCACAAACCAATAATCTTGGGCACTAGAGCATGCCCTGAAGAGCCATGTCTACACGTTTCTTAAATACCTCCAGGGATGGTGACTCCACCACCTCCCTGGGCAGGCTGTTCCAGTGCCTGACCACTCTTTCAGTAAAGTAATGTTAGCAGAAACATTTTCATAAAGCTCAAGAAAAAGCCACAATCAGGTAGGACTACCACAACACCTAAACACCATTCCCTGTCTCAGGTTTCCCACAGTTCTTGCAAATCAGATTTGGAGTGCTTTGTGGTACACCTCCTCCACATTGCACTTCCCACTTTCTCCCTCCAGTCCCCTCAGCGCTTACAGCCAGCTGGCCCCACTCCCTGCCTGCCAAGAGGAGCTCTCAACCAGCAAGCTCCTGATCAACCCCTTTCAGTGGTCAACAGTGCTCAGCTACCAACCCTCCAGAGCAGACAGTATCTTCTGGGCAGGTCTTTGGAGAGAAGGCCCCTTGGCTTAATCAACTTTTTTGTTAAGCCTGAATTTACTACCCTGAAAGTTCAGTTTGAACTGGAGATAAAAAGATGTCTGGGAAGTCTGCCTTCACCATCATAGAGATTTTGTAAGTCTGAGGCAGACATGTTATGAAATTATTAGCACATATACATGACAAACTAATAATTTGGAGAATTACATACAAATGGCATGTGAGAAGTCCTACTACTTCCAGTGTCATCACTTCCAGGGTTCACTTTACAATAAGAAAATTTGCAGCAAGAGGGATCTCAGTCAGCAGTTCTGACTTACCTTGAATCATTCTTTTCTGCAAGACAACTGCTGCCTGATAAATTTCAGCTCTAAACCTTCTGGAGTGATTTTGATGTTGTAGAATAGCTCCCAACTGGGAATCATCAAAGACTTCTTTAGGAGGTCTCCAAAGACAAGTCTTCATTTCTGTAGTAAATTAGGTCTCCTGCACTTAAGACACTCCCTTTGTATCTTACATACTCTTTTGTGTGTTCAAAACCACTCTTCTGAACGTTCAAAAAATAAGAACGGCCAAATTTTGAACAATAAAATATGCAACTTGAGTAACTTTCGCATTAAAGAGAGGTTCAAATAAGGGTAATTTACAAATTGCAGTGCAAACATTCGTTTATCTGTCATGCCCACACATAATTTTGACGCTCAATTTTGAAAGAGCTACCATGAGAGAATACTTTAGTTTGCCACTCCACTAAATTCTTCTTTGGCTTTGTGCCAATAAAAGGAATAAAACTTTTCTCCAAGATACTGTGACGGATGAAAGCCATACGAATGTAAAGCATTGTACAAGCTTAACTGATTACACAAGCAATGCAGCTTTCATACAGCGGAGATATTATCATTCTCTTTGATGGAGCAGAGCAGTGAAATAACAAGAGATTTAAAAGACTTGCCTGAAGTTATGCATTCATTTTGAGAAATGAGGAGAAAAATGAACTTTGAACCCATGAATCCCATAACTGCTTTTACAAGTTTATCTATCTTTCACATAACTGTGATGTTATTTCGTGTGTTTTGGATATTGATCCTCAAAGAAATGAACTCAAGCTTCTTAGTGCTGGAGTGCATCATGAGCAATGGGGAACTTATCCAGTGGTTTTATTGCTTTGAAGTTGCTGTTGTTAAGAGTGACTCTCTATGAATTTTGTCTCTGCTCAGCATTATAGATTACACCTATTTCAAAAACTCACCACAGTACATGACCTCCCTCAGAACTATTTCTTAGTTATTCATTTAGACATTTAATATTCTCACTGTATGACTAGTGGCCCAAATCATGGAATGACTTAACTGGATGAGCGTGCGAGAGAAAGCATCCTTAAATAGGCGGCCTGACAAAATGCACAATCACATCTGAGTGAACACAGGACACAGTCAAACTAGTTCTTGTCCAGGTGTTTCCAGTGCTTTTACGTTTCTTATCTTTTTTTCTACAGCACTTTAAATGCAAAAGTGAATAAAAGAGGAAAGTGAATCTACAATTTTATTCAGCGTAATATTTGTGAATGTTTTTAGCTGTGTTTCCTTTGCTTTGCTCATTATTACTTGATAGCTCTTCACCAGGCCACTTTTGGAGATTTGAGCTTGACTTGAATCTAGACCTTGGAGCTAAACACTCTTTTGTTCTCCAGTACTCATCCCCTTGAACTTCATATTTACCCCTCTGACCTTAACCACATCAAAAACAATGGGGGAAGGGGACGAGGGAAACAGGACTGAGCCTAGCATTTAAGAATAACTGCTGAAGGCAAGCTTAGTGATGCGATGCTCTCAGGAAAAGAAAGGAAACTTCACCAATTTTTTTGAACTTCTGACAAGGCTTTTTTTAAGTACCTTTGGAATTACTGAGAAGCACACACTGGAAATATTTAACAGCCTAGTGATAGTTACACTTCTTTCCTCTGAATTTTCAATGGAGTATGGAATCCAAATCCAATTTTTGTCCTGAGTAAAAACCTTTTCAGTATTATTCAGTATGTTGAGATCAGTGGAAATCTTTGTGCCATCTTTCTTTCATCTCTTATGACTACATTTATCAGTGGGTAAAAAGACTTGTGGTTGCACGGAGCCAGCAATTCTCAGTTAATGCAAATGTTATTTCTTGATATTGTGAAGAACTGCTAATTGTTATTATCTTTCCCCTTGGTAGTATTACCAAAAGGTTTAAACTGTTTTAAACTTCTGGACTAGTGAATCTCTTTTAAGAGACACTTATTTAATCCTGGAAACATCAGGGAATACTACCAGTGACAAAGTCCTGCTGTTAAAATAAATATTGTATTCCAGTTTGCATCTGTATTTATTTTTAATTCAATCTGCTAAGGACTTGTTCAACAGTGGGAGTCTGTTTATCTGCACAATGCACACTCTTGTTTACACATCATCACTTGTTAAGTGTTATGTCTGCATATAAACAGACAAAAGAATAAACTGGACGGAAGCTGCGGGGATCTAACAGGGGAACACTCTTGACAGAACAGACTACAGGTTACGGGTTTTTAACACATCATTTTATGAATTGCCAAGTGATGATAATGGTCAGAATTTTAATAAGATTTATAGCAGGGTCTGCTGCACTCTGCTTTTAATAAATATGGTGCAACTGTTTGCAAAAATAGTACAGAAACCTAGACAGGTTAATTCTCAGAATAATTCAGTTAGGCCAGAAGAGAGAGAGAACTGGAGCTCCTGTCCAGTAAGATAGGAACTACTGCAAATAAAGAACACATTTTGGCAGGAATTCCTAAACCCATGTCAACCCTTTCTCAGTCATCACATTTTTGGGATGGGGTTTCCTAGCATGTTAGCATGTTTACTATTGACGTGTTTCTATTGACATGTTCAAGTTGTTTGACTCAGCCAACATTTCACCCATATTCCACAACACCCTTTTGAATTTCTCTGGAGGCCACTTATACCTGGATGCAGGCACGGCACCACCATTAGCTTTCATTCCTGTGATACTGATTCATTCCACTGGCACCTTTAACTGGACAATTGTGATGAATTCCAATAAGATGTAATTCCTCATTTCATACAAATTGCGCAGCTGAAATTATGGTTTAAGATTAAAGATCTGATCTTAAGCTCAAAGGAAGAAATGTAATTGATGATAGTTCTTCTGCAGCTGGAAAACAGACATTTTAATGCATATATAGGCATCACTTTTCATCAAGTATTCTACTAAATTTATTGCTGTGTTGTTTATGCAGTCCAGCAAACTAAAAACCATAGGACTGAATACTCCGTTAGGCTTTGCTGAGCATATGGTAAATACTGATTGTCCATTTTCATGCATGACTTTTTCATCACCGCTAATACCAAACCCAAGTCTGAAATGAGCAATAGTGAAATTTTCTTTTGAATTAGCTAATGCTATTTCAAATTTTACATCGAATACAGATTTTTTTTTTTCTTTTTATGGGTAGCTTTTTTGTTTATATTGCAATAAGTATGAAAACAAGTCTTCTGTTTGTCAATAGGATATTTTTACTGTCCCAGGGAAAAATATACATAATCTTCTAACCTTGTTCTGAGCAAGAACTATGTAGTCCAGTTCTGTATGATATAGTAAATATACCTTGAAAGAAGCACCTGAATGAATTCATATAAATGGCCAACCTCACCATGAACTGTAACGTGACAGGGTTATGATCTTCAAATCTTGTACTTCCCTTCCTTCAAGCACTGCTAGCCTGAGCTCCTTGTCATGTCCGAAGTGATAGATAGAGCTGGAAAACAAGATCAGAGTAATTTCTGTATCAGCTATCCCATTTAACATAGAAAGACACTCTCTTAAATGACAAAGAAATGTGTATAAAATTTATGTCCCTCAGATACTAGTTCAGTCAGCGACTTCTAGTAAACTCTTTCTGTCTATATGGGAGGACATTTACTGTTTTAAGCTATTCTTAGAGGAGGCTCGAGTCTGCTAAACAGCAGACTTTTTGCTTTCTGCCTTAAAAAAAAAAAAACAACCACACTTCATTGAAAATCATCACTATTTCTTTTTTCACCAGTTCTCCCAATGGATTTACTAATAAGTGGATTTATTTCTGTGTAGAAATCCTGTTAACAATTACATCATGTTAAGCGTGTAAGTGCCTATTAAAAACAACTGCCACCATCCTGCAGTCATTGGCCCATCCATTACAGTTTTCAGCTGTGTGAATACAGCATTACAGAACATTACTGTAGAGCAGAACATTTCTGTGTAAGGGAGCAGATGGGAGCTCAGTGCCGTGTATTTTCTGTTCTCAAGTGGATTTTTAAAATCGATCTGCTCGCTCTGGGGGAAATCCACAAATGACCTGTATAAATGCAAAGCCTGCACCCAACAAGACTCTGTGCCAAGAACAGAGGCTGGAGGGGCTGATCTTCCCTCCTCAACTTTCAGGCTACCTGCAGATGAGATATAGATCCTTTCAGCTGTCTGACGTGGAGGTTGGAGGCTTGGCGGGGGCTCTCCAGACCTCTTGTGTGAGCACTCCTCACCACCTAATGAGCCGAACCTTACGTGCTGCTACTCTTTCCTCTCCTGTATAGGGTGGACTAGCTTTGGTTGTCAGGGGAGAGAAACGATGAAGACCTGCTAGTTGCTACACTCCCAGACTGCCTTAAGTATTTTCACCATTTTCCTTTTCTTCCCTCAGAAGCAGATCTGATCCTAATCCCTTCCAATGCTGATCTCTAGAACAAAGAGCAGGGAAAGATCTAGCAAAGCCTCCATCTCACCTAGTGACCACTTTCTCCCTAACTTTAGCAACATATGAACCAGTGATGCTGAGGTGAAAAACTTGTCATTCTTCTTGATTCATCCCATATTCCTAGCTTCTTTGCCAGTTTTATTAATGGAATAAACTTTTTATTTAGATGAATTTGAAGAGATGTTTGCTTTACTGTTTGTTCTGCCTTGATTAGCATTTGAGAGACATTTGATGATACATTGTTACTATATCCATCACAGAAAATCCAAAATCTGGCATTTTCTAGATCATCAATCAGATGGGAATTAACTTTGGAGTGAGAGACAATGTGTATCTAATGTTAATATGATATGGCTGCATATACAAGGTCCCCTTCTGGCACAGATCCTCATACCTCTCTTGATGCCAGTGAAGTGGCCTGAACTTAACCTTGCCTTTACCAGATATCTGGTCAAGGAGGCAAGAGCCAACATTCTTTCCAGACTGCCGTTTCAAGTATGAAATGAGGCCAGCCCCTCACACCTTCCTGTCACTCTGCTTCACGTGTGCAACAGGACACCACCATCCCTCTGCCTTCCACAGCTCCCTGTGTGCAGAGACAGACGGCCTGCTCACCTGTGATCAAATAATCACCCTGCCCCAGGGACACAAAGGACTGAACCCTGCAGCTAGAAGCCCCAGTTCCCAAAGAAGGGCCCAGCTGTACATAAGGGCTCTGCCAGGGGACAGGTTTGAGGACCTTGCACAGCCAGCGAATCCACACCAAACAGAGCGTGGGTAGCTCTTACCCTTTTGCAGAATGTGGCTGTGAACATTTTGAGTTTTGCTGCTGTCTGCAACACGCTTGAACAGCATCCCAAGATGGCAGTGAAACTCATCCGTTTTGTGTTTCATTCTCTGCTTTAAGAATTGCCAGTGGACTTCACACCTGCTTTTTCTCTGTAAATATTTTACTTCAAGGAAAGCCAAGTTGCTTTTTGTGTCTATAATCCTTGTTCTAGTATCACATTGAGCAAAACCACATGGATACAGAAATACATTAGATGATCACAGCAATATAAATACGATTGATTCAGAAAAGCTATGCAAGAAATACTAGTGCAATGTTTTGCTGGATGATGCAAGTGTGCTCTATCAGTTGTATCTTTTCTGCTTTTAAAAAACTCCAGAGATAAAAATAAGCCAGTGCAAACACATAAAGCATTAAAGCAGTTACCATAGCAGAGAACAATGGAAAAGCAAAAAAGCAATTATCAGGTTGCTTGTTTTGGCACATGTTTGAGAAATGTCTAATGCCACCACATCTCAGAATTACAAGTAACAAAACCCTACACCAAATGAAAACACCAGAAATATCTAGTACCAGTTCCAATAACTGCTGCTGCTGTGCAAACATGTATATACAGAAGTACACAAATTATTTAAGCAACATTACCTTTGAGTTTAAAATGTTTGTATTTCTCACTGCAGGCACACCACAGGAACACTATAATAAAATATTCCACACCTACCAATTCCTTCTTACCAGTTGGGCAGCTTCTTGGACCCATGTTATGTAGGCAGCTTTCATTTTGATGGTGTTACTAATTTCGCTTTATGATTGTATGTTTCTGCTTATGACATGAGTAGCAAAAAGTCTAACGCCATAAACAGTAGCTCCTCTAGACTGGACAAACATAGTACTTCCCTCTTCTACAGGTCAAAATTTTGTTTATTTTAATTATTAACATGTATGCTGGTGGTAGTTTAAGATATCATTTTAGTCCTGAAGTTGCGTCTACAGATGAAAACTATTAAATTGGTACTAAAAATTCATGAAACATCAGCTACAGGATTAACTACAGTAAATGCAGAAGCCAATGGCACTTTAAAATTACCTTCATGAACTATCTGTGTGAGTCTTGTGAATACTTTTTTTTACATGCAGATTCTCTAAATCTGTTATGCTACATACTCGAACTCAGCCAAAGCACTTTGGCAAACCAAAAGAGAATTTGTAGGAATTGGATTCCAAGCATCCAAAGTCACTGGGCTCACTTGGCAGGGAAGCTTTATTTCCCTACCTCTTTTCCACACTCGCTAGGTAGTCCCCAGAGGAAATCAGAGCCAGCCAAGAAAGGGCAAGCACTAAAACATTACAGTTACAAATTACTTCTCCAATTCTACCTCTTCTGCTTTCTGTAAACTACAGAGGAATGGGACACAGGCTGGCTAGTAGGAGGAGTCAAAAATCAGGACTGACGTGAAAGAGATGGAGAATGATAGGAAGTCCAAATATGTAAGAACAGAACCAAGAAATGATTGAAGAAGAATCAAGAAATTATTAAGAGCATGGAGATTTATATTTATCTCGTTTATTATAGATCAATCATTCTGAAGAAAAAGCACCAGGAAAAAACTCCAAACATCAGTGATCAACTTCAAAATTGACAACACGTGAAAGCACACAGAATTACCAAGTTTGTATAAATTCTTGTTAGAAATACATCCATCAAGAAGCCTAGCTGGACCACTGTCTGGTAATCGCTGTATTTATAGATATGATAGGGAATTCTTCAAGCTTATCAATTACCTCAATTATCATTGAGGGAAAAAGGAAATCTAGCAAATGAAATGCCAGCATAAAAGAACGTCACGGTCCTTTCATTACTCCTTTTCCTGAGCTATATACAGGAAACAGGCACACCATCTCTTCTACGTATACATGGGGGGAAAAATGGAAAAGGAGCCTCTGACAGAAAGTGCTATCAAAAGATGGCAAGTACTGGTAGACATTTGTCTGGCAAACCTGTTCATTTGGGGATGGCCCTGTAGGCTTAGGTGAATATTTGAATACATGGTAGTAAAAAAGAATGCAACTGTTGAGGTTCTGGTCAGTAATATCTTTAAAGGACTTAAATATTACCAGGTTATACATCCACAATCTTCACTAGCTTGCCTACAATTGCCCAGGAACCACAATTTTTTCATGGATTGTTTCCAGAAGCATTTTTCCAAATGTTGCAGACTACATAGGTATCCATTCTTGTCATCTTAAAAGTTTTGGGTTTTCTCTGTCTTCATCCCAAGTAAACAATTTCAATAGAACAATCTAAATTTCTAATGGTTAATTCCTGACCTTTCTTTGACAAGAATAAAGGCAACGTGATGGAAAAAAAAACCCCTGACACCTACGTCCCCTAACAGCCACACTTACCTACAAAAAAATTCAGAAGACCTGAAGGATCAGGTATCTCCTTACAGGTATCTGCAGAACAACTCCCTTGTTTGCTCGTGTTCCAAGAACACATTGCTCCCAGTCCCAAGGAGACTCAGGGCCATCAAACAGGGCAAAAAGGAGAAAAAAACAAATTAGGCAGTATTGCATAAAACAATGAATGGAATTTCAAACTTTTGTGTCTATCAACCCTATATCTCTTTCCATAGCCTTAAGAAATGCTTTTTGATAGCACTAGAAGGTATACATTTTATTGAAATAGCTTGCTTGGTTCCTAAACAGAAAGGACTCTGAGAATGCAAAATTAGACTTTGCTTGATCTGAAACAGTCAAAGCCCTCTATGGCAACATGGCAATGAAGCCATTTCTCACAAGCAGAACATTTAGCATCAGACAAAAGCTGCTATGCCTGGGAAAAAAAAAAAGTGGTAAAATCAAGTGAGTGATAATGTCTTTCAAGTTAAAGGACAAAAAAAAAACCCAAACCAAACTAAAATATTTTGGAAGAGTTACTGCTATATATAATTAGAAATGGATGTTGGATACAGCCTTAGGCCTTGCACTCACACACTAACCTCCTTTCCTCCTCAATTTGTTTAAGTAGGAAATAAGAATAAAGACTCTCCCTTCACAATAGCTTAGTCAAAAGGTTTACAAAGTGTTTGGAGATCTCAGGGGATAAGTCAGCACATAAAAGCATAACATTTTTATTGCAATGGACAGGTACATTTTATCACCTGCTGGATGAGTCAAAGTGCAGAGGATTAGAGAAAGTGCATCAAAAGAAAAGACTTCATGTCCATAAGCTGCAGTCTATGTAAATATATCAAGTTACAGTCTCCTCACGCCTCAGCTACTTAATAAGAGGCACGCAACCAAGCCACCACTCTGAGCTGAATGCCTTTAACTTATTAATTCCTCACAGACAAGATAAGGAGATAAAAAACCTCTGAAGCATGTAAATTCCTTTGTTTTAAAGTGTAAGCTGTTTTAAAGTGTAAGGTCTTTCAACCCTGTATAGTCATGACAGACATTTGAAGCACTCTACCAACACTTGGATGTCAGACAGCCATCTCCTAATTTTCTTGTTTTACTTCAATTCAATGTATCTTGAGCTAAGGAACAGCTGCCCTCCGAGAGTCAGCTAAACAACTCAGCAGTGAAGAAAGGGGAGAAAACTCCTTCAGCAAGATTCCACACCAGTAATGGGAGAAACTGGAAAGGGCAGTGGGCAGCCTTGTGAATCAGCTGTGAACAACAGGACAGGGATTTAGAATAATGAGACTGTTGAAACATTCTCCAGAAATGAGCATGCAAAGGCACCCAGCCTTCAGAATTGACTAGGAGGGCAAGGATTCTGTGATCCCGTTAACAGCAACCTGTTTCCCCAGGTACCCTGGAGCCCTCTCCAAGGCAGGAGAAACTGTTCCTTCCCCCCACCGCATACACACAACACCTTCAGAGAAACTCCAAAAGTTTAGGGCTTTCTTCACTCTTTCTCAACAAAATTTGTTAATTACAAAAGCTATTGAAAGAAATCCATACTCAAGTTGCACGTGGGTTCTGGGGACTTATAAGGCAGAACTCCAGAAACGATAGAAGATTTGTTTCCCTGAGTAATTTTACCTGGATACTTCTCTGGGCTTTACTTAAAGCAGCATCTAACCCTCTCATAGATTGTAAGTACAGGAGTAGGAATTCATCCAGAAAAAGGAATTTGTTGCTGACAGACAAAAAAAACGGTGTAATAGGCAGAATACTTTCCTCACCTGCACTGGTATTACACAACTCAAGTAACAAGTTCAGTGAAACAGCTTCTGATTTATAGCAGCTAGGAACACAACCGGGAAAACATATTTACAGGATGCCCCACAGACCACTAAGTGCAGCTAACAGAGCAGCTTGGCTGTAGAGAAGCAAAGCAGAGATAAATCATACTCATGCTCTAGATCTCAATAGAAAAACACCCTGCTCCGCTCCATGACTTCTCCCCATCAGGTGTAGGTGTTGATGAACTCCACTGATACTCACCAACTCCAGTGTGCTGCTCCACATAAAGGCAATGCCAGTTCTTTAAGGGTTGTTACATTTTTTTTTTTTTTTTCAGATTAGCTCCTTACCTCTCCCTATTTTCCAGCAGCAGTAACCTTAGCAGTTCACCACTACTGCTAAGATGAAGTGGTTGTTGAGCAGAGAGGCTGAAGAAGAAATAGGTGTACCGAAATGCATGCAATTCTGGTCAATCAATGCTACCAAAATAGAATATTGAGTTGTTACTAGAGAGTCTTGCTTCAGAATGGCAGATCAAGTGATGATTACAATTTTTAGGTTCATTCTTTGGATAATAAGACCATTCCAATTTGTGCCAGAAGTGAGTATATAAAGGCACTGACTTGCCAGAACTAACTTAAAATGGAGGGGAAGGGAAACCTGACTGAAACCACCTCACTATAAACAGCCATTACAGTCCCCAGAAAGGAAGGAAAAGGGCTAGAAAGGGAAAACAATACATGCTTCCAGGCACGCCATAAACTATTGAAACATAATAGCATTTCTCTGATACCACTGCATGCTGGAAGGATTTTGTATTTCTATCATTCAGTCAAGTAGGAATCAAACATTCACCTCATTTTGATTGAAAACAGAGTTCAGTACTCTAATGGACAAAATTTTAATATATAAGAATGCAGTAAAAACACAGATGAATGCAGAGAAGGAAGCAGCTGCTTGACAAGATAACTAAAGGGTGCTAAAACATAGACAAAGGCCATGGACAGAGTAACTGAGGCACATAGTGAGTAAGCTCTTCAGTAGATTTATGTCAGCATAGTTTCACTAGCCTTACCTTCCAGCTGCACAGTCCCATCCGCCAGCTGATCATCAGTTTCTTGTAATTGTGAGAGGCAGAGGTTACTGATTCAGCTGTTACATTCTCAGAATAGACGTCTTTCTTTCCAATAAGTGGGGGGTATGTGAACACTTAAAAATAGGTAGAAGAATGACATACCATTGCATATGGCCTTTCTTCAAGCAGCATTTCCCCCTGTAGAAGAAACATCAGAATCTTTTGTGTTACAGGATCTCAAAAAAAA
The DNA here is from genome assembly GCF_964199755.1 of Larus michahellis. Lineage (NCBI taxonomy): Eukaryota > Metazoa > Chordata > Aves > Charadriiformes > Laridae > Larus > Larus michahellis. The sequence continues at coordinate 104,537,882 of NC_133896.1, read as the reverse complement.
GCCAGGGCTCTTAAACAGCAAAGTTGCTTTTGGAAAGCTAGTCTTCTACATCTTGTAAGTATCATTTAAAAAAAAAAAAAAGAAAATTAAAAAACAGCTAGCATCTTATTGTAGGGAAAGCTGCTTCCTTCTCTGCTCTACAGAGAGTTCTGGGCAGTCTAGATGGATGGGCCGATGGCAATGGTATGAAGTTCCACAAAGTCAAATGCCAGGTCCGGCACTTGGGTCACAACAACCCCATGTGGCGTTACAAGCTTGGGGAAGAGTGGCTGGAGAGTTGCCTGGCAGAAAGGGAACTGGGGGTGTTGGTTGACAGCCATCTGAATATGAGCCAGCAGTGTGCCCAGGTGGCCAAGAAGGCCAACAGCATCCTGGCCTGTATCAGGAATGGTGTGGCCATCAGGATTAGGGAATTGATCGTCCCCCTGTGCTCAGCATTGGTGAGGCTGCACCTTGTGTATTGTGTTCAGTTTTGGGCCCCTTGCCACAAAAAAAAACCAACTGAGGTGCTGGAGCGGGTCCAGAGAACAGCAACAAACCTGGTTGAGGGTTCTGGGGAACAAGTCTTATGAGGAGCAGCTGAGGGGAGACCTTATCAGTCTCTACAACCACCTGGAAGAAGGTTGTAGAGAGGTGGGAGTCGGTCTCTTCTCCCAGATAATAAGTGACAGGACAAAAGGAAATGGCCTCAAGTTGCACAAGGGGAGGTTTACATTGAATATTAGGAGAAACTTCTTCACCGAAAGGGTTGTCAAACGTTGGAACAGGCTGCCCAGGGAAGTGGTGGAATCGCCATCCCTGGAAGTATTTAAAAGATGGGTAGAGGTGGTGCTGAGGGACATGGTTTAGTGGTGGTTTTGGCAGTGTTGGGTTGATGGCTGGACTCGGTGATCTTAAAGGTCCCTTCCAACCTAGATGATTCTATGATTCTATGAAACTATGTACATACAACATATACAAATTCAAGAGTGTAGGCAGGGTAAGCAGCGAACAATGCTGGAAAGCTTTCTGAAATCAGACAGAGCAGATTTTGCAACAGAGGAGAAATTCACAAAAAGGAAACCAGAAATCCTATCAGAGCCTCAGCATTATTCTCCCTACCAAATATTCGCTGACACGGGTAATGAAAGCCACACAGCTTGCTTACTCTGCTGAGTAAGAGTCCAAGAGGTCAAGGAGCACCCCAAAAGAGACTGAGGCAATACTCTCCAACTCCCAAAATATGATCGGTGATCTCACTAGTTGTTACATCTGATAAGGCCCAAGTACTCAGTGCAAACACAGCATCTTTAAATCTCGTTTTGCTAGTACAGTATAAATGTCTCAGCCCTCTTCTTTGCTTGCGTCCTAAAGATGAACCTGACGAGGATAATTGACTCTCAGTCTTACTGATAGAGCTACTGAAAATAACTTCATCTAATGTAATCTCTTTATTACCTACTGTAAAACACTTTTCCTTCAGGTCACAGGCAGAAGGGTAAGCTGTTTGAATGTCTAAGATGGTCCTAAGAACACAAAACTCCAGCAAACATTATTAGAGCTTCATATATAATCAGCATTGTTCTCAGCTGTAAGGAAGTCTGATTTACATCAGGCTACCACTGCAGCAAAGCCATGAAAGGTCCTGCAGAGATGCATAGCTCCAATAAACTCAGAAGCCATTTCAGAAATTAAACCGAGGGTCACATTCTGTTCCTGGTTATGTGGAGTAATACCCCTCTAATCAACGGAGTTATTCTTGATTTATATCATATGCTGTAGCACAATCTGGCTATCGGCCTCCAGAACCAGGCTCCATTCTCCAGAGAACTTTGAAATATTTCTAAGCTTTTTATTTTTAAACTTGCAGTAACAAACAACAGAATACAGGCTTAATGAGGGTGTTAAAAGCAGATTTTCCATGTGTGGTTCTCAAGAATGTCCAAAAGCATGCTGAAAATACAGAAACAAAAGCAAAATCTCCAGAAGTTTGAAGGGCCATAAACCATATAATTAGTCAACTTTGATCACTGAAGTTAGCAGGGGGAAAAAAAAAAAAAAAGACAAATAAAACCCACAAACCCCAAACCCACCTACTTTCTATATCCATTTATCGCCAACACAGACACTTTGGAGTGTCTATGAAGTGAATTCCTACACTCCGTTTTATAGTCTGAAGTAACAAAGTAAAAAAGGAGAGTTGCTTACAGAAATACCAAGATTCATCTCTTCTCTAACAGCAACACCCTGCTGGTTGCCTTCTGCCTATTTATTACAATAGCTGGCACCTTACAAATGCATTAGTTAGAATCAAGTAAATCACTAGGCATGGTTATTTAGGAAAAACAATCAAACACAGAGCAGAAAAACCTACCTAAGCTATACTTCCTTGTGGAGTATGCAAAACAAAAGAAGAAAACCAGAGTGCTGTCTGGAGAGCAGTGTCACAGAGGAGCTCTTATGCCAGGCATCCCAGCCTGACTTCTTGTTTTCCGGGAAAAGAGAGACAGGTCTGTGCTCTCCACCGATGCTGAGAACGTAAACAATCGCACAGGGTTTGCAGCAAAACAAGATGAAGGTTGCATTAAGATTGATTCAGGACATTTTGACTGTTTAACTGATACGACCGCTTCTCCTTTCTTAGCCAAAGCCAAACCAAAACAGCCATTACAGGTTGCTCTGGTTACATCCATCCCCTCACTGGAAAGACAAACCTTCTTGTCTTCAGCCACCGTAATCTGCTAAATTCTACCCTGAGGGTTACCCATCTTTAGACATTCAGGGCTTATGATGGTAAATTCTCTCTTCTAATCGTAGGTAAAACAATCACAAAGTCAAACAAACAAGGCAACAAACACCAGCACCTCCTCTGAGGTCAGAGCTCATCCCATGCACAAGGGGAGAGAAAGCCCCACAGAAAGAGTCACTCGTTTCATGTCAGCTTTTCTAGTGTGGTGCACACCTGCAGGTGATGTTGGACTGTATCTAATATTGATTCGTGCTGGATATTTTGACCTTAACCCATTACTCAGGCTCAAATGCATACATTCCTATCAGAGACTCAGCAGAGCAAGAGACCTTGATTTGCATGTAGGTTTTAAAGCACTGCTGTGTTGCGAATCTTGGTGCAATTAAAATGATTAATAATAAGCAAACATCAGGATTTCACTGCAGAACACTGTAAAGAAAAAGAATAGAAATACTTACATGCAGGCACTAGAAAATTGCTGTGTCAGGACATACACGATTCAGACAGTAGTGTGTTTTAATCAATATTTAATATTAACATTTTTTATGGTAAAAATGTGTTATGAAAATGGAGGCCTGGTGCGGAGAAGAGATATATGAAACCCACTAGATACTACAGCAGGGGTTCAATCAGAAGGGGACAAAGCTCAAACTAAACATCTTTATTCCTATAATAAGACATTAGTGGATACCACATAAAGCAAAAAAAATAAAAAAATTAATGTATTCAAAATGCAGACTGCATATAGAGTGAAAAAGCAAAGACCTAGGTATACTCCAAAAAGAAATTAAAAGAATTTATCTTAAAGACAACCTCACAACAACAACAAAAAAGCAATGATGAAAGAAAGCATGGATCAATTATAACAGCTGTAGCCTGAAATAATTGGCTAAGAAAGATTATCCAGGAGAATCACCTCCTGACAGTGAAACGTTCACAGGGGATATTCCCCAAAAGACTAAATGGCAGACCTGGGCTTTAGCGACCGGCTTTATGCACCAGGACAGATTGAGAGCGACAAGACCGACTCATTTGCAGTTGCTCTGCATGATGTAAAGGCAGGCAAAGCCTAAGCCCTACAGAACAGTTTCTTTTCAGGTGCAATGGAAAGGAGGAAGTGCTGTTTCTTGGAGGCCCTCCATCGTAACAGAACAGTGCAAAGGCAGGCATAAGAGCCTAGTGGATCCCTTGTCATAAGGGTGAAAAGAGTAGGAAAATTATTAAACTACAGACTAATTTTAACGAGGAAACAGACTTTTAGAGGTTTTTTTCACTTCCACAAAACAGGTATGTGAATGGGGAGAGACGGATACTTTAGCTGACATTCAGTAAATTCTAGCTTCCCATTTTTATGTTTCCAATTCCAAGGAGATTACAGCAAAAATATCAGTAACTCTGAGCATGCCCAGATGTGCTGGCTGGCAAAGACAAAAAGATTTTAGAATCACACTAGGGAAGATTTATTTCTACTGTGCTAGTAATTAACTAAACATGAACAGAAAAAGTGGATACAGACTGAAAATGAAAACAATACAAAAGAAGAAAGATATATAAAAATCAGGAGTAGAGAACATCCAAAGAGATCCTAATAGGAAAATTACCTACTAGGGTAGAAATATTCCCTCATTTCAGCAAACAGGTTTCAAGAACCATCTGGCATCTACAAACGGGAACCTCTCCAACCACAGAGTTTCAAGGACAAAGAAGTACCATCACAATGCCAAACCTGTCTTTTATTACCTTAATAATTTCCAATATCTTAATTCATCTAAGGTAATCGGATATGAACACACGACCTTATATTGATCCACACAAAGCAAAATTTATGTTTATTGGGTACCTGGCTGACAAGCTCTTTCTTCTGACCTTTTTGATCACGGAAAGGTACAACTGTCTCTCACACCCGGTATTTCCTCATCCTCAGCTTCCACATAGCCTACAGATACATTGATTTAAGATGCCTAAAACAGTTGCTTATAGCTACTACTTATAATCTTATGTCTTCTCTTCCTGCTGAAAGAGTTAGGATTAAATGGGGGAAGTCACTGATGCTAAATAAGTTTCTTTTTCCAGGTTGGAGATTATAAACTGCATGGAACCCTTTCAAACCAATCTGTCAGAGTGCAATAGGCACAGGTTTTATTTCCCTCCAGCAAGTAAGCACTTGCTGTACTTAACAGCCATCTGTCTTGAGTTCCTTGCAGAAGCAATTTCCCCATTCTGCCTTTGAAAACGGTACAGGGAGCTCATGTCAGCACCAGGGTGACATTGTCCTACGGGCTTGAGACAAGCAGCTTTTCTGCAGCTACTGCTTTGAGCAGCAGCATGCAGTCTCACACAACACTAAGACTTCGTACAGGAAAAGCGAGGGAGCATGGAAAACCAGCGGCTGACAATGGGAAGAAAGGGTTAAATGAGAGTGGCAGGGAGCATGAGGTTTAGGAAAGGAGCAATGAGTAATTTGGGAAAGAACGTTGTAAGTGTTGGTAAGGGATGTAACCGCATGAGCTTGAAGGAGAGGAAGGTAAATTTGCCACAGGTTGCCATAGGAGAGGACAAGGTCACAAGCAGGGGGGATCCAGACAAGAGAAGGAAGAGCACTGGGAAGACTGCTAGGCTGTGTGGGGAAAAAAAAAGCCCATGGTAATCACTCTACTCCAGCTTCTGCCCTTGGGCATCTCTCAGAGCAGAGCTGTAGCCAGCACAGGAAGAGAGGAGGACATCGTGTTGCTCCCTTCTCACGGACTCCAGGAGGCAATTACAGGTACTTGGTGTTCCAATTAGTATTAAAGCGAATCTAGTTCTGTGCAAGTGAGGCTACTATATTCGATTTGGATTTAGTCCAATGTTTCTAAGACAGAAAGCAGATGGGTTTTTAGCTTAATTCTCTGACAAAAGCAGAACCTTTAAAACGATGCTGCGTATGAGTCCTGTAAGACATTTTTTTATAAGCACTTTCCTAAATAGCACCGCTTATTATTTGAAGAAAACAGCATTTGTGGACTGTTCTCACCTTTCAGATAGGGCATATGCTGCGGTCAAGATTCTTCTTATTATTGTTTCATTATTTCTGCAGACATAGGACAGAACATGGACTAGTCGACTATGAAGCATCATAAATAATTAAAGATATGCTAACACTGACAAAAAAGAGAAACAGAACATGTTTACTGAAGCAGTAGCCATCCTTGTAAAATGGTTTACTTGCTAGTGCACAAAATTCATTAATGCACAAGTTTTTTCATTCCCCACTGCAAATTAGCAAAGACTTACAGTTCTGATGAAGGGAATGAAAATCATAGAGTACTAAAAGATGAAGGACAAGCCTTTATTTTCAAAAGTAACAAAAGCCCATATTTATACACCAAAGTTGGTGCCTAAAGTCAATGTAGTTGTTTCCTTGATTCAGTCATTTCTGGATCACATGTTATGTGTTTGATTTTCCATAGGGCAAAACACATATACAATCATATACATAGATTGTATATGAAGCATATACACATATACATAAAAAAATAAAGAAGAGCTTCTGCTCAGACGGAAACACCGTATCTCAAGTTATGGTCCATCTATCCGATGCAATGTATTCAAAATGCAGTTAATTATACAGAATACTTAGTTGTCAAGATTCATGAAATAAGATTCTATAACTTGTATTGCAAATTCCTATAATTAAAGTGTGATTCCTTCAGTGATGGACTTTTCTACCATTTAGAGTATTTCCATTTACACATTTATGCTCATGAGTTTTAAAAGCAGGACGTGCACATGTATCTTTTGTTAGACATAGTGGCTGCTTTCAATGCCTTTTGACTTTTCCATTTACAAATTTTCTGACAGGAAGTTTTAGTAGTAAAATCTTTAGTAGTAAAATCTTGTTTAGCAAATGAATTATCCATTATCACACCTGAGTACAGCATACTGAGATCAAAATTACCTAAAAGCCTGTAAGCAACTACTCCTCAAAACTAATTATCCCATTTCCTAATTCATTTTTTCATCATTAGTTCAGAATACAGTAGAAAATTACATGAAAACAGATCTTGATGTGGGAAACAGCTGTGCATATCCATGCTCTCCCCATTTCATGCCATGGACACTATGCTCAAAATCTGAATTCGTAAACTTTTGTGGACAGTTTTCAAAATTGAAGCCTCAGAGAAAAGTGGCAGCTATTTTAAGTGATCACATGGAACATCATTTTCCGTGGTTCTTGTTATAAAATATAGACCGGAAACAATGCACTATAAACTGTTGGATTACCTTGATGTAGAATTAGTGGAAAAGGTGAGCTGAGCAAAGGGACTTTAACGACTACACAGCATTAAATATCTTCCAAAATCAGTTACCAAGACACACAAGGTTTAGTAGTTGAAATGAATTTTGCAGTATCTCCATATTCTTTAGTTACTGGTAGACATAACAATCCAACAGAGTCAGGTGGTTCAGGCCACTTGGCAGCCCCAGAAAGAGGATGGAATTCTTGCTGGAAATGTTCTTTAAAGGGACTGTATCTTTATATATGTTCCAAGTTACTAGTTACCCTTTGGGTTTTCTAAGTCTGTTCCCCTTAAAATAAATAAATAAATGAATAAACAAGTAAATAAATAAATAAATAAAGCTAAAGGAGTAAAACGGTCTCACAGACTCCATGTTTATGCCAGTTACCAGAAATGTCACCTATCCTTTATTGATAACGTGCCTAAGCATTGGTTTGCAAGAGCATGTGAATTAAGCTGCAGAACTGAAGTGTATTTATCATACTGCTACTGAACTTAAATTTGTTACCCATGTAAAATCGATTGTTCAGATCTCTAGGAGGTGTGTGTGGAGGGAAAAAAGGTTAATTTTTTCTATGCCCTTACTTAAAAGGCTTCCCTATATTTAGAGAACAACCATTTAGCTAATTACTTTCATCATCTTAAACTTGAAGGATCAGCAATCCACAGAAAATGCTAGCAGAATTTGTATTAGAACATGTGCAGCGTAAATCTTGAAAACATGAACTTTGAAGATCTGAAAACCCATCAAGAAACTAGTATTCAAGTGTTTTCTTAAAAAACGTGTAAGAAGGCTTAACTTTTTGAAGTCTAAGTAAGTCAAAATCCTGACAGCTTGAGGCTATGGATGGGAGCAAAGGGCAGGCAGAATTGAACTGAGATTGCGCAGTTGGGAGGACCAGGCAGTCTCCCTGCCACCTCGCAGAGTTTAGCGCCGCTAAACTCATCCAGCATGGGATGGCTTTCCATTAAATGGAAGGAGGATCACAAAATGGTTGTCTTTCTCAGTCACTCAGTTCCCTGTGTATTCATGGGGTACAGCAGTATTCTGCTTTGGAGCAGGATTGCGCACTTGGAGCAACTCTGTCTCACTTACCATACTTTTGGATCACATTATGGAGTGGTTTTGGAGTGTGAAAACTGGATTCTTTTTGGACGAAACTCAATTAGATAGTGTGCTCCAAGAGTCCACCTAAAGTTCTGCAGCCACTAATGGCCACCGAGTTCACATCACCTAGCTACAGTTGACCCAGAGTAAACTGTTGAAATACACAGTGCTGGGTCCTCAGCCCCAGCTGTTCTGCTGCACACATCACATTCTGTTAAACAGACCTATCTGGTAACACAGACATGGCCGTGAACCCTGCTTCATGGAGACCTAGGCGCTTTATGTCATCTATCTCTTTTGGGCAACACTTTTCCAACTACAACCATGCACTACTATTTCAAGCCGTCAACGTGAGAGCATGTTGCTAATGCAGTCAATTAACACTGCTGCATTCTGCTGCAGCTCTGCAGTGGACTGGAATCAGTCCACCCACCCACCTGTATTTATGACATCAAAGGTTCGAAGCCCGTGCGTCAGCAGAGACCTCTGGTTTCCTAGAACCATTCAAGTTTCCTTTTGCCTGACACACAGCGGTGCTGCACCTCATCATATAATAGCATGAGACCATCTGGCTTGATAAGGCACAAGACTCTTGCACTATGCCACAAAAGCGTAAGACACGGTACTACCTCAAGGGCACGTAGACTGCAGCCATTTGCATGAGTCTCTCCTGGACCAGCATCCCTTTCTCAAAAAGATTTTACCTTACGGTCTTGACTTATGAGAGGCTACCTGAGTAAATTATGGTCTTGATTATGACAAGCTACTTGAATAAAAATGGTGGGGAAGATAAGGCAAGGTAAGGTGGAGAAAAACACACTGTTCCTAGGAATAAGCTGGAGATACCACTTTGAAGCCTGAATATTTCTCTTAGGCCTCGGATAATCAGCAACAAACTCAATGACAATATGTCGGCCCATTATACAACAGGTCTGGCTTGTGGCTAACAGCTGTAAAAAGGACAAGGATATTTAATCAAAGTCATAAATGGGCAGAACTGGACATGGGAGAATTTTTATCCTTTAAAAGGCAGAACAGATAGTCTTGCAGATAAACATTTCTTTAGCGTGACAAATTATACCTCTTAGTCTGCATTTCTCCATTTTTGGAGTCATAGTCTGTATTAGATCATTCTCTCAAAATTAAAATTCTACTTGCTTTCTGCTGTCTTAAATGGAAATTCTCATCTTTCTTTCCTTGTTTATCTTCTTGCTGCTCAAAACTCTTCCCTACTGTTGCGTGAAAGGGGCAAAGCAGTTTTGGCAGAAGATAAACCCCCTTGCATTCTAACGCTCCTCACGGAGGTGGGAGGCTAGGTGCGGCTAGGTTTAAATTCTGAGTGATGCCCAATTCAGCACTATCAGTTGAATCGCATTTAATAATTATTAAACTATTACAATTTGGATACACTAATAGTGGACTGCACCTTCAGTCTAGTCGTGCTCCTGAACTAGCACGGCCACTCTCGAGTGTTTGGTCGCGTTCAGTGAGAAACCGAAACAACTAGCTACTTAAACAGTGCAGTTTATTTAAACAACAGATATACAGGTTCTTAGGGTTGCCCGTGATAAATACACTGTCTGCAAAGCACGTGCAAATGAAAGTATTGTTACTTATACAAAATGCGCGACAAAGTTATAAACGATACAGCCTGGCTATAAATGTAGGAAAGAGATTCTTCAGAGAAATTTCGAAGTTTTCCGAGGAAGCACTCAGTATAATCGAAGTCTTACCCAAAGGCGTCCCTATGGGGGGGAAGAGAGGCTCAGCCCATCGACTGATCCCAGAAGTCAGTGATTGAATTCTTCCCGATGGTATCTTCCCCGGGTATCTCCCCTCTCTCGCGCTATTTTTATACTATTTGTTATCTTCAAGGTGGAGTTTGAGTGACTTTAGTCATACATACTTTTGTTATGATTGGTGTAAAATTCTCTCACTTCACAATTACAGGTATAGTTTATGAGAAATTCAGGGCGCAGACTCAAGAAGGAGTGGTTGCCCCTTGGAGGCGGGTAGCCTTCGGGATGGAGGTGTGGTTTTGGTATTATAATGACATTATAATGAGCAAAGTTCACACAAAGGGCAGCATTTCATCAAAATTTGTCAAAATGTTGGCTCAGGGTGGCGAGCAGGCAGCTAATTGGCAGCTTATCTGTTTCATGGTCCTGTATCTGCATAAGACAAGGCCACAGAATAATTATCTTCCATCTCGTATCTCATGTAGCTTCGCAAGCATCGTACAGAGAAATGCAGATGTCGCATGCTAGCCGCAGCTGTTTTCTACCTCAGAAGCCTCTTGATTTTATACTTCTCCTTAAAGTGTGAACAATGCTGTGCTTTTGTATTTTTAGTCAATTTAGTAATTACTCCACACCTACCTCTCGCAGCAGCTTTGTTCTGCAAGGTCATCTCTGCTTGGTCTCAATACTAATGGCTGGACTCCAAATTCTCCTGTTTTTTACTCCTTGCTGAAGCTCCTTTCTAACACCTTTTACACTTGCTTGACATAGACAAAATATTAAAACAGCAAATCCAATATTCATGAAAATGTGTGTTACTTCAAGTGTTGGCAAATGGCCTTTGTTGTGTGGGAAGTCTCTCTCAGGCCTTTGAATAAAACAGAAAACTCTTGGTTCTTTCCTACTCACCCACGTAATTAAGAAGCAGAGCACCAATCAGTAGCTTACACGTATAGAGGGCCTAGTGTTCAACAGAGGCTGAGCTCCTGGGCTGTGCTGAATTCAGAGATATGCCTAGAAGAAAACACAACTTTAAGCCACATCAAAAAATAACTTTATCGAAAAATAACTTTATGAAAACCACACTTTGCTTTGAGATTCAAAACCTATTTCATATCTTCAGAATTTATAATTTTGGAAGGCTCTCCTTTCTTTTAGCAAAAATAGCATCACCTTTGAAAGGAAAAGGAAACCTTCTATTAGGCTGATAGTTGTCATGGTATGAAAAATTGCCTTTATCTGAAATCTGATTCAAATGGCTTGGATATCAGGATTCCTTAGGTTGCATTCTTAACTACAGGCATAAAGATAGTTTTTTTCTACCCAAATTCAACTGAACAATGTGATTATTTAGGTGCAAATACAAGGAAAAAAAAAAAGATGATTATAGTAATACTCACCTAGCTCCACATTAACATGAATTATTATGTGTATTTCATTACATGTGTATTTCACGATCTATATTTAGGAGCATAGCTGTGGACCAGAACCTGATGATGTCAGACTTTGCAGAAACACAAGAAAATGAGGACAAAATAGTTATCGCCCTAGAAAGCCCTCTGTGTAAATACAGTAAATGGTTTGACCTCAAAACCTGCTCGCTTTTAGTATAAGAAATTTTACTAGATATGAAGGTTTTCAGGTACCACAGCCTCCTGTGGGAATGTAAAGGCAGCTCTCCTTTTGCGTAGAGAAAGCAGAATGGTTTTTTCTCAACACTGCAACGCACCCAGACTGTCCTGTGGGCTGCACTGACTTCACGTCGCGTCCTATAGCTTTGTCCTGTGCAGTCTTTGACACCATAACGTAGTCTACAGAACGCCTCTCCCATACCCTGCTTGGATTGCTTGCCCAATAAGCCTGAGACAGGACTGAAGATGGAAATCGGTAGCCCTTTTGTGGTCAGTCAACACAGCAAGAAAGAGAATGAGAACAATGAAATACAGCTCAGGAAATAAATAAGGTAGATAAACCTTATCTGAATGCTTGGGTTTTCTCCTACACCACCACCTTCAACTCTCCTCTATGTCTCAGTCACACGTTTGTACATCAGAGAACTTGCACTAAACATGAAACGAGCTTACCTGGGACGGAGGCTGAATGTGTTTCCATGTTTCGGTTGATGTTTCCCTTCTGACTTATATTTACTAACAGCCCCTTTGCTGCAAAATTCTTAGATGAGGGTAAATAAAGCTATAACTCAAGATATTCTGCGCAACAATCTGCTGTGAAAAAATAATTGTGGATTTCTGGTAGTAAAGAGTGAATGTACTAATAATAATTTTTAGGGTTTTATTCATATCCAGAATGCACAAGTTTTAATAACTTTAGTCAACAGAAATCACAAACATGGGAGGATAGAAAAGAGACTACAGAAATTCAGCACCGATAACAATTTTGTTTTAAAATGAAGACTGTTATACCTTAACCACCAAGTCAGAAAAAAATCCAGTTCACACATCTCAGCCTAGTCAAAAGAAATAAACTCCAACAACAAGCAGCACATCTTTGACCCTCTAGACCTTTCAGATTTCTCTAATTAGTGACAGTTCGTACCAGTGAATACACGGGTATTATCTGACAGGCTGGCCTACTAGTTACGGAAAACAACCTGTACCACCAGCACTGCTTATATTACATTGGCCTAATTGCTACTGGAGAAATCTATTAAAAGTACGCTGTCAGTCCCAGGGATTTGCTCTGGCCAATGAATCGGAATCACGCATCATTTCACCTATTTGAAATAAACAAATAATAAAAAATAAATTGACTGGATCAATAAATAAACCTTGTCTTCAACAAATAAAAAAGCCAGTAGCAAGTCATCTGATCTGCTGTCCCCTCCAGAGCCCATTACTCGCCTTTCCTTCCACAGCAGATGGAAGGAAAAAAAAACCCAAGAAATGGTGTCGTAATTTTATGGTCAAGCAAGAGGTCAACTCTTCAGAAAAATTGCTCTCTTGCCAGTAACTTCTGAAGCCAGTATTCACAGATGTAATGCGGTGAGTAATGTCACCATCACTGGAAAACCCCTCAAGACCTCGTGGCCTTGTGAATGATGAATCATACCAGAAAGGCCTCAGACCAGTGAGAAGAGAAACGGAGTGAAACGAAGTGGAGGTAATGCGATGCCCCAAAGATCTGCCAGCTCTCCCACTGGCCCCTGCTCCTCCATAAAAAGACAGGAGGGTGAGAGAAGTGGAAAAAGATTTGTGTATTAGCTGCAGTAGTTTCACTGAAAAGAACTCACAGCACTCATCGACTTTCCCATCGCTCCATTTCACTATGCTTTCTTGTTTTGAAGCTCAAACCCAGTAGTAGGCTGTACATCATTCCCTTCTTAATGTTTTTAGTGACAGATAAGAGAAGGCATTCAAAATACACATATCATAACCAATAGAAGAGCTTTCTTGAACTAATATGCACAACCGATCTTTTCAGGTAATTAACAATGCTCAATAAAGACAGATCCGTTCTTGTCAAGAACATATTACTTTTGCATTTTATACCACAGGTTCCTCTAGGACTTCAGCAAACCACAAGAAGAAGATACTGTACTTCTTTATGGGAAGGTTTTGTGCAACCTAAAAAAAAGAATAATTGAAAAAATAAAACAACATAGCAATGCCATGGATTTATACAGAATTATTGTGAAAACCTGTGGAATTTGTTAGCTAGAATCTTGTTTTTAAATTGTGTTAAAATATCCTATGGAAATTAATGTCACAGATAATATTTTTATTAAACACTACAACATGGTCCAATTTAAGATTGGAGCTTTTCCATTAATACAACTCCTTCAGAAGACTTACTCACAGTTGTCCTAGACCATATGCATGCCATATGCGATGTTATATATGGTGTTTCCTTATACCCTTTTTATATGTATAATTTTATATTTTATACATGCACTAAATAATGTATATATTTCGCATTAAAAAGAGCATGGCCAGCAGGTCGAGGGAGGTCAACCTCCCCCTCTGCTCTGCCCTGGTGAGGCCGCACCTGGAGTACTGTGTCCAGTTCTGAGCACCACAGTTCAAGAAGGACAGGGAACTGCTGAAGAGGGTGCCGCAAAGGGCTACCAAGATGATGAGGGGACTGGAACACTTCTCTTATGAAGAAAGGCTGAGACACCTGGGTCTGTTTAGCCTGGAGAAGAGAAGACTGAGAGGGATCTCATCGATGTTTATAAATATCTAAAGGGCAGGTGGGTGTCAGGAGGATGGGGCCAGACTCTTCTCTGTGGTGCCCAGGGACAGGACAAGAGGCAACGGGCACAAACTGGAACACAGGAATTACACGCTTCTTTACTTTGAGGGCAGCAGAGCACTGGAACAGGCTGCCCAGAGAGGTGGTGGAGTCTCCATCTCTGGAGACATTCCAAACCCACCTGGACACGTTCCTGTGTAACCTGCTCTAGGTGACCCTGCTCTGGCAGGGGGTTGGACTAGATGATCTCCAGAGGTCCTTTCCAGCCCCTATCATTCTGTGATTCTATTCCCATATTTTGGCCTGTTTTACAACACAATGCCCAACAGCAACTACCAGTATGCAAACAGCTTTACATCAGAAGACAACAGGTACATAAACTACTACCTACAGTAGCTGAAACAGTATTGAACAGTCATAAATTCTGTCTGATTCAAAGCACACTAAAAAACCGAGAAAAAGATTCTGTGAAAAGCTACAGCAGAGCTTCCAGAGACCAGCAGGAAGGTGGAAAGGAGGTACATAATCATCAATGGTAGAGAACAAACGGTAACAGTAAAGCATTTAACTTTATCTGAAGAAATGAATCAAAACCTCTTAAATAGTAATGAAAAAATACAGAAATACAATACCAGAGCTTACACAAAGTCATTTATAAGAGAATATTTGTAGTATATTTCCAACCTACTGCAGTAGGAAAATTCATGAATAATATTAGTGGCATTTATGTGATCCACTTTCTTCCTGTACAGTGTTTGTCTAATGTAATGAGATCTGGACTGTCTGAATATAATATAAATTTTAGACCTGAAACTGGTAATGCATGTTAGGAAGAAAAAAAAAAAAAGGTAAACGTAGCATTTTTAATGCATATAATACCACATGTTAATATTGACACTCAGCTGCACTAATATAGGAGGTTATTACTACTGAATTAACAATGCTCACAAATTAACAGCCCTAGAAGCCCCACAGATTACATGGGTATCTTCCATATAAATATTTTTTTTAATTCTTGTTCCTATTCAGATCAAGACCACAACATTCTAATTTCATTTGAACAATTCAAATCCCATTCTCTGAGGCAATGTGTGAGAATTATGACCGATAGAAGACGTATTTGCTTTGTTGTCTGAAATTGAAGTGAAAATTACTTTTGTGTCACTACATTTTAATATACTCTTCCCATGAGTATACATACCAGTGTACATATATATATATATTTATCTATATATATAGATGCAACTTATTACCATTCTAAATACTAAAAGTTGAGTAAGTCCCATTTACAGCTCCAGGAATCAAATAGGACTAGACAGAAAACTTTCACTTTTGTTTGCATGCACTGCATAAACTTATGTACAGTAGTTTTCACCAAGCAGATAGTACGCAAGTTTCTTCTACTCTGAGAATAAGGGCAGAAAATTTTAGGTAGGATAGGACTGGGATTGCCTACAGTGTAAATTAGAGAGAACTCTACGTTTAGAAAGGGAAGCAAGTCGGTAGCTTGCTAATTGTGGTCTTATGTCTCTCTTCCCCTCTTTGAGCCTTGTTTTCCAGGTTCTTACTTTTTGTGTACCGTCACTTCAGACACTTTTTGAATAGTCAGACAAATCTCTAGAAGATACAAGCACTCTCATGTCTTCAGAAAGTTTATGTTCATGGGGGAAACCAAGGGACACCATTCCCTATCCTCCAAAAAGGACCCAACCTTGAGAGGTGGTTTGTTTTTTTTTTTCCGCTCAAAGCACACTACTTACACTTGATTGGGCTTGTACACCCAGATCATCTAGGGATTATAGTCCTAAATTAATTGCTAAGTCAAGGCAATGTAAAAACCTGGATCTTGTAAGTGAAAACTTCCAGAAAGCCCTTCCCTCTCAAAGCATGGAGCAGATTTCTAGCTGGTATTGGCTACTACTGCTCCTCTGAAACTGAGAATTTACGCCAATGGAGCGTCTGTCCCCAGAGAGAATTTATACCTAATTAAAGATTTGCTCCAGAGTTTTGCTGCCTTGTCACAGTCCCAGTGGCTACAATACCAGGAAGACTTATCTCGCTTAACATATAAACGAGCTATGTATTTTCCTCCATTTTTTAAGCAGTGCCTTTATACCATCTCCTTTGTAACAGCAAAAACTGCAGCTGTCTTATTTATATTTGCAGCAGACACAAAGGTCTCAAGGTAATTTCTTAACAAATCCTTTATAAGCCTGCGAGCATACCTGCCAACCTTGATAGGGGAAACATGGCATGCAAAGTACAATGGGTCTGTAGGGAAAGAATAGAGAGCAAAGGACCTCCTGACACAGACAGGAGATAATGTTTTCAGCTCATAGACTCAGAACAACAGGGACCGCTACAAGGTAAGAGCGGTTAGGAAGTCTTTAAGTCTAACATATGTATTGACGTCCTTTAATGGAGTAGGTTTGTGAGATAAATGTGTTATATCAGTCCTGGGAAATAGCTACAAGTTGAAATGAGTTGACAGGCTTGTATGCAAGGCTCAACAGCCTCATTCTTCCTGGAAATATGGAAGGGAAACTAAGCGAGATTAGAACTGACTCTATATCCAAATGTGATAATGGCCGAGACAGTTCTTCTGCAGTAGAGGCTGCAATAGCTCAGATCCAATATAAATTAAGTCAACGAATTGATGCCAAACTTCGCTTTTACTCCAGTTCGCAGGAATTCTTGAACAACCACTTAACTTTTACTATTCTCCCATCCTCTGGTAAACTTACTAGGTTGGCATTCAAAATAGACTTCACACTTCAGTGTAAGCATAATCATACCTTTTGGGAGATGTGAGAAAATCAGTTATTCAACCGATTAATATTTAGATACTACAGAACAGAAAAATAGTCCCAGCTGAAGCCTCTGAGACACAAAATATTAACATTGGTTATGTACGTCCTGATCTGAGTATGAGAGCAGAAGTTTAGACAAGCCATCATAAACTTGCTATTACAGAATATGAGTTAAAGACAGAAATGGGAAAGATTCGGATCTCACTCTCACGTCATTAGGCTCACTGAACAAATATACTGCATAAAATGTAAGGAGGTATTAACACAGCAATATTCTAGTATCGCTTGTTACATTGGCTAACTGCTTCTTCCAGGATAGGCCACTGCCAAACTGGCTGTGCTTAGGGCTGGCTTTTTCAGATTTATTAGTGCTCTAAACCAATGATTTCAAAAAGGGAGTACATCAAAGAAAGAAGAGCAAAAATCAGGTATGCATTTTGCTGATTTGGAAGTATCATTGCCATTTGGAAGGAAAGTCTTCATGTTTACTTCTTACTCACAGAAATTTGAAAACCAAAAGCAGCCTGGGATCATGGTATGACTATAAGTTCAATAATAAGACTAGCTTTTAAGGATCGTTTAATTTCCTTTAAGTACTGCCTTTTTTTAGGGGAGGAGCTTCTAAAGTGAGACATCCCATTGTGAGAACTCCTAAAAACAGCCCTATGTCATTGACCAGACACACAGCTAGTTCAATACCTTGCCCACCCAGTACGGTAAAAAAAATAATGAAGACTGGGAGAGAAAATGCAAGAAAGCGCCACTTAATATGAATTCCAGCTTACCTAAAATCATAGAAGTAACCCTTGCCAGTGCTTCTGATCAAATTAATTTATTTTGGATGCTAATGTAACTTCTTTAAGCACTCATTCTCTTCGCTCCCCACCAAACCAACCTGCCCACCTCCATCCAGAGTTACTTTTGCCTCTCCTACAGCTCTTACAGGTTTGCTTTTACCTCCCCTAAAACTTCGGGTAGAAAGAAACAAAGGAGTGGAGGCTGCTGCACAAGTGCAGTGTGCTGCAGAGCAGTAAGAAGCAGCAGCAAAGGGAGCAAGGGGGGCTCAGGACGGCTGAGCTTCCCCATGTGCTCGCTCCAGGGAGAGCAGTGGCGATGCCCTGGAGGAGTCAGCGACGGTTCTGCTGGGCTGCACTTCTCTTGGCCGAGGAACACAAGGAGAAAGTTGCTATCCAAAGGGACGGGGCTTTTCTTACAGATCTTACATTCTTTTGAAAGTGAAACCTATTTGTGTGCTTGTATGGCCTCAGCTGTACCCAGGCCTAAACTTCAATCTTCTTAGGTCCAAATAAATTTTGGAGCCTGAATGCCGACATCAGCTGGACTCTTTGAAACATACTTAGCACAAGCAACGATTTGCAGTCTGAAATTATCTTTGTTACATCAAAATCAGGCATTTGCATGCTGTCCTCTTTTCCTAAAGGTATCCTCTTTGCAATGCCCCGTCACATAATTTGAGTTAAACATGGACATACAGGCTGTCAGAGACGAGCTGGTATGACGCCATTTTTAAATTCTGCCTGTGCCACTGTTGCTGCCGCAAAATTTCACACCCGTTCATGCCTGGTCCTGCTTTATTCATCATAACACCGATCAACTAAATTGTGTAAACCGGTTGCAGGTATTCCAACAGAACTTCACATTTTCTTTTCCATAACAAGTCTACACAACATTTTCATTAAAACCCCCTATGGCAGATCAAATGCACTTTCGCATTCACCATCGGCAATAGCAGTTGTGTACCTAAAGTAACCGAGACAGCAGGAGGAAGAGCTGCCTGACAGAACTAACTGAAATTCAGTCCATTTTGAGCTTTAAGTTAACCTTTTCAAAGTGCTGAAATGATTCTGAAAGCCTAAGTCTCCAAGGAAGTGAATATGACACTGACACATAGGTCACTTAGCCACTGTTAACCTCACTCCATTTCAGACAGACTAAAGGTATCATATAAAGAGTGAAAGAGAGAGTTCTCGTTTTCCTTTTAATGTAGGATTCAACAGAGGATGTGCTCTCCTAGAAAGCTTTTTATACACTTCTTGTTTTATAGCCTATTTCAGAAACAGCAATTTTGCCACCTTCTTTTCTTTAGCAAAAGTCCCCCCCTCCAAAAAAAAAAGCCCCACAAAACAAACAAACAAAAAAACCCAAAAAACCTTTTGGAAGTCTTAAAATTTTATAGACATTTCTCCCTAGCATAGGTTTGTGTTTTCGTTTATCTTTTTCCTTCCAAATGTTTTTGCTTATTCAAAAAATATAAAAGAAATCAATAATCCAACAGGTTCAGTAAAACAGACGGAACAAAACACACCCCAAGGCATTTGATCAGCTTTCACTTCTTTATCTCTGATCCCATGACCCTAATCCCATCACACTCTAGCTATCTGTAAGTATTTTTCAGGAGGAGGGTCTAAACTAAAAGGCTGTGCGTGTGTCTACATGTATGCACAGTGGAAAGTTTGGTGGTTTTTTTTAAATACTGTTTGGATCATTTTTCACAGAAACACAGATACGTCCTTCTGGCATCAAAGACAGCCAACGTAGTCCAAGCTAGTCCAATCTTGAATCCCTGCAAAGAGTCACTGTCAAACACTTCAGAGGAAAGCACAGCCCCATTCAGTAGAGCTGGCAAAGAGCAATTCTGCCATGTCGCCTTCCATATAGTTCTCCACGAGACTGCCCAATGCATGAGGTTAAAACAAGTCATCCAAAATTGGTCACAGTAATGATAACTCTGTCTCTTCTGAGTCACAGAGCTTATTACGCCCTCATTCTCAGAAACATTTAGTGAAAACGAGCTTCCAGTTGAGACCCAGGAATTGCATTTCAACTTCCTGAACTTGGAGTTTCCCAAGTTTTAACTATCGACAGAGATCTTGCTGCTTGCATAGTATGAGAAGCTCCGTGTCTACAAATTTATGCAAATCAGACCATAGGAAGGGGACAAACCCAGCAGTTCAGAGTTCTGTTTTGTTTCTGAGACTTTTTTTCACTCTAAGCTAGTGGTTCAAGCTTTCTGTCACTTGAAAACACCTGGAAATAACTGACAAATTGGTATTGCAGTCATTATGATAATTACGATAATTAGCTTAATTTTCTTTCTACTTGTTCTTCCAAATAGTCGATATGAGCATGGAAAACTTGGGGCTCAAAAATCCAACTTATGCATTTTTTTCTGTTTACCAGTATGTGTAATACTCTTTCCAATCATAGCGCCTGTGTACTTCTTTAACTATAGCAATTACATCTAGCATAAAGTCTCATAATTTTATTTTTCTCTTTAGCTCAACACATTTCTTCTGTTCCTCCTCAGACATCTCTTCTTGTCAGAACTAGTATCTATTTCCCCCTTCTAAAAAAATGCTTCTGCTGCAAACCAGCTCCAAAAGACACAAAACGTTGCATCCCTTTAAGTAGAGTAGCCTTCAGAAAATGAACTTTGATAACGTCCCCATTTGACATCCCTTGCCTCTGCAATCCCACACAACTGTAAATGCTTTTCCAAATCACTTTCTCTTCCGCATTGGGAGCCAATTTGTGTGAATGCAACTTCAAGAAAAATAAAACATGCCCTCTGTGTTCCTCAAGTCAAGCATCAATAATTTAAAAAAGCAGCAGCGTATCTCAGACTAAAGCAAAGCTGAGTTTAGAAGTTAGAGCATTTTGTATTCTGCAAAAGAAAGTGTAAGGGAGATAGGCTTTTGTCAGAAGCCCAGCTATTTACGGTTTTTTGTCTAAGAAAGAACATTTTATATCTTTTTTGTTTAACAACTTTCACTTATTTTAATCTTTGAAATCTTTGGAGTTCGCAGTATACTGCCAAATGCTACTGTAACATCTGCTAGGGAGGGCAGAAACAATTTGCAGGCTACCAACACCTGCTGTGGGTTGCAAGACTGTCTTTTAAGAGAGGACATGGGAAGGAAATTTGTGGCAAAAAGCTTGCCTCATCCCCATCCTCTGCTATTAAAGTATTGTACGTTCTCAGCAAAAATAATGAATTCTCTCATTCAAAAGTAGCCCCATAATTTAAAAAATAAATTCCCAGATTAGTCAGCTTCTGGAAATTGGAGGAGTCAATCAGACCTTTACAAAGTAAACAAATGCTAGTGGGCCAAGGTTGGTTTCTGTTGCTCTAAGACCTGTGTGGCTCACACATATCCATGAATTTATCCTCACATCATTTTTATGATTAGAACACATAATTCTCAGCAGAGAGATGGAAAAATGAGACCTGGAGACTTTGAGGACAAAACTGCAAATGTGCTTCAATAAGTCGTAACTCTGTTTTCAGATAAGTTAATAGGGATTTTTTATGTTGATAGCAGAGTTAGGCCTACACTAATTGCTTCTGAAAATCACATCAGAAGCAAATTGCCCAAAGGAAATCTACAGAAAAACTAGGAACTGAACTCCGACCTCCTGAACTTCAGGCTAGTGCTATAGCCACAACGCCACAATAGCCATAGTGGTGGTTTATAGGTGCTTTACAACAAATGGTTTTATGGTGCACAGCTCAGCACTTGACGCGGCTCTTCGTGAAACTGGTTTCAGCGCTTACTCTGTGTTTTCAGCACTTGAATTCAAGGTGTGCGTTCTCTTGATAGCCATGTAGGAACGTAAGTCCCAGCCTAACAGTTCAAGTCAACTTTGTACACACAATTAAAAAAAAAAAAAGATTACTAACATATTTTTAAAAAAAGCCAACCAACCAAACCTCTGAAAATCCCAAGATGGTGAAAACCAACAAACCAAAAGGAGTTAATTCATATGTGTTTTAGATAACTACTTTTTTACAAGAGCGGCTGTAAGGGACTGCATGCAAGGGGACTGCCTGTATGTTCAGATGATGCTAACATCTTTCAGAATGGTGGTGTTTTTCTGTTCCATTACTGTGTTACCCCAACAGAGCACAGCTACTTCAGTCAACACATTCATAAAGAGATACTCTTCAATGTCACGGCACTAACTAAAGGGAAGTGTCATTCAACAAGCTGGATATACTCTTGCATACGTCCAGTCAAAGAGAGTTCATAAGTCTTTACACAATCCAATTCCAGAACCTGTAACTGCAGGAAGCACTTAGTGGAAGAGTGTATTGTACAGTAAGGCTAGGTGATCCGTCACCTGCAGTGCAGTCTGCTAATTATTTTGTCTCTACTGGTACCTAACTCAAAACTACACTCGAGGAGTTTCAGTTAAACTGCAAACTTCCCATTTGGGTCCTCTACAAACCCTGTTCTCTCATTAATCTGGGAATGTGACTGCTCTCCAGCATACATTACTGTGAAGAATGGAAGCTTCTAGAGCAAAGACATCAGCCTGTCAAGCAATTCCATTTCCAGTACGCACATGCTGCATGCTGTGAAGAATCCAGATCTTTCAATGCATAACCAGCAGGGTTTACAGCTACTAAAATACGGCTCATACGTTGTACATTTTCTTTAAATAGGGTCAAGGGTGATGGTTTCTGGAAGAAACAGACACCTTACCACTGTTTAAAATGCTTCTCAATAAGAACACTCTCTAAAATATCCAAAGAATCAATAATTAATTCTTTTCTTTTTTGGTTTGTACCTTGCTAATTGAGTGAGTCACTATCCAAACAGATGCTTTCCGAACGGGACCCTTCTTCGCCTCTGGTGCTGCAGACTGCTGTGTAATGTACTAAGCCACTGATCCGTGCTGCCTTCAATTTCCTTTGATGCTTCCTATTTTTCAAACACTGAAGCATAATTTTAACCTTGCAAGTGTAACATCTATTTCTAACATAGTTACCTCCTGCAATGTCTTTGGGCAAATTTGCCTAAGATGATACTTTGCACATGGAGACCTTCTACATGCATACCGTGCCTACAATAAATAAATAAATAAATAGATAGATAGATAGATACATAGATAAATAAATGTCAATCTTTAAATCTCGTTTTGAAGACAGCTCACGTTATCTCATCAGCTGGAGACTACCTCAATGGTTGTGACTTAGCTGCTTTATAAAACATTCTCCGAAGCTCAGATGAGAGGCACGTTATACACGAAAAATAGTGTGTGCAGGAAATATACATTGTATATCTACAAAATGGGCCATATCCCACTGCCATTAAAATTGATGGGAGTTTTGCCATTCACTTCAATGGGATCAGAAGCAGTATATAAAGATGAATTGGCTATAAGCACACACGCTGGCGCTTTATGGGCGTGACAATATAAAAGCCCTGTGTGAAGTAATGAAATGAATTATAACAGTGCTGGGTACGTCAATCTTCCTTCTTCTACCTTCAGTTGCTGTATTGGGAACATTAAACATTTCCCTGGTTAGCCATAGAATCATAAAAATTACAGATAAAAAAGTACTATTAAGTCTACTTCCTGCCAACACAAAATTATTCCTCCCTGTACCTTTTCTAATCCTCTGTGCAGTCTAGTTTTACACCACTCAAATGTTCTGGCATCTTCTCCTCCCTGTAAAGAATTATTCCATCACCTATTTAATCACACACTCAGCCGAGCTAGATTTTTCCTAGAAAATAAATCAACAAAGCAAAAAACCCTACAAAAAAAAACCCCATATATTGGCCTGAATTTCCTCTTATCCTTATTTCACTTTGTGACAATTAGAAAAAGTGCTTTTAAAGAACTCTATCAGTTACATGTTTCCCTGCTTTTCATAGCCCACCACAACCAAATGCAAGCAGTAGTAGCTGCTCATTTCATTTGTTATTGGAGTGATGCTGAACACCAGACGCAGGCGGGGAGGCAAACTCATCATTTAGTTCTCTGAATTTTGAGCAACGTAATTCCAGAACTGTGTTCCAGTGGAGACAAGCAACCTGAAACCTTCGAGGTAAAGTTTTAGCAGTTTATGGCAGGCATATCGCAGACTTATCAAAACAGGGGACTGGAACTGGTGATACGGCAGACCCTTTTCAATAATATGTTCATAAGGCACACACAACGCCAAACCCCTTGGCAGAGACAATCCTTATTTTGTCAGCCAGACAGAACGAGGAGCTTGGGGCCACAGTTACTTCTGAGCAAAATCTAATGAAATGTCCAGTCTAGAAACCACCACTTAATTCTCAGTAATACACGTGTGCTTGTGTTACTGTTCTCAATCAGGCTGACTCATTAAAAAGTGGAGTTAACATTCCGCTGTTACTTTTGTGCGGCACCTTGCCCATCCTCTCCCTACTGCCTTATCCCACTTCTGGGCTTTACCCAGTTTTAGGTAGGGCAGAGAGCAACAGCCTCCTTCCTCTTCTAGGGTAGAATGTTTAATAAGCGCTGAGGACTTTAAAAAAAAAAAAAAAAGAGGAAAAACGCATCTAAAATACATACTACGTTTTTCTGTGCCTTCAAATCAAGGGACCTGCAGCAGGTTAAGATGCTACAAAAACACCTATGCAGAGATGGAAATTTCACATTGTTAGTTTGTGCCGTACTCAAGTACATCAAAAGATGGTTTGAAAGCCATTTATTTGCAGAGTCTCACTGAAGCAGGACACGTGCCTCTAGAGATCTCCCCAGTAGCAATGAAAGTTACGCAATACAAAGGGAGAATCTGGAGGAGTCGTGTCAGGGCCCACCCCTGACACAGGTGCTGCTATCGAAGTATTACACTGGAATATCATGGGTGACCAAGACACAGCGACAGTTAACCCAAATCTCTTTGTGATCGCTGCGAGAGCTACTCTGATGCTGCATGTAAACAAGCCTCTTGCCTATTTTGACTGCTTTATTTGACTAGCCGTGTCAGAGGTAAGGTCAGGCCAAACAGTTACGGTCATTAAAGACGAAAGCCATACATCAGGGATGCATCACTTCGGAAAGAACAAGGTAAGAATGCCCCTGATAAGCTGAAGCGCTAGCCTCATCAAATTTAGGTAGCTGTGCTGCCTTTTAGTGCTTCTAGCTTCTTTAACAAAAGACTTAGTTCTGCAACTACTTTTGGAGCACTTCTTACTATAGAATTTATTATTACCTGTGGTTTTAGGGTAGCAGATCTGTTTCCTTTTCCTCTGTGACCATGAAGAGTTACATCCCCATCGCACACTGGTAAGTGGCCACAGTACTGTTGCGTCCATACTGCCATGTTATCACAAAGTGAAACAGCGAGGAAGCATTTACGTAAGTGACCACCTTAAACGCAGCTGTAGGGAGTAGAAATTCTTCAGTGAAATACAAAGACTGACATGACACCTAGGTTTATGTTCCATCGCTTTCTTTCAGGAGTAGTTGTGACTTTTTGATTGAGGCATTTTATTTTGGTACCACCTGAAATGCATTTTTCAAATGGAGCCACGGGAGCTCTGTGAAGCTTGCCCCTGTTGAAAATTAGGTACAACTACTGAGAAAACAAAACCTTGCAAGGCCACTAGGCCTTGACCTCAAATCTTAGGAGACAGCCAGGAAGATCAGCCAATGAAAGCATTTTCTGACAAATGTTTCATGATTGCTATGAACTGTCTTATAAAAACCTATCTTTAGTAAAAAAATCATGTGGTGGGGACACAGCAGCACCATCTAAAAGCTAAGACTAGTGACTACATATGCCCTGTGCTCTCTGATCCAAGTTTGACAAACTAATAACTGAGCTTGACAGTGTGAAACTTGAAGTTTCACTTTTACCTGAGTTTTTACCTGGAAGTTAAGAGACTACACCAATATGCGCTGTTCGTTTTGCCTGGAAGAAAGAGTCTCGTTTATAGCCAATAGTGCATAAAGTTAAATCAGCTTAGCAGCAGGCCATATTCTATGCCAGAACAGGTATTTAAGCCAGATCAGATTCTCAAACCTTCCTCCCACCAAATCAATTTTTCCGATAGGAACACTGCACCGACGCAGCCATTCACTTTGCAAGAAACAGGCAGCCATGCTCTATTTAAAGTGCTCAGGGCTAATTTAAATACCCTGCAAATTTAAAGCCAGCCCCCCGCAGCTTTCATGATTGATGTCCTCAAAAGACATTTTTCTCCTAAGATAGCCAAATGAACTCTTCTCACCCCAGCACAGGTAACTGTGGCTCTCCCCCGACTCTCCCCCAAAGGAACTCCCCTCTCCCCATCACCCCAACACTCACGGACCTTTTCCTGCGCAGGGTGCAGCACCACTGCTCTTCCATGATAAAAACCATGGTATCTCTTATCCAGCATTTCACATTTTTCTTCTACTGCTGTCGTCTTGATCTTTTCATTTTACCCCTCTTTTAGTGTGCTTCACCTTCTCTTTGCACATCTCACTAAGAAAGCCAAGAGTTCGTTAGTCCCCTAGTTGACTGTAACAGTCTGCAGCCATTTGTATGTAATCTTGTTTTTCCACTCTGTTCCGCAGTGGAGAATGCTTTTGACAAGCCATAATTGAATTGTGTCAGATGTCACTGAATAAAGGATAAAATTTGGCAAATACTGAAGTTGCCTTTATAGAAGGCCTTCATTTCTTATTGTGCCAACCCCCCGAAGCTAACAGGGAAATTATTTTTTGTACATCTGAAAAGGGAATGGCAGAAAAGCATGATAGTATCTGAGCCCAAGTTATCTCTGCTGCCTCTGAGATATACTGGCAGTGATGTGTGGTACGCATAATATGATTGTGAGTAGTTGCACAAACACTGTCTTAATTGCCTTCATTAGAGATCATGCAGATTTCTCTGGCTATTCCACTATACAACAGAAATGGTAATTTTCTGGCCCTCAGCTTGCTCACCTGCCTTTGTCCTGGGGCTGCAATGTTCTGTAATTTAGAGAGGCTGACTTGCTCGTTACGCCATCTCCATCAGTGCTGTTCGTGAAAGAGGAGACAGGACACAGAGGAATTAAATTACGATTCCCTGGGAAAAAGGTGTAAAAAGGGAAAATGTTGCAGCCTCGTCCTGAGGTGAGCAGACGTCGTCTTAGGACATCAGAAGGATCTAAGAGGTATCTGAACAGACACAAAACTTTTTCAAGAAGTACCCTTCAGTGGAAGCTGCTTCCTCGCATGTGCAAACCTTACCCCTTACCTCTCCAGGCATGCTTCCAATCCCTTCTTCCTTTCCCTTCTCACCCCCCTCTCCCCCGACACATGCTTACCAAATCCCTGTCACCAGCCAGAACTGATTAGAACAGAAAATAATCAAAACTCCCCAGCACTCTGGACTAGCATTCACCTGCTACAAAGCAAAAGAAATATCACTTATTAATTAACCTCACTTTTTCCTCCTTTTTTGGTGCATTTTTAGACTAGCTGAAAAGAAACTCCTGGAGATCAGCAAACGGTTATACAGAACTCAGCGCAGCTTCTACATACGTCAGGAAGTCTTGCTGCATAATTTAGGTCTGATGCAATTCAGTTCACAGGGACTCGCCATATGCTGAGACTGAGCGAAGTTCAGTCTTCAAGGATCCCTTTGTTCTTTCTGTGATTACGTAGCCCGCGTTCTCCTCAACCATTCAGTTTAACCACAAATTTTAACTCCATCCCTGAGTAAGTTACGTTCTTGGCTTTCAATTTCCACGGGGCAAATAAAACTGATGGAAAGCACCTTGACAAGGGTATTGTTATTTCATCCAGTAGCCTGAGATGACTCCAAATCTGGATATTACATTTAATGTTGCTGGGACAGATGCCGTTAAGTCTTTTCACAGGAACACAATATCATCTGCATACATTAGTAACTTCTGTACCTCAAGTTGCATACGCTTTATATTCTCTTAAGTTTCCAGAGACTGCTGACAATTTAATACTACAGGGACACCTCAAACACTTTTCATCACAAAGCAGGGGAAAGGATAACCACGGAAGCTCATGCACCAAAGTGGCAGAGTACCTTGTGCGTTTATTTCCTTCAGCACAGGGTGTACCAGTGAGACACTATTCTGAGGGCAAACTGCCCACCCCATCCCTCCTCACAGTCATAGAAGCCCGAAAAACCAAAGCTACTGCTCACAATCAGCATCTGCTTCAGGCAACCAAGATTTTGTTTAGTTCAGGTGCTGTGCTTCTGAATACACTGCCTTCTCACTGCTCTAGATACCACCGACAGGACCTTCCCAGCTGCCACAATCCTCAGAGTGGGGACAAATGCTGAGTGCTCCATGACCACGGGTGTACTGATAAGAGAACTGGTGTGAATGCAGAGCTGAGGCTCATCAGTCTAACAAGGTGAGCAGGGAACAAAGGCAGTGAAAAGCCAACTGAATTTGTCAGGGACAAAAGGCAGTTCAGTCACTGTTGTAACAAGTATTTGTGAGCTCACAGCAACAGAATCACTGGAGAATCTCATGCAGAACTACCGCATTTCCAGCGTGGTTACACGGAGTTCCTTCCAGAAGACCTCAGGCAATCAACTTTATTCCTGCCTTGTTAATGAGGTGCAGAATCACCAATTTGGTAGGTTTTCCGGTATTTACAAGTTGATATTTTTTTGTATTCAGAAAAATAAAAATAAAAATCTGCATTAACAAATTATGCTTGTGATTGCAAAAAACTTGTAATTACATATATACACAGAGATGTACACATAAAACATATGAAATATGTACATGTACACAGTCTCACACACATTTCCACACAAGCAAATCATCTACCGGAAAAAACCCTCTGCTCCTGAAAACACCATTCCTTCAAAAAAATTATTATAAGCTTCGATCAGGGAAAGGACTCTTTGCTCGGAGAGGGATGAAAAGGCCCCACTCTACTTCAAGACAAGCATTCGACCTCATATATATACAGTTACATGATCCATTATAGGCATAGTTCAAGCACTGCTGAATTAGAAGTTTGTACACCTAATCCACAGGCAGCACATAGAAAGACACAGTTTGCATGTGCATACGCATGAACGTGTGCACACGCGGCTATGTATTTATCCATAGCATTGTGCAGCAGAACTGAGGGAACCTAAAAACAACATCAGCACATGTTCTCACTGGGACTCTCCTTACACACCACCGACGTGACATCGCGAATTCACATAACATTTCTTAACTCGGTGGGATAAGCCACTTCTCCAGATTGTCTGTTTCGCTTATCGTGACCGTAATTATGTAACAAAATTCTCTGAACACTGTGCTATCATTGCAGTTATTAATCATGCTGCTTCTGCTTCAAATGTGTGCCCTGGACATGGCTGGCTAAACACATCTAAATCTGCTGTTTTAAGGACGTTTCAATGTAATTTACTCTTTCAATTTATATTTTTGTAAGCTCAAAAAATATAAAAATAGAAAAAAAGTTGATATATCTGCTCAACTTTGCAACTATAAACAAAAGACAGTTTTTAACCAGCAAACAACTTAACAAATATGAAACCTGTTTTGCCAGTGCTCAGAAAAGTCGGCGCTTAAGATGACAAACTCCGCGTACAAATCAGGTCTTACAGGAAAACAGGTTTCTATACATGTTTGAGAGAGAATGCAGGATTTCCATGACTTCAGACCATTGAAACCATTTATTTTAAAATATACTGCATTAACACCAAATTAGTAACGAAAAAACCAAAAATGAGTGCAAAACCCCACCACATTAGACCTCTATTCTAGGATACAAATCCATTTAAAAGCATCACCTTGAAAATAATACAAGCTCCCTTGACTTCATAAGGACTTTATTAGAAGTCCACATTAGAAGACACATTCAGTATTTTAAGCTAAACTAAGTTAAGCGTCTAGCTTCCTTTTTATTAGGCAGCAGCCGAATGCTCTAAATTCAGTTGCTTTGGACATGTTCATATACACATACTACATTAGAAATAAATATTAATTTATCACATATCCCTTATAAAAACCTAACAGGCATCAGATGGACTATATTTTCTTTAATTTAGCTACATACATTGGACCCCATGCTCTCCCCTTCTCTGGGAGAACCAGAAGTTCATGCTTCTGCGTACCACTGAGAAAAGTAAATTCCTGAGAAACAGCTTTGGCCATTTCACTTATGTCTATGGGCATAACATCACTGCAGGAGTTTAGAATGAGATTTATCACATCGCTGTTTTCTGCCTTTGAGAGAGTGCATGTAGAATAGACCAGAGATCCACCAGGACGCAATGCTTTAATAGCAGACCTGCAAATAACAAAAAAAAAATAAAAAAAATCATCAACATGAGAAGTGACATACTCGGGAGGGCTGGGAGGGGGAACATGTAAGACTTCTAAATAGGTATAAATATATAAGAGAAAAACAGCATAATGAAACCATCTTAACAGTATATAATTGACAGTTCAGGGAACTACCTGCAACACATGTTCTCATTTATTAATATATTCTCAGTTAACTGAAGCTATTTTTTTACACAACAATGACAAATAGAAAGCAGCATTCATTCCAAGTTGCAGAATATACTTCAAACATTTATACGCACAGCACAACTGTGAAAATGCTGCAGGTGTGCATACAAAGTGGGTTACACCACATCAAAAGTGCTAGTTAGATACTTAGCTAGCTTCTTGCGTGAACAAATACCAGAATGTAAAGTTGCAGTAACAGCCTGAACTAATTACTGGGCTGTAATTTTACTAACATTTCTGCAACTTATTTAGCAGGTCAGAACACTCGGGGGTTTCACTGAGCTACTGCTTTTCCAACCCCTACCATTCTGTGACTTATCGGATCATAATGTATATTTATGTGCCCTTCACCTATTAACCTGTTGACAAATTTTGACTAAACAAAGGCAAAGTAGTGGCTTAAGATTTCAAGTTTCCTGAAAGCTTCATGACTGCTGGTGGATGACGAGAACAGAGGTTCTTTTTCACTTCCCCACCAAAACAGAGCTTAAACAAATGGTTTACTTTCCATTAAAGTAGATCTGCAAGGTCCTTTTTCAGACAGGTAAAATATAACGTATAAAAGTACAGAAATGAGATATGCACCTATTGCAAATTAAAAGAGTAAGAAGAAAAACCCCAAATCTTGCATCACAGAAGATGCACCATCAAATCTGGTGCCATCGCATAACTGAAAGACCAAGCTGCACTAAAAGTTCATTTGCTAAAAAAATGAAAAAAAGTTCATGCTCTCTTAAGGTAATCCCTTTTTATTATACCTTTGGAGCTTCTGAGGACATAATGGCTCAAAGACTGAGTTGTAAACTAGTATTCAAACAGATCACCTCACTGCTTCTGGAAAACAGATAGTACTGGGCTAAAGCAAATACCACATTAAGATACCATTGTTCCCTAAACAAAACTTCTTTTGTTTAAAAAACAAGAGAATCTGATCAGGTGAATGTTGTTTCTCAGTTTGTGCGTATCAGAGAGACATCAAGGCAGGTGCTCAGGGGACCACAAGTGTGTCACTGGGAATTTAGCAGGTGGATGAGGGCAGGGGAGACGCTGGAAGCATGGACTCACGGAGCACAATGACACACGCAGTCACGCTGCATGGAAAGACACTGAATAATCTTAGATTGGTAGATATTACTGAAAATACTGCATTGACACAGAAAAAAAATATTCTAAAAATAAAAAGAAGAAAAAAAGAAACCAAACCCCCCACATATCCTCAAACCACATGAAGCGAGCAGCCCCCAAATGCAGTGAGCCTGATTCCAAGCCCAGATAAACACACACAATGGCACTGAAGCAGCAGTTCCTCTGGAGACAAGCTGAGGACTTGCTTAGGGTGATATCTGAACAGAAAGAGTTGAGAAAAGAAAGAAGAAAATTCAAGGAAAAGATGACAAGTCCTTTTAACAGGATTTGGCCTTTTCAGGAAAAGAATCAATAAAGAAAAGCCTCATCACAAGCAGGATCAAAGCAGATCACAGATCAAAGCTACTCTGAAAGTCCTGTCTGAAATAATAAGGAAACACCAGGACAAATGACTGTTTCAGACAGAGATAATACAACTCTGTTCACCTTCCCAGGTGAAAACTCCTGTGTATTATATACCCAATCTCTTTCTCTGGGGAGTGTATCCATTATCTTGATCATCTCTTCTATGAGTCTTGGTTACATTACTCATCAAGCTAATTACATATTTTACTGGAGTCTATACTAGTCCAATTTTAGTTAGCATAAGAGAACAGAGCTCTCTCAACAGATAATGCCCTAAGAAAAATGAGTGTTTAATACCTTTGTTGTATCAGTCTTCAGTAAAAAGCTGGGAGAGTGAGCAGATGGCTAGCACATTTAGCCTAAGTGCGTGAGCAGTTCAAGTTCAGCCTGTTACAGGTAAAGCACAGGTTACAGACTACTTAGGTAGTCTGAATACTTTCAGTTTAACTGGGCCTAATGGACTCATTCAAGGATACTTCCAAAATCACCTAAAGCTATCGCAAAACTGCAAGCTTATCTCAGACCACTGAGTAGCTTTTTAGAGTCTGCAAAAACGTTTAAGAATGTTTTGGACACAGGTTGATATGGGACGACATTTACAACACCACCTTGAGACAGTAAAACAGAGCAGGTGTCACCCTAACATGCCTTCCAGATTCTATTTCCTAAAATTCTGCAGTTACGAGCATGCATTTGAATTGCCCAGCTCCACATATTCACCCTTCTTCCCCTCCATGTTCCAACACACATATAGCAGGCTACAAAAGCACCAGTAATGGACCCGAGGCCCTAAGCCATCTCCACCGTCTTTCCAGCTACCTCCCTTGCTTGCATCCGTTCTGCTGTGGCTGCAGCCGTCCATTTAAACGGGCAGGGATTATGCTGCTGCTCTCCGGCCTGTCTGAGCAACCACATTGAGCCCAGATGTATGACAGGTAACTATTGTAAAACACAGCTGGAACGTACAACCTTCCCTTCTCATGAACAACAAGACAACAAGGGAACCGCGCCCTGATCCCCTGTCTACTTGGCCCCATATCGGTTCTGGAAAACATAAAAGCATTTTCTTTGCCCATATAATAGTCTCTTGCTTTCTAGCTTTTACATTAGAACTCAAAGAGAACAGGGATGAAGTCTAAATGTGCTCTCAAAGTTGAGCTGATCTTCACAGTATTATAAGAAACCACCTACTTTACTCATTGTCATAGGACTTCCCCCTCCAGCTACACCTTTTCCATGCGTACAACAATGCCGAGCCATGAGAGGACAGCCAGTTGGCTTGGAAATGTGAAAGTGCTTTTTGCATGACAATCAAGATGTACCTTAAGCATATCCGATAATTTTATTCATAGAAGCAGATAAGAGCAACTACTTTCCTACCTATAAGCCAGATACTACATGAACATTTAAAGAAGTGAGAAAACATTTTTACCATGTAAAAGTAGAAGAGGGAAAAGGTAAAGGCATATAGCAAAAAACGTAGATATAGCTACAGCTTACAGGGTTAAAAGCCCGGACACTTGGCAAGTGTCCTTTTCTTACTATATATAAAGTAACAAACATTCAAGTCAACACTTTCAAAGGCACCCTGCTCCTACAACTCAGTCACTGGGGCAGTGACTCAGAGGTAAAAGCAACGCAGCCTTCTGAACAAAATCCTGAAAATCTCACATCAAAATGCCCCCAAACTCTAAGCCTCCCTAGCTTGGAATCTTCACTGGCCCATGACCCAAAAAGGTCAGGGTCAGGCTGCTCAGTGCAGTTATCTTTATTCTGAACCTAAGGCATGAATTAAAATATCTAAGGAGGATTACTTTACGCCGCAAGGTTAATCAATGTATCTATCCATCTTGTCAAGTTCAGCAACAGTTGTTTCAGAGGCTGTGTTCAAAGTCAACCGACCGCCATCCCTGATTAAGCCGTGCTTGGCTTTTGATAAACCTGCACTGAGCTGCAAAAATTCAAAGTGAAGAAGTGCTGGGCTCAAAGTCACAGAGTGATACTGCGCTGGGCTAAGCAGATTCAGAGAGTTTGGTACCCTTGTCATTGGCACGACAGAGAATTGATTCATAAGAGAATTTGTTCAATAAATTTAAGAAACTAGTCTTCCTCTATAGTCAATGAAGGGAAACAAGCTGATCCAAGGGATAGATCAGAGCTGGACCCTAACTTACAGGCATCTAGCAGAACCCACGACTGCTGCTATGATTCCACCATCTAAGAACATAAGATTCCTCTTACAT
Source organism: Larus michahellis (assembly GCF_964199755.1). Taxonomy (NCBI): domain Eukaryota; kingdom Metazoa; phylum Chordata; class Aves; order Charadriiformes; family Laridae; genus Larus; species Larus michahellis. The sequence continues at coordinate 104,503,988 of NC_133896.1, read as the reverse complement.
TAAGCATCTTGATTATCCCCCATCCTTACTTAAAGCTCGACTCTTAGCTGAAGGGATTTGGTGCCTGTTATAAGGTACTTCAGAACTTCCAAAAATGGACTCCAAATCTAGAATGATTAAAAAGGGTGCTAGGGCAGAAGACCCTAAAATATTTTTTCACCTTCCTGTTATTATAATACAATGTTTAAAAATAAAATACATTACCTAAAGGTAATTAATCTGCAGTTATTTTTCTCTTAGTGGTACAGATTACCTTTGTGTTTATTAAAGAACTAAAACTTTTAATTTAAATACAGATTAAGTATAGTTAAGTATACTTAATTTCATAACTTTAAATCCATTTTAAATGATCGTATGTATATTTGTCATAATGAATTTTACATATTACAGGCACTAAAACTGCAAAGTTTCAAGCTTCATATGGAGAAACGTAAGAATACACATTTAAAGTACAGGAAACTTTTTCTGGAGCCTTACAGCTTGTTCACCATTCCCTACAACCATTTATCTTTTAGTAACGTGACAACCCCTTAGTACTTGCAATCAAGACCCTAAAGAAGCACCACCAGTGTTGGAAACTGACATGTGTAACTCAAGCTTTTATGTTGCATGTTATCATACTACACCACTGCAGAAGTATAAGGTTATTGTTTTAGCGCCATAAGATAGTCAACTGCAGGATACAGTGAGATTCACTGGCACATCATTCTATAGAAGCACGCCTGATGCTTCTCCACATTTGCTTTTAACTGCTTTTAACGACTATAAAATTATCAATTTTCCAGCACACAAGCACAAGACACATCTGTAATCCAAACAAAACGGTGGTTAATGACCAGCACATTCAGGAAGTCATAGAATGGTTTAGGTTGGAAGGGAGCTTAAAGATCATCTAGTTCCAACCCTCTGCCATTGGCTTCCCACTAGACCAGGCTGCTCAAAGCCCCATCCAGCCTGGCCTTGAACATTTCCAGGGATGGGGCATCCACAACTTCTCTGGAAAACCCGTTCCAGTGTCTCACCACACTCAACAGTAAAGTATTTCTTCCTAATATCTAATGTAAATCTACCCTCTTCCAGTTTGAAGCCATTACCCCTCGTCCTGTCACCAGACGCCCTTGTGAAAAGTCCCTCTCCAGCTTCCTTGTAGGCCCCCTTCAGACACTGGAAGGCCGCTATAAGGTCTCCCTGGAGCCTTCTCTTCTCCAGGCTGAACAACCCCAACGCTCTCAGCCTGTCCTTTTAGGAGAGGTGCTCCAGCCCTCTGACCATCTTCGTGGCCCTACGTGGAAGTATTCTGAAACTATTTAATACATGCAGATTTTTCCCCTCCTAATTCTAAATAAGGTTTTACAAAAAAGGAAAAAAAAAAAAAAGATTAGCAATACTTTGTATTTTTGCAGGGTGTGTCTTTGGATACGGGTTCAATGGCAGGTATTGTACTATGGAAATCAGAAGTACAGAAGATGCATTAGAGTAATCTATCCTAACTGCTTGTGTAACAGGAGTAATGAATAAGATTTTCAAAAGAAATATATTATTTTAAAGCAGTTTTATTTAGTTCACTTCTCAAGATTTATTTTAAATCTAGCAACAGAGAAGATGCTAACAATAAATTAGGGAAGACAGAGCAGTATTATTATCTAATATCTCATGGAAAAAAGACCACTCAAGCGCCACACGACAACTCTAAAACCAAAAAAACTCTTACTTGCAACTACAACATAGTTAGCAAGAACCTAAAAAGAGGATTTTTCACACTTACAGAAAATTAAACATGATAGGCTGACATTTTGTTCATTCTAAAAGCCTTGGCGTCTCAAACATTCTTTTAAAAATAGGCAGACAACAAATACGTATTTCGTAGTATAGCTAGCACCTGCATATCCAGCCTGCTCCTCCTGTGCTTGGGTTTACATTGCATGCCATTGGAAGGGTCAGTATTAATCATGTTAATCATTCAACCATTTTCAGTATTAAAGTAAAAAGATTACATATATTTTAGGTCAATATTAAAATAATTCAACACTTCAACAGTGCCATCTTTTGGTAACTGGGATGTATTTCTGCTCAATATGCAAGATAATGTCTGACCAGAATAAAGACTACCAACCTTTTTGTAAGCTATTCAAGAAGCAAAGCATCTCAAGATGCACTTGCTTTTATCCTCAAATCCTATTCTTTTTATTGACTAAAGATATCACACATTTCCTTCTTCCTCTTACATGAGTCCAGATACACTGTGGTCACACGGCTTGCATGTTAAAGTTTCTGCCTTTTTTTTTTTTTTTTCACTCCAAACCAAGTCAAAAGGATAAAGAAATTCCTTCTGTGTCAAAATACCAATCTTTTCAATGCTTTGCGATGGGCGGTGACTGAGGTGCACAGGAGACAGAGACGCTAGTTCAAATATTCTCTCCATACCCCAAGCAGCTGGAACTCCCTCTGGCCCTAAGTAAGGTTTACTACCCTGGAGAGACACTGCAGTTCAGAGTAACACAGTAGCAACAGGAGAAACATGAAGTAAACTGCTTTTTTTTTCATCATTAGATTGAACTATAAATAAAAGCAGACACAGCCACCAAAAAAAAAACAACCCACATCCAAAAAACCAAACACCACAAAACCCCCAAACCCACCCTGTCCTGCTCTAGCCAAAATTTGTCCTGAAAATGCTGAGAAACATTTCTGTAGCAAACAATTTTAAATTCTTCTAAAGCAAAGCCTGAACCTTCAGTTCAACATTATTGAGCCTTCTCCTCTAATGCTTGGTGACTTCTGAAATACTCATCCTGTTAACACAGGGCTACGAGATTCAGTCGCAGCACCAGAACAGCAGTGCCCTTGTAATGGTAACAGATTGGTTTATTTACCGTTCTCAGATTTAAGAGCCACGAGAGCCAACAAAATGCTCAGGACTTTTGCTTCCACTCTCAACGTTGCAGCTGCCTCGCACACTCACGTTCAGGGTTTCCACACGCTCAGTATCACTAACAGCAATGCTGTTTCTAGCTGGCTAGCCTACACCAGCTAGAGGTAGTCCGCTTCTCCTGCTGTGACAAACCTTCAATCCTTGCGTTGTTTTAGCCATCCCAGAATTACCTTCTTGCCTCATACACTCTCAGAGGTCCATCCCTCTTCCCAACTTAAACGCATTCTTTCTAAGAAGAAAAACATATGTAGCCCAAGCAGAACTTTCTCAGCTAGAGAACGGAGCACGAAAGACCTCTGAAGCCCACTACAGACTTTGCCGTACAGCTTTAGAGTTACCATTTTTCATTACAGCCCATGAACCACACAGAGAGATAGAAAGGACTGAAGGTGAAATTAAAGCAAAATTTGTGTCTGAATTTAAATCCGTGATCCCAAAACAGCTACCTAGCTGCTGGGTAGCTTATTTGCTTATTCATGAATTTAGTTACTTTTAAGTCAATAAACTTTGTTTTGCAACATATCATACCAGACTTGATCCATAAGTGACTCACAGGGCACTGCCAAAGGCTTAAGGAACCAGGCAGTAATTAAATTCAGAAACCATTTATTTTACCATCTCTGATGAAAGACAAAATGGAGCCACAACAATGGCCACAGCACGCACTCTTTGTGAAGAAATTCAAACCAGCCAGGAGTCTGAAAAACTCAGGAAAATGACTCATACCTCCAACAAACAGTGTTTCAGGGAATGGCACAGCACAAACATGCCGCATTTAAGCATACGAAATTAGAACAAAAAGTAAATGCTCCCTGTCCAGTCAGCAGCTACCAAATCGTTTTTATCCAGCGGGGCAAGGATGCACAGAGAGGGAACACAGTTTGCCCAGTAAGACACCCTGATAAGCATGGCCATTTTGGAGCCTGGGGCCAGCAGTCTATATCTATTTTCCCAGATGGAAGTAGTTAAAGAAGGAATCGTCCGCACAACCCACCGAAGATTTGTTGGTCCAACAGTTGCAATTCTGAAAAATTCCCAGTGGAACTAATCGACTAGACGGTTATGCATAACAAGTGGATTAAATGGTCTGCTACAGAGGAGCAAAGGGAAAAAAATCCAGGGAAAGAGCTGAAGAACAGTGTGATAAAACAACCCTCAATAAGATTTTCTCCACTTTTCTATGTGCCTTCTTTCCCTTCTCCACCGAAAATGGTATCCACTTCCCTCCCCAGATCACCTCTCCCCTCCAGGGCCTCCAGTCACTCCAGAACACCCCTGAACTTCACCCAGTGAGCTCCTGCGCAGGAGTCCAGCACACGCTGAAACAAAAATCTATGGGACAAGATAGCTGCCGTATTTCTGGAGGGACTCCTTCGTGGCTTCTCCTTCCTCCATGACCTCCAGTGTTGCTGCACATTTAATGCTTGACACTGAAACTCAAGCAACTTCTATGATGGTAAATTTTTTAAAGGCTCAAGACACTGGTTCTCCTCCCCACTGCAATGAACATTAAAGGCTGATATTGTTTTCATCAGTAGCAAATCACAAACAAAACTGAATCACTTTGCCTGGACAGGACAACTAGCTAATTATGAGTATTGTCCTTTTTTAGTCCATCATTATATGCTCATGTGCCATACAGGCTCATCTTAACCAAAGTAGAAGTGTTACAGAGGTACCATGTGCTGGTACTCAAACTATACAGTAGTATATTTATACAAAACAATTTTTGCCTTCATTTTACAACAATAAAAAACCTCACACGTAAGACCGCACAATTCCTCCTCTAGGTACATATGTAAATCTCTACATTTCATTGAAAATACAGAGGTGACACTGAATGCAGGAGGAGGAATATCAGGATTTTTCCAGTAAATCACAGTACTTACCACACACTATATGAAAAAGATTCTCTTTCAACAATTAAATCTATGATTATATGTATTGTATGAAACCACATCACTAATTTTCACATACCAGAGAAAACAGAGAGGCTTGTAACTTAAGGTTTGTTATATTTGTGTCCTGTATTTTCAACAAAGTAGTAGGATATATTTTCCAGACTGAAGAAAATAAAGTGGGTCCGGTGGCACGTAGATTAGCCTTTAGAGACTTAGGTTGTCAATTCTACCTGGTGACTTAAGGGAAAACGTCAATCTCATTTTACTTCCCATGTGCGCAGATTGGTAAACCACCATGCAAAGTGGCTGCATGATCAGCAGCCTCTGCCCCAGTGAAACCCAGGACTGAAGCAGCAAGACAACAGGACTGAAGGACTGAAGCAACAAATCAAAAGCTTTATGAAGCGGCTCGCACAACACCCGGTTACTTACATTAGCTAATGGTTTAAGTACCCTTTAATTCAGAAAAATAGGCTCAGAATATTTGGGTTGAGGTTTTTTCATTTCTCCTTCCAAGTAAAAGCACGTGCACAACCCTTCTACCTCCCAAGCTATTCAATGAGAAAGAAAAAAAAAAAACAACCCAAAACTTCTGGTAACCTTTTCTTGAAAAAGATCAGCAATTTCAAATACCATGTTACGATTGATATCCAAAGGAAAAAAGTTCTTTGTACAGAAGGAAACATTAATTTTATCATAGTATTGCACTCCACTTGCATAGAGTTTGTAAGAGGAGATACATATGTCACACAGAACCAGACATAGTTCCTTAAAAATCATTATAAGCAAAAGAGGGATCGAAACATTTCATTAACTAGGAAGCATAGTTTCCTGTATTTCTCCACGCAAGTTTAATGCTTCATCCTGAGATTTGAAAAATGAGCATACATACAACTCAAAAGAGATCAACTAGGAAAGTGAGCATTGTGTATAGCTTACTTCATGGAATCATAAAATGGTTTGGGTTGGAAGGGACCTTAAAGATCATCTAGTTCTAACCCCCTGCCATGGGCAGGGACACCTCCCACTAGACCAGGCTGCTCAAAGCCCCATCCAGCCTGGCCTTGAACACTTCCAGGGATGGGGCATCCACAGCTTCTCTGGGCAACCTGTTCCAGTGTCTCGCCACCCTCAGAGTAAAGAATTTCTTCCTAATATCTAATCTAAATCTCCCCTCTTTTAGTTTAAAACCGCTACCCCTCATCCTATCACTACACTCCCTGATGAAGAGTCCCTCCCCATCTCTCCTGTAGTCCTCCTTTAGGTACTGGAAGGCTGCTATAAGGTCTCCCCGGAGCCTTCTCTTCTCCAGGCTGAACAACCCCAACTCTCTCAGCCTGTCCTCATAGGAGAGATGCTCCAGCCCTCATCTTTGTGGCCCTCCTCTGGACTCACTCCAACAGGTCCATGTCTTTCCTATACTGAGGACTCCAAAGCCGGAGACAGTACTCCAGGTGGGGTCTCACCAGAGCGGAGTAGAGGGGCAGAATCACCTCCCTCGACCTGCTGGCCACATTTCTTTTGATGCAGCCCAGGACGCAGTTGGCTTTCTGGGCTGCAAGCACACATTGCTGGCTCATGTTGAGCTTCTCATCAACCAAACCCCAAAGTTCTTCTCCTCAGGGCTGCTCTCAATCCATTCTCCCCACGGCCTGTATTTGTGCTTGGGATTGCACTGACCCATGTGCACTTGGTCTTGTTGAACTTCATGAGGTTCGCACGTGCCCACCTCTCAAGCCTGTCCAAGTCCCTCTGGATGGCATCCCTGCCCTCCAGCGTGTCAACCGCTCCACACGGCTGGGTGGTGTTGCCACCAGTAATCCAAAGCACAGAACAGTTCTTCTGCCTTCTCATGCACCCCAAATTCCCCTAAATCTCTTAACTTTGTGTGGGCGTGTCATAGGTATTCAAAACAATCTCCCTTGTATCTAACTACTAGGGAGGAAAAGGTGAAGAAGGAAAGTCACCCAATACGTATATTTTAAAGTTAGTCAGAGCTTCTGTGGACTAGAACTCTATTAAAGACCAATTAGAGCTCTTTAATTACTGAGAGATGTTGTGTATAGAAGAGTTAGAGTAGTCAGAATGCCTTTGCTGAGTTTTCTAAATTGTATCCTGTTGGATTTATTTTCAACTGAACCCTAACACAGTTTCTTTCAGCTGCAGTAACTGGTCCAGGAATAATTACAACATCCGTAACAGTTTCACCACTAACTTATTATGCACTCGAGCTTAACCCAAAATTTAATTTCTATCTTAGAATGGGTAACATTGGTAAATTCACTTACAGGAACCACTGCATTTTGTGCTAGCACTCAGTATCAGGAAATAAACATTCCCTTCTTACTTTGCAATTTGTTTTCTGCATGAACACTCCACATAATAACGAGATTTGCAGTGTGTTCTTGGATTATAGCACTCAGCAGGGATGCTTTGGTTTTGGTATTAACAATCATTACAATCTCAATTTCCTTCAAATCAGTGGTGCCCTCAGTGCTTACAAAATTTGCTGTTCAGCATTTATACCACTTATTTACATTTCAGATTTTATGCAGGCTGGAGCAGGAAGATCGTTGCATCAGTTTCAACACTTCTTTCAGATCTTCATTCTCTGAAGCCTCTATACACTTAATAAATTACACTGTATTGCAAAAAATACTTTTCCTTCCTTCACTTCCTCTCTGATGTTCCCCGCTTCCCCCCTAAGTTGACCTGCTAAAAAAGCCCAGCAAAACACAAAAAAATGCAAAAGAGTAAAAAGCACAAGATGACCAAACCCAAAAAAACTTACTACAAGATTACAAGTGAAGCATTTCCTCAATTAAGAAAGAGGGAATCCCAAATTTTGGGCTGAGTGTCACTTGATAGAAATTAATATAGAACTCCCCTCTGCATTTCATTCTTCTCATTTGTGCTTTATCCTTGTAATTCACACTACTGCTAAACTGAAATAACGCTTGGCCCTTACACTTTAAGCTTCACCTCCAAATCACACAACATTTCTTATACTACTCTCAACAAAACTGGTTTTGTTTTACAGATACAGGAACCAAGGTGAGAAATGCCCATGAGCATAAAGCACCAGGTAATCTGAACAGATAAGCCAGAGGTAGCTTTACATGAGCTGGTTCACATAAAATGCAGTACAGCTGGATTAATGTAGGTTCAGCCTTCCTGAATATTACTGAAGTATCAGAGACAGGATTCAAATCCAATTTTTTATTTATAATTATGCAGCCTAGCCATAAAACAAAGGCTTAAATAGGATAGCATTCCACGATTTTACTTTTGCCAAACTTCTAATGCACTTGTACGAATCATTTAGCCTATCCGAGTCTCATTTTATCATTTCCTTTCTCCCTTTCATGCAGGGATGTCATTAGTATTGGAAATTCATTCTAAAGTGATCAGATAAAAGAAACAATAAAAATACAGTGGACAACTACACCATTTACTAAGTATATGTCAAATATTGTACCTGATAACACTTGTAATCTCTAAATCTGCAACCTAACCATTTACTTCATATGCTCCAAAATCTATTAAAAGACAAAAAAAAATTCCAGTTCTGTAGATTGGTTAATCGACAGAATTACTCAGACCTACACTGAGCAACAAAATTGATATTACCATCCTTTTAGTGGAACTTACGTATCAAAAATGTTTCGTCCTTACAAATCTAATTCTTATTGCTGTTGCTATAGTAAAGTATACTTTCAACAGAAGCAAAGTTCTCTTCTTGATTTAGGAATAATTCAATTAAATTTGATTTGGACTGACAGGAACGTCTACATTTTTTTTTAAAACAAGGTTCCTGCTGTCATGAGTTCTCTGCTTCAGGATTAGAATCTGGAGTGATTTATGCAAATTCTCAAAATTTTTCTCCATGATATATGCTTTCTTTTGGTAGGGGTTCACAAATTGGATTTTATATGTCAAATATTGAAAAGGGAAAACTGAAGCAGGTCAGTGTTTTAAATGTGATTGATTTCTTCAAAGGAAATGGGTGACATGATGCATTACTGCAATAAGATACTCATATTTCTGTTATAAATCATAGGCTTCTGCTGGGTCTTTTTCAACTGGAAGTCATGCAAAACTAACTTGAACTGCTGCAATGGGAACTTTCCATAAAAACTTTCTTTTTCTATTTTATAGTGTTATTTTTTCCCTCAATTTGCTTTGACAGATGGGCTTCAGACGTGACTGTTACTTTGCAAAGAACACTAGAACGTATTATTGGGAAGTCACTTTTTTTTTTCCCCCCCAACAAGAAAAACTGTAGAGTTTGAAATGCTACACAAATGCTAGCCTACGGCTGGTATCATTAAAAAGTGTAATACATGACAACCTTGATTTGGATTATTGGGTGGATGTTCTTGAAAAATAAACAATCCTTGCTCCCTCACCAATGCCCACATTCTTTTACTTCTTTACCCTATCAATTACGAGCGGTAGTCTTTCTGTGCTACACACAGTCAAATGGGTATTAAATACAAGCAGCACATAAGAACGTGCAATAGTAGACTCAATCTCTTCATGTAAACTGCCCAGAAAGCAAGTTCTGAAGCAACATTAACTAATGACCTAAGTGATGGTTGGTAGCCACTCCTGACAGTTATCAAAAAGACTGTAATAAAGAACCTCTGTGAAAGAACAGCAACAGCAAAAGGATCTTGTGAAAGAATGCCCAGCTTGGCAGGTTTATAGACTATTTTCACAGTGAAAAAAAACCTATTAAAAATCATATGCGTGTCTTTGCTTCAGCTGAGGAACGTATCTGAAACTACGCTGGCTGCGTCCACTCGTTCTGGTTTCAGCTGGGATAGAGTTAATTTTCTTTTTAGTAGCTGTTGTGTTTTGTGTTTGGTGCGAGAATGATCCTGATAATGCATATTGTTTTAGTTGTTGCCGGGTGATGTTTTACATTAGTCAAGGACCTTTTCAGCTTCCCATAGCAGCTGGGAGGGAGCACAGACAGGACAAGCTGGCCAAAGGAATATTCCGTACCATAGATGTCACGCTCAGTATATAAACGGGGCTTGGCCAGGGGGCAGGAATCCGCAATCACTGCTCAGGATGGGCTGGGCAACAAATCGCAGGTTAGTGAGAGCGGCTTATGTCGTACCACTTTATTTTGTATATTCTTTTACCATTGTCATTATTATTGTTGTTATTTTCCTTTTCCGTCATTGTTTTATTAAACTGTCTTTATCTCAACCCACGAGTTTTTTCTCTTTCCCCTCCTTTTGTCTCTCTTCTCCCTACCCTACTGGGGGGTGGGGGGAAGTGAGAGCGGCTGCATGGTCCTAGTTGCTGGCTGGGGTTAAACCCTGACATCACTGAAAATATTTTTATATTATTTGATATAGTATCAGACTGTTCCGAGTCATCTGAAAATGGAGATATATGTGAATAAGTGAGTTAACAGGACTGTAGAGCAGTATGGTAGCAGAAGGCCTAGGCCTTACTATTTACATTATCCCATACAAATTTCCATATTCACATTAACCTAGATTAACTGCTTATTTCAAACAGCAATTGCACCAAAATATTCTTCACATTCTTTTCACATAATGAAACGTGATTTTGGTTACTAAACATGGAAGAATCTTGCCCCCATGTCATTTTTATTAATTACGAAAAGCTCCTTTAATAGCTTTCCTTTGTACTTCTCACCTTAGCAGCTGGAACTGTAGAGAAGATAACTCTTTCCTTTGTATTAGCCTAAGCGTAGCTTGCTGAATATCAGAAGAGAATAGCCAACTTCTGTCATTTGAACAAGGAGCATCAACCAGAACCTATACAAAAAATAAGAGTGAGACAATTCACAATAAAGATATTCCCTTTCTGAACACTGTATGCTAAAAATCTACTCAACTGACTTTTGCAATCACTTAAACCACACTTTTTATTTTCCCTTTTAGGGGCAGAAATTATCTAATTATTATTTTGAGATTTTTTTTTATGGAGTTGAGGGTGGGAGGGAGAAAAGAAGAAATTACTGCTATAAAAGTACCCTCCACCTGAATAGTTCTCACTTGTTTCCCCCTTTCCTAATTACATATCATGCAAAGAACACGGCTACAAGGTCTTCAGAATTCACTACCAAGGCTAAATGGGTGACATCACCTAACACATGAACAAATGCACAATTGGCTTTATAAAGTGATTCCTGAGGCTCTGCAATTCCTGTACATCACCTTGGTTCCCCTTCATAGGTCAGATATTTTCGCGGGGGACAGGAAAAAAAAGAAAATTAAGAAGAGAGCAGCATAGGAAGAAAAAGCAGCATAATGCAGAAAAGTTATTTGCTAATAATTAATAACGTTACCTTGTCATACAATTCAGGCTTAAGATCTCCAATCTGCCTACCATCCAGTTGAGAGACCGTTACTAAGTTAATCAAAGGATCCGGGATGAAGGATTCCATTGTCTGTTTCAACCATCTTGACCTCAAGTCATCATACTCGTTACAGTGAAACTGACCTTAGAAAATTAAAAAAATTAAGTAAACGCACTAAAATAAGTCTTTATGTTTTTTCTGGGTTTTTTGGGTTTTTTTTGTTTCTTTGGTTTTTTTACAAATATAAGGAGTTACACTGATTTCAGAAGTTCTACTGTTTTGTCATGACTGCCATAGTTTACACCTAAAGTGTTTGTATTATTGCACATTTTATAACACTGATGAATTTTTATAAACCCAAGTAAATTTCAACATGCTCCTACAGAGTGAGTCATACATATTTATTAGCAAATGCTTACTGTAGCAACAGGCTTTCACAGTAAAACAAACTTTAAACATGATCCATATCCAAAGACTAGTGCTAAGTGAGCACCTTTTTAGGCTCCTTGAACCATTATCTAAGTGAAGTACATACCCCTTATTAATTAATTGCCTTTTAAATAAATAAAGCACCAGTTTTGTGTATCCTGAGCCAAGCAGTCCAGCTCCCTATTTATTTGAAATTTAAGCTGTGTTTTAACAAAAGCCTTTCGGTTGCACTTACTTTTAACAATGTAGCCAGAGAAGTTACCCTTTCAGAAGAAAAACTGCTGTTGCTTGTACCCAGACCAGAAACACAGCATGGTATTTTTGACTCTTAGTCCTGTTTTCTAAGTTAATAAAATTTCTATTTTCATCTCTCCACAGGTTGTCCTGCACCATGTTTGCCACATGCAATATGGTACATCTTGGCATTCACTAAGGTATATTAAGAATCAACTTCCTTACATATTACGTTCCCAGCAACAATTTGCCATCTTCAGAAGCAGCCAGGCGATAGAAGTGTCTCTTTTTTTTTTTTTTTTTTTTTCCCCAAACCTTTTGAAAGGGCAACCCACATTTAATTTACCTCAGTGGCATCACCTCATTCCTCTAGAAGAGGAAGGGAGAACCAGCTGTAATCAACAAGTGCAGGTCATCAGTAAGAACATAAGGTGCTGTGAACATTCTGATATAATTACTACCCAAGCTAACATACAAACTTGGGAACAGCAATCACAGCTTGCTTTAACTCCCTGGCCTGGAAGAACTGAGCTGCTGCTTGCTCTTGCCTTCTAAACACTGAGATTGTCTTAGTTCCCTTCTGCAACATCTAGGTGGATTGAAACACAGAGCTTATTAAACACTGATAGACACCAATTCCTCATCATAAGCTTTCTCCCTCTGCCTAGATCTTGCACATTTAATTTGTTATCCTCTGTTTTACACCAGTACACTTAAATTTACTGATACTATTTGCATAACACTGGCCAGAGAGGTAGCAGAGGAAAAGAAAAAAAAAAGTACAAGTATTCTAAGACTGCAGATTACTTACCTCTGCCAACAAATCTACATGATTTTAAGTAACTTCTTGAGAAGTAACAATAAGGGAACCAAGGAAGGAAGAAAAACAGAGCTACTCCACTTTTGTCTGTCAGTCTGCAGTAACCTATATTTAAATAACTACTGCATTTTTCATCCCCTTTTAAGAAAAGAGAAATAAAAATCCTACTAAACAGCATGGAACTACTTGGAATATAAATCGTTGTTTGGTTTTTTTGCCCCCAGTCCGAATCTCGTAGAGAAAACAGTCGCAACTGAAATAGCCCGGGCACAGAGCCAGGGATCAGCTTCTAACAGCACCTCGATACATTACCTGGATAGGCACACTGCAGGATAGCTACTGATTTACCCCCTGGTGCAGCACAGAGATCCAAAACGTCCTCCCCATCTTTCACTTCTAAGGCCAGCACTGGCAACAGCGAAGCGGCATTCAGCAGATAATACTCTTTCAGTTTACCAGCCTGGTGTTTTTGTGCAGGGAATCGCCCAGGAGTTCTCTTGATGTAACACTTCAACGATGCCGGAAGATAGGGCAGAGGTCCTTGGAAGGCAGGATGATACCCCTTTACATGCAAGGTGTTCTCCAGTTCAGCAGACTGGCTGAACTTGTTAAGCAGGACAGCATACTGCCAGCACAACGGGTGTGTGAGTACATCTCTAGATTGAAAAAAGGAAAAGCTGTTTAATAACTCGGCAAATAAAATGAGCTCTCCATAGCGCAGGAAGCCTTTTCTTACATGAGGGTAACAATCTCACCACTGGATGATTCTGGTACAACCAAAGACGGAATCACGTTGATTAGATACGATTAAGAAAAATACGCAGTAAAATAATTTTAATAGGAAATCAGCTGGACGTTTTCTCTAATTACTGCATTTAAAACACTAATTTCTTCTGAGACAAGATGTTCTCTATTTTTCCTAACTCTTTAACAGATGACTTTAGAAGTTATAAATTATGAATCATAATGTTCCTTCTGACTATAAAGCACTTCCCCAGGGACAAAGAACAAATGTAGTTGCAAATATCACAGCAAAAAGAATCACATTGGCTTTGCAATGGTTATTCCAGCCAACACCATAAAACGAAGTTTTTACAAGTGGTCTTTTCTAAAGTTCCTTTTACGTTCTGCAAACATTGGGCCAGAAAAGCTTAAACTGACAGCTATCCTTGGAAAACAGTCAAAAAGCAGCGCTTATATAGTAGGAACATGCTTGTTTGCATTTCAGTTAACTTTTTCAGACCTTTCTTACATGGATTTCCCCCATTTTCTATTTGAATTTCTCTCAGTATTTTTTTACTTAGCCTCAAAAAATACTCAAGAATATTCACTGCCAAAAAAGAGAACTACACAATGATCCAACCTAAAAGCGTTTTCAAATTGATTCACTTAAACTAATGCTATACATGTATGCTTTTTTTTTTTCTTAAACACCAGAGATACTAATTTTAAACTATTTTTTAATCCAAACAGGCCAAACCAAAGAGGGCACTCAGAGGAATCACATGGTTTGTAAGACTGATCACTTAAGATGCCTTTCCCTTCTAAGTAACATGGCACTGATCATGGGAGCACTTCTCATGCACTTCAGGTCAAAGTCAACTGCTTTTGTTCAAATTCCTGTTGAAAAGTACCTAAGCTAAGCAGCGAATTTCTCCAGAAGGGCTTTCCTATGAGCAACAACCGCCGGTTAGCAGGAAAGGGAAGACGTCTGCTCTCAATACCACAGCCAGTTCTTTAGCGGCTGTGTGATCGAGGCCCAAACTGAGTGGTAGCCTTTTCTGTACATGTCATTAATATTCAAATTCTTCTAATGAAAGAAATCTGGGGATGTACTTCTCTCCTAACGTCTTTGTCCCAGTCTATCAAGATCCTATAAAACTGTAGAAAAGAAAACCCCTAACAGCAGCTGTTAAGTATAAAGGGATGCACTTAGGCCATGTTTTTACCGAAGAGTCAACAAACAGAAAATAGCAGTCTCTCTGCAGTGCATATGCATACAGGAGAACAGAAACTTCATTGCATCCAAAATAATCATGTCAAGGAAAAAACTAAAAACTTCCAAGTTTTAGTCTTCTGTTATTTCACACTTTTATGCTAGTTCTAAACTGAAAGTAAAGTGAAGCAGTTGTTACAGTCCATGACTCTTTTCAAATTCATTTTATGAAGCACTTAAAAAATAACAGAACCTCTCCCCTCCCTCTCCCATTTCCCCAAAACAACAGAGACCTGACACCGGTCCATGTATCTCCCAGTTCTGTTGTGTACTCCTTCTCAAAATGATCCAGAACGACTTGACAAATCTGCTTTTGAAGTTTCCCTTTTGTTTTATTTTCCAGCTTCAGAGAAAGGAGGAAAAAAGAAAAGTCATAAAACCAAACAAATGAAACCCTCACGGGAATGATTAAAAGAACGTTTTATCAACTTAGTATCACTGATATTAGGATGCTCAAATACCAAAGTCTCACCACATGTGATCAAGACGTAATACAAATTCTGGAGAACAAATAAGTTAAGCTAGTGTACTCTCTTCTTCCCTACTTGGGAAGAGGTCATTCAAAGCTTGTTGATAATACTCCTTCTCTGTACCCACTATGCTAATAATACAGTTGTTCCTGAGTGCAAAATAAGCATGGCATGACTATGATCATGCACTGTGACCACCTTTGCCAAGATGTACCCGTGTGCTTAACTAAAAGAAATAAGTATGTTTGAATCACTGTGGAAGTCCGCTGGAGTTGAGCTGCAAAGCACCGCAATAACTAATTTATTCCAGGAGCAAGAAAAAAAAAAAAAAACCAAATCGGGTATATATATATATTTTATTTTTTTTTAACCCATGAAAATTTTATGTTTTGAGGGGGGAGGGGGAAGAACTTTTGGTTCTAAGCAAACTTGTGCTATTGAGAGGGAAGCCCCGAAAGGAAACAGGTGTTGCTGGATGTCCCCCCCTCCCTCTCTCCCCTCCCGCCACCCACCCCGCGTCCTCCCTGCGGCCGAGCACCGCTCGCCGCCGAACGGAAACAACCGGCAGAAGGCAGAACCCGAAGGACCTGCCAAGCTCCGAGTTACTTCTGCCGTCTCTTAATTTCGTAGTTAAACCCCGCAGCGCGTTTTTGGCTCCCGTTTCTGTACCTCTAACGGGAAGCGATCCCCGTTGCGGGGGGTCGGCGCCGCGGTACCGGAGCCACCGCGGACGGGCAGGGCGCTGAACGGCAAAAGCGGGTAGGGGCAGCTTTCCGTACAGAGGACAAAACCCCGAAGATACCCGCGCTCGTTTCCCGAAGGGACACGGGGTTACAAACGGGCTCCAGCCGCTGCGGAGCGGCACCCCGGCGCTGGTCACCGGGCGGCATCGCGGCTCCTCCTGCAGCCCCCAGGAGCTTTAAAACACCCCGAACCCCCAACACCGCCCTTTCAAACTCGGAAGCTTCGCTCCCGACACGCAGTGGGGCCCCTCCGCGCTGCCCCGCCCGGCGGCGGCGGGGACTACTCCCGTACCGCTGGACGAGCCCCGGCCCGCCGAAGGACGCGCAGGAAGCGGCCGAGCGCCCCTCCCGCCCCGCTTCCGGCTGCCGAGCCCGAGCCGCGCTGCTCGGCTTCTCCCTCGCCCACCCCCCGCCTCACCTGCCCCGCGGCCCGGGCGGCCGCTCGCCGCGGCCCCGGTGCGGCCCCGGCCCGGCGCGGGGGCGGCAGCAGCTGGACCGCCGCGCGCGGCAGCCGCATGGCCGGAACCGGGCGGGGAGGCGGGAGCGGGGCGCCCCCTGGCGGCCGAGGACGGGGGGAAGCTCCGCCGTCCGGCCCCTCGCCCGCCTTGTGCCCCGCGTCTCTCCCTGGGGTGCGTTTGAGGGTGGGGTTTGTTTGCGGTTTTCTTTTTCACGGTGGGAGGCTGCGCTGTCCTGCAGCCCCCTCTGCCCCTCCAGGAGATGAAGCAGGACCGGGCAGTGACTGGACCCTCGGCTAATGAACTCACAAACACGGTCCTCAGCCCAGACCTGCTGCGGGCGCTGCTGCCGTCCGCCCCACCGCCGTCAGACCGCCGCCAGCGGCTTCTCACCAGACCCCAGCTCCTGGCTGGTCCAGGCTTACACAGACTTTGCAGCTGCCGTTCAGCTGCTCGACAGCCTCCTCTGAGCCCCACCGGGGATCAGCTCCACCCCCACCTGCTGACACGGCAAAGAAAAAAACCCAACAAAACACTGTGAGAATCTTGGGAATTACTCACGCAGATGTCTTACACACGTTTTCAGATAGCCCATTCTCTGGGAGCAGCAGTCAGGAGAACAACCAGACCCCAGCTCGCCAACTGTAACTTGGCTTAGCAGCACTAAAATCTGAGGCTGCCGAAGTTCTCGTGCAGCTCCTCTTCTGAGCCCTTCGCCTGGAGACCTGCAAAGCCCTTCCATGAGAAAGACCGTCTTGCTCTCTGTCATCTCTTGCTGCAGTCGTCATGGCCTAGCAAAACAAAGTCACCACGTTCCCTCTTTTTCTCTCTCTCAAAACCTCGCTTGTCCCCCAGCATTTCCCGACTCCTTCAGTAAGAGCAACCCCTGTGGAAATGGCCAGTTTGATTAACCGTACTTTCAATTAATGGCTGCTCACGCAGCTCCTGCGCCCCGAAACCGGCCTCTGAAATCCAGGCTGGAAAAGCGTGCAAAGATAAAGGCAGGAGCGTGCTATCATGTAGATAAATATTTGAGTTTCAGGCACTGACTAATGAAGACTAAGAACGTTTATGCAAACCTCATGCAAATTACCATCAAACTTGAAACATTTAAAATGTTTCAATCAGGATCCTGACAAAGAGCCAGTAGGCAAAATGGAGACCTCCTACCTATCAAACGTGAAAGGAAACCAGAAAAGCTTTTTGATACACGAGTTGTACCAACAGATACAGAACAAGACTGGTCTAAAAAGTACAGTCCTCTGCGGCTGTAATTCTGCCAAGACCAGTAACATATAAGAAAATACATACAATAATTGAATTTTACTGTACCAATAAAACAGAAAAGTACGCCAAGTCACATTCCCCTAAATCTAGGGCTATATTCTACTTGTAGATGGTGCCATCAGTGTTGCTTAATGTGTCTGAAACCAGTAAGATTTGCAACACCTCAGAAGCAAAGAAAGGACTTAAATTAAACAGTTTGCTCACTAGCAGCAACACCAACACAAACAGATGAACTGCAACAAAACAGTAAAAATGCTACTGCAACCTGTATCTCTCCCGTATGCTATTGAAGAGACGGGTTGACTCTGGGAGAATAACTTCAGTACATTTTGAAAGGCAGGCTACTGTCTGTACAGGAACTGTACAGGAGTGACATCCTCTTAATAAAAAGCAATCCAAAACTAAGTGATTCCTGTCACCTAAGCAACTGCGCTTGCCACGGTAAGTGACCACTTGCATGCCTGGATGCCCTGTTAAACCACAAACTGTATCTCATTTCTGCAAAATCCATGGTATCTCCACAACTCCAGTATAACCTCAGTCCACAATTCTCTTAAGCTAACACATTTCCTTTAAACCTAAGTTACCTTATTTCAAGCTTGGGTTTTCTAAGCATGTCCTTGCATTCTGGAAAGCAAAGGAAGATGACACAGTGTATGCCCAATCGTCCCCTGATACTTTCAGAGAGTGGAGGATGGCTGAAATGTCTTAAAATTAGCAAGTCAATATTCAGAAATACCACCACCACCATTAAAATCCTCTGAGCCTAGCGAACAGAAAAGACTGGCCATTACTGTGACTTTTGCTCTTCAGTTTCATGTGTCCACAACTTCCTGGAGCAAGCACAAATTCTGAGTCTTCACTATTATTATATAGTAATTTAGAAATACACAAGCAAACATATTCTCCACGTTTGTTGTATTAGGACAGACTTAGCAAAAGCTTGCTAGATTTTATGGAGATCAAAGTTTTGGGCAGCCAGACTTTTAGGATAAAAAAATATGTAGATTAGAAGATCATGTGAATTAATGCTGTTGGGATGTAGTACTCTTTGGAAAGCCTTTTTAAGACTGTATTTCTCTTCATGATAAATTTTAGGACATTGCTTTTTTGCAGTAGCAAATGCAAACATGGTGGGAAGACTGACTAAGCATCGGATTGAGGTCTGCATAATCTACTACCTTCTGAAGAAAATTTTTACATGTATGTAAACACTTCACAATCCTGAGTCTCCTACTCTTTCTCAGTCCTTCAGTCCATTATTTAGTTGCTTATCAGTGAATAATTATTTCAGTAGCACCTTACTCAGGCTTACCTGGCTTTGTTGGTCTTCACAGCTTAACCCACATACTTGGCTTGATGCAAGGACTTGATTTCTTGTTACTCATTCTCACTCAACTTTTCCCCCTCTCAGTCTTTCTACTAGCCCCAAGAAGAGAATCTGAAGTGCTCTTAAATTCATATTTGCTGGGAAGTATACACAGATTGCTAACCATTCCGTGGTCCATTTTCCTAAAATCTTCTGGAAAGCACAGATTTTGCTACCATAGAGCAGTTGCCAGAGCAATCCCAAGTAAGAATATACAGCTTATGTGAACAGTAGGGGGAGAAAACAGAAAAAAAACCAAACACCCACCTCCAAAAACCCTCACAAAACCAACCAAACAAGAAAGAGATTCTCCTGTCCCAAGACAAACATGTCTCAAATTATACTTACTTCTAAAATGTAGTTCCTCGCTCCATTTACAGATGCATCTATTGAAATACTGTGGGGTATGTTCTGCTCAAAATAGTAAATACTTTAAGTTGAATGAATTCCAGAAGCTAGGAAGCTGACAGACAGTAAGGCAAAGTTAGTGGGTGGCATCCTGAAGTTACAAGTACTAACCCTTCAACTAAAATACTGGAATATCTTAGTGGAAAAACTACTGTTTGAATGTTATTTAAAGAAAAAAAAAAAACCAACAACCTATGCTGCTTGCTTTGATACTGTCCATTAATCTTTTCTAATGCGACATTATATGCAAAAATAACTGTTCTCAGGACATATACTGGTTTCTTCTGGAGAAGAAAATTGTAATGAGACCACTCGTGGCAACCTAATTTTAAAAGTCATCTACAATAACAAAACTGAGAAATCCATTTTTAAGTGACAGATAGGCCTCCAGAGGATAGAGTTACGGTTCTTTGGGTTTCAAGGAAAGAATAATCACTGCAACCTTTACAAAGCTCATACAGAATTCACAGCCCAGAAGCTGAGAGATAACACGGGTTTAAAGCGTGTTGCACAGGGGCTTCCACAGCCCCACTGGTAGCGTGGGTGCGGGCTGACTGGTGTGCCCCAGGATCACCAGTTACACTTGCCTCGTCGGCCCCTCTGCGGGCGCTTTCCTGCTCCCATCTTGATCCTTGTAACCAGGGCTCCCGAGAGGGCCATTAGAAAGCTGGCATCAGCTGTCTGTTGCAGGTAAATCTTCTAAAGCTTTCTAATTCTCCATGAGGGCTGTGGAATTGAAATAGAAATCTCACAAGATTATCAAATAGCTTTGAAATCGCAGTGCTTTTGTCTCACCTCAGTATCAGCGTCCCGCGCTTACTGTGCATTATTCATATGGAGACACCACATCACAGATGTGAAACTAAACCTAATGGATATCAAATATACCTACCTTTAATAAGACAATTATAGTTATCATTTTCTATTTAAAACCTTTGAATCTCTGTGTAAGGTCCTTCTGTGAATTCTATGTTTTGACTAAAAAGGAAGAAAACAGTGAGAATGACTTACTTTGAAGCACTGATTACCTTTTACACTAATTCAGCTCATGAAAATTATTATTCCTATCTTAGAAGGTACATTTAATTTACCTTTAAAAATTTTTATCCAAAATCCATTTAGTGGGGCACATAGATAATGCAAAATGTTCTGCTCATGTAGCGTATTTCTGTTTACTTACCGCTCGTGTATTTAAGTACAAATACTCTTAGCTGAATGCACTCATACATTTTGAAAGTGACCTTATTGTCAACGAAAAGCATCAGAACTTGACGAAATCTTCTAATTTGTGCAATAATTATTACCTCTCAACTTACAACTGTGCAACTTACCACCTCTCAAATACTACGTGCACCATCAAAGCACTTTAAGTGTATACATATATACATAACTTAGTGCCAATCTGTCAATATATTCTAAATGTGATCACATTGCAGTCGTAAAATACGCAAAGATTCTGTCTATAAGGTCTCTATTTCATACATTTTAGCAATGTAAATGAGACTTGCAGCCATTAAGCATTTATGACTATACTTGCTTCCAAAAATTGTAATTTATGATAATATGGGAAACATGTTGATGCTGGTGCATTAGTTTTATTCTATACATAAATGTTATCATGAGCAAATAAAAAGTTAAGGTACTATAAATTACTGAAAAAATTACTGTAGTAAATAATTACATATTAATAAACAAAACCGTATGAAACATTTTTTAGTACTTTGGTAATATATTGGTAAAATTTATTTTAAAAGCAGAAACAAAACTGATACATGTGTTCACATACATAACACGCATAACACATATTTCACATATAAGTATCAACATCTTCCATTTCCATTTCTCAAATTTTGTTTCCACAGCAGTATTCAGCTTTATTTTTAATAACGACTTCCATTAATTTATTTTAGATTTATTTTAGATTTAGATTAGGGTAATACTTTTCTAGAAACTGAAGCTGTAAAAAAATAAGCTTGCAAATTTAGAGCCTTTAAGCCAAAAAATATAAGTGGTAACATAGCTAAAGATAGTAAGATTGAGATTGCACAAGTAAGCTTTTATGCAGCCCCCCCCTCCACTTCATATTGTGTGTGTTTGAAGTGAAAATGACTAAATCCTGAGAATAATCAAACTGAACCACGTTACACTATTAGAACACAACAAAAGTATTCTTATGCTCGCAGTCACATACAAATTGTTTCATCCTTACACTAAACTAGCAAACTTGGAATATTCCTCTCCACCCATTCCAAACTTAATATTCCTAAAACTGATTATTTTCTTCCCCCACTCAAACGTACTCTTTAAAAATCTTAGTTAATAATTTAATTTCAATTAATATGGTAGATATTTATTTGTGTAACTCATTGCTCTAAGGGGTATACGGTAAAGATTTCTAATGTCAAAATGCTGAATATATACCTTGCATTGTTTTAAACATCTACTAAAATCTTTTGGTAGTAACATGTTATGGAAGACTGAAAACGTAATAGAAAATAATCAAGTAATGCTTCTTCAAAAAACCTTTGAATGGGAGTTTCATCCTTCCTGTAACTAAATGGCATTACCTTTGCATGGCATTACCAATGGTTGTTTCCAATATAAGAGGAAGAATAGCACATACAGAACATTTAAATAGAGATTTATCCAACTGTAACCCTTGTTGTTTATGTATCACTTGTATGTGATTTTTTTTTTAATGTAAAATTAACACATGACATGAAAATATTATGTAAGTCCTTAATAATTTAGAGTTTCTTTTGCTTTCAAGGTGGTGTTTTAGTATTATCAAGATTAAAAAGTGCTGGAGCTTATACGCCTACTGGGTGATTCAGTTTTCCATCAGAATTGAGGACTGAATTAGTGCAAAACTTTCACTATGTGCAATTTTCTTGTACGATGTAGTAGACAATACAATATTCAGCTCTATTTTTCCAACTGCATTTTTTTACCTATGCCAAAATCAGTTAACAAAACAAAGAAAACAACACTTAAGAAAACTTTCAGACAATTCAAACGGAATAATTTTGTATAAAATGTATTTATTTTAAACTTCCCTTTCTACCTTCCTCCCCCTTCAGATTGCCAGAAATACAAAATATGCATCTGGTAATGTAATCTCTAATAAGTGGTATTGCTACTGTAAGAGAAACATAAGAGTCAAACATACTCTGCTTGTATGCATTTGACTATCAGCTTTCTAACGCTTTCTAGGTATCATTTTATTGGTAGTAGGTACGTGTGTCCACTAAAACTTTAAAATAATTTTATAAAAAGTTAGAAAAATATATTCAATATTTGTTGCATAACCTTCCTACATTCACTCTATCATACATGAATCTTATAAAATGCTTTAGAATCATTTATTTATTAGCTGCAAAAATACCAACGATGTGCGGCACCTGGAGAAAGGTCTTAGTGAGAACATACAATCCAGTATTATGTGATCTTGATGGTATTTTTCTTCAGGTTTACAGCTACGAATTTTCACAAGTAAACCCAATAAATATTCCATACCACGTTCACATGAGCATCCATAGACACATAGACCTTTCTTCATTTCATGCTAAATCCTGAAGAAGAGCTGGTGATGTGAAAAGTAAATGACGAAGTCTCATCAACTAAGTACGATAAAATGAACTCCATGTTTATTTGCCACCAAGTTATTTTGCAACAAGCTGATAGACTGCCATTTTTAAAATTTTCCTTCAAGGGCAAAAAATGTTTCTGATTGATAGATTTTTTTTAAAATGCTATTTGTGATCCAGTTAAGCAATGACATCATGGGTATCGCCGTTGGGTCTTTGGCGTATAGTCAGCGGGGGCAGAGGCTTTCCGTAGAAATCTGCATAGAGAAACGTGAGAGAAGCAAACCCACATTAATCTGTTATTTACCATCTCCCTTGCTTAAAGGCTGTTTAAATAAGGTAAAACCTTGCTTCCGTGATGAAAGCTAGGTAGCCTACAAGTTTAGAGCTAATTCCTACAAGCAACTTTCAGATATAGTGCTAATTGTCTGGACGTGTATTGGCCGAAACAGGTTTTAATTACATTTTGTTATATATGCGTCAGCATTTGCAAGATCAAGCCCAAAGATAACCTGTAAACATCCCTAAAAATAGGAAGGGCATCCAAAGTGTACAAATTAACAATTGAAAAAAATGAAGTATTAAAATTTGAATGTTACTGTACTCAAATCTGCATTACAATGAAGTTTTAAGTGACAGTAACGCCATGCAGCATCCAAAATTCTGTGACCATTTATGCATGGCATCTATATTGAAAGCCATGCTAATTTTCTAAAATAACTACATTAAGAATTTTTAGATAAAAGCACAGTATTTCCTTTTGTCAATAAAGGAGTTTAAAGTAGTAAAATTGTCTAAGACAAAGTTATTGAGTACACCAGAGGAGAATAACAAGTATCCTCAAACATTTGTAACTGATATAAAAAAAAAAAACCCCAAACCATGCAGACTGGTACATGCAAAGCATTTCACAAGCAAAATAATATCATGAAAGATGGTAAGAGGAAATAGGTAGAAATCAAGAAAAAATAAAAGCAGCTTTTTGAAGCATTCAAATCTCAGTTTTGTTTATACAATTTCCTCCGCAACAAAGCCTCGATGGCTTGCCAACACAAAATTCAACTTTAATAATTCGTAATTTTCCAAGAAAATTAATTCCACTTGTTCTACATAGGCAATAACTTGCGTTAAAATTGTATTCCCAAGCTAAAATTAACAAAAGCAAGCAAGTTGGGTTCCATTACTCTAAGAATATGTTTATATGTCTGTAGGATCAAGGTGTTAGTTATCCTTACATTTAATCAGCAAAATAATAACACTTTTATATTATTGTTGTAAATCATTTGATTTTAATAGAGCTAATTCAGTGTTACAGCGGCATGTGAAAAGCAACAAAACTGTAACAAATGATTATAGGGTAAATGAAAACCTGTACAATGGATGTTTTTATTAGTCAGTTTCTTGAGTCTGGCAAACAATTTTAGGACTGCCAGGCAATTTTACCTCCTATAATGGGAGAGATTTATCGTTCTTGCAAATGTATCCTCCAGTGACAATAAATAGGCACTCATACCTAGTGTTGTGCTAGAATCATTAGCATGACTGGAAAAATTGCAGTCTTTAGTGAAAATAAGTGTATAATTAAAGATTTATATAATTGACTCTACTGCCTGTTAACTCTGCCTAAACATCCAACATAATGCTCTCTGCTCAGAAAGACAGAAAAATGACTCAATATATATACTAAATAGCCTGCTCACCAACACTTAAATTTTTCAGTTTGCACATCAAATCATTAAGACAGATTTATGTCTCTGAGAGCACCTCGCATTAAAAACCAGACCTTTGGAGGTTGTTTCAACTCACACTACACTAGTTTTATATATTTCAGCAGCAAGGTCTACACCACTTACCTGTGACACTTCAAAAAAAAAAAAAAGGAATAACTGCTATCCTAACTCACAAAGATCTGTACTAGAATGCATGGAAATACTAAGAAACACCCGTTCCTGTGTTTTTTTCATGGACTTGCAGAAATCAATGCTACAAAAAGTCACACCTGTTTTGAAGCTTAAGGGGGCTTCTTGACTAATGTTGAGGAGCTATCAAATGTTTTATTGTTACAGTCTTGGACAAAGACTTTAGAGAGTACTCCTGAAAATAATGTCTATGCATAACCAAGGCTCCTTAAACTTTTAAAAGCAGACTGTTAAATACTTTTTTTCTTTCCTTCCTCTTACGGACACTAACAATTTTACCTGGAGTCTCGACAACAGCATCTACTGGACACCCTACAGGAACTGAGGTTTTACAGCCTGGTCTACATGCAGGTAGGTGCTCATTTGCCCCATATACAAAGGCTTTTCAGCCACTTGGCCAATAACAGTTTCTCAAAGAAAATTGTTCAACAGAATCACTATAGAAAACAATTCATCTCAGAGAATTCAAAAATCCCACAGAAAAGAAAGCCTTACTAAAGGAAATGAAAAAAAAATAACAAACAAAACTTTAAGCTTTCACTGCAAATCGTGCTTTCAAGACATTTATACCAATTAATCATGAAACCAATAAGGAAACCAGGCCATTTTATTTCACAAAGGCTGAATGCCTGAAAAACTTTTAAAACCACCTTTCCACTGAATTACGGGCAAAGCTGGACACCCTCACCACCCCCCAATAATCTGAACTGATTTATTTCTTTGCGGAAGGGACAACCAAAAAGAAGCTGGTTTTCAGAAAGATGCAATTCTGGGAATATTTTAAAAAATGGATCAAAGGTAGGCTCCACTGGTCTTAGGAAAACTCGAATGAGCTTCCAAGCAGGAGCAGGCTCTCTGTCTGCAAAATATATAAAAAGTAACTGAAAAACACTGTTGTGTGACAGAAAACAGGCAAGGACAGATGGCAAGCTAAAATCAGTGCAAGCTGGACTTGGTACTGTTAGGTTAACGGTTGAACTCAATGATCTTAAGGGTTCTTTCCAAGCTAAATGATTCTATGTCTCTCAAATGATCTGAGTAAAAAACCAACTGCTTTAAGCAAAATAAGTAATTCACGCTCTTGGATATCAGGACCTAACTAAAGGTTTGACAATGCTGGCCCGTGAGTTTGAAGAGCTTTTTTAATTTATAAATAGTGCTTTCCTAATATATGTTTTCTTGCTTTCTCAGATTTTCTATATCTGTGTGAATCTTGTGAGTGTCTCAAAATTCCTGAAAAAAAAAGTATCTCAGAAAAGAGCAGGCAAGGTCTTAAATTCAGCTGCAAAGTTCTGAGCACTCCAAGTTTCCTCTGATCTCAATGGTTACAACTCTGGTCTAGAGATCATTCCCCTACCAACATCTTTTCCATTGTTAGATTCCAAAACACTTTAATGATTATTCTTATGTTACAAATGGACTAAATTAATACAGATCTCAGGTTATTAACTTACACAGCTGTGAGTAGGGAACCTAGCTTAAGCAGTTTCTTTCCTCTTTGTCCCACCCATGCTCTTGCTACAAAATGCAACACCTCCCTTAGGCACAGGTAAAAATTGAGTAACACCCCTTCCCTTTCTTCCCCTCCCTACCTCTTCATCAGGCTTTTCTCTCTTGCCGCCTTCTCTCTATATGCCTTTAAAAAAAAAGAGCAAGATGGTTTTATGATTAAGACTACAAATTACATTTTTGCACATGCTCCTGTGAAAAATAAATGTCTGGTCTCTAGAGAACTTAATTCCTCTTTAGGCATCTTTTAGGATTCTTTGGCGGAGAAGCTCCAATGTTCTGTTGCGTCAGAACCTCAGCAGGTATGTCCGCATAGCGCTGTATTACATGACAGTAGTACAATCAGTTCAAGTCAGGGTTAAGCTCAAGGATCACTACAGCCACACTGAGCTCCTTTCTCTGTAAGTTTCTCAATTAACGTTCGTCTTGTTCAATCTGTTTAAGTGTTCCCATTGCTTTAGTTTGGTCATCCTCATCTCATATTACTCCATCTTCACTCGGCTTTTCAAAATTTGAAAAATAAAAATGTAACATAAATGAAGACATTATCATTTAAAACTGAAAAAAGATGCAGTATGAGCATATGAAAATCTTCCACGATCTTCCAAAAATTAGAAAATAGTCATTATTGAAGAGAGAAATCAAGAATCTACCTACTACACCATGACATTTCCGGTTATTAAACTTATTTATCCTATCAGTTTATGAACTTTCAGGCACAGTGGCTCTTCAGGTAAAGTAGCAGATCCCAAGCTTTATCACTGACGCCTCTCCTTGCAGGCAGCTTAGCGCAGAACCAGCCTGGATGTGGAAGAGTCACTATGGATCCCAAATTAATAAGCCCTGCCAGATCTCTGCAGTCCTGCTTAGGTGTTTCCGCAGTATCTTCTCTGCTGAGTACCTCAGACTTCTTGCAGTACCCACGTAACCCAGCTTCCGTCCCCTTTGCATCAGATAATGATGAACTGTCTACATGCAATATGTGTTTGAACTCTTAAAGTAAGCGGTCCTGTTACTCTCTGTTATATGACACATTATAATATGTAGGTGCATGCTGCTGTGCAAATAACTTCAGATCAATAATAGCTTCTGATATGCCGTGCCACTTTAAACTTTGTAAGGGAATCTGAGAGACCTCGTTCTTTTTGGTAAAAAAATAAATAAGACTTGAAAAATCAAAAAGATGCTTTCTGCTAAGCAAAAGAGTTAGCTTTTGGTCAATAAAAATTAGCATGAAGAAATTAAAAAAAGATGAAGAATGAAATGAACGTAGAAGTGAATGAACAATGGAGAATGCTTTTAAAAAGTACAAACCCCAAAATATTTTCAATTACCAGCATGATGTGTTTCACCAAGAGGCTCAAGTTTTCGAAGTCTATTAAGTTTGGGAGTTCCCCAGCCAACTAAAGAAAAACAAAGAGAGTCAAAACATGCCACAACTGCACCTGATTCTGATGAAATGTAGGGAAGCCAGTTCTCTGGGAGAAATCAAAGCATTTAGAAATGCCAAAAGTATGTAATATATTGTATATATGGTAAATAATGATGAAATACTTTAAACTGATTTATCCTTAAAAATATTGATATTTTTAATCACTTTTCATCAGTGAGCAGTCAAGTCTCTGACTCTTTTTTTTTTTTTTTTTTTTGAAAACAATAACATCTTCCCCTACACAGATTGGATCAAATCAATACTGCTGAAAGTTCATACCATGAAGTGTGAAACTGCATCAAGAATTTCCTGAAGGGTAAGGTTTAGTAGCATATCTCTGTATAAAGACCATTCCAGTTTCATCATTCACAAATGAATATTTTAAAGGCCTAATAACCACAAATTGAGACATCGATTATTGTTTGTTAGGACACTTACCTGGTGGAAGAGATGGTGGTGGCGTAGGATTTTTGGGAACAGCATCTTCTGCATTAACAGGTTCTACTCTGTGGCCCCTTTTTAATTTTGGTTTCTTATTTTTTTTCTTACTGTTATCTATATCAAACAGAAATAAAACATTACATACCATACAGTTATATTCAGAGAATATATTAGATCATCTTTTAATACAATTGTTAGGGTGAGATGCATCAGCATTTTCAGTCCAAAGTTATACACAAAAGCATGTGAAATGTAAAATGTAAAATTTACACAACATTTTGCTATAGAAAATAAACGGTAAGCATAAAATATATGCAAACTCTATGTTTTAATAAAGAAATTCAACTTAGCTTGGTACTGATAGAAAGTGGACCACATATTCAATTATGATAAAAATTAACCTAGTTTCAGCTACAGTATCAATCACACCAACAAACACACACTTTTTTGAAACATATTTTCCAATACAATAACCTAATGGTGTATTTTTGTGTTTTCAATAGATTAAATTGATGTGCAGTATCATGAAAAATAATACAGAGAGAGGGAAGAGCTAGGTGAAAAATAACATTAAATGACACACTAAAAGGAAGCAGTTTTACCTGAGTCAAGGCATTCTGAGGCTTGCTCATTCCCTTCTTCATGCTGCAAAAGCTGTGTAGTTGTAGAATTGCATGTTTCTAGTCTACTTTCATTTGTATTTTGGCTACTGCTACTTGAGACGTTCTGGGCATCCATTTGTTCTTGCTCTGTTTGCGATTTCAAGACAATTGTAGCCTTTTCAGTCTCCAACCTTTGCCGCTTCTTTTCCTTTTCCATTTGTTTTTCATTCTAACAAAAAGTGTAAGATTTTTTTAAAAACTTCTAATGCTGTAAACTGATTAATAAGACAGGAAGGTTATTTTAAAAATCAAAATATTCCTAACATATTTTTCTGTCCCACATCTAGCATAGAAAACATTTTCAAATTGTTGAAGAAATTAAATTTCCAATATCCTGCCCAGAGGAAGCTGGCGGGGGGGGTTGGTGGGGCAGAAGGAAGGATTAAGAGCAAAAGAAATGATCTTTAGGTTTATAGCCTGTTTTCTTGCTTTGTTTTTGGTCATATGGCAAAAAAAAAAAATGCAAGCTATATAAACAACATCAACAGTCCTGAGCAAAAGGTTAGAAAACTCCTAATTTCTTCCTCTTAACTTTTTTTTTTAAATGTTTTAGTTAAAAATAAATAAGTACACACACACACAGAGTTTAAGTACCCAGAAAGTGCTACCATGATTTGGTCAAATACCAATTGTGTCATACAGACTCAATGAAACAGTAGATCACCATCTCTCCAATAATCACAACTATACCCTTCTCTTCTTACCCTGTATGTTATTATAAAGTGTATTATTGTTCCTGTAGCTGACTTTGCAAGATATATGGATATGCGTGCTTTTGTCCTGGGGAGAAGCAAATGTTTGAATTACTTACTGGAAAAGTCACTGAGAATTTATGTTTCTTGATATTATATTACCTATCTCAAGTCAACTGAATAAAAAGATATGGTACAATAAATAAGAACTACCTGAACTCAGAAACACAGGTTAAGGAAACTTTATATATTAATACGCTTTTCATATTTCAAAGCTAAGAAAACTTCTCAGTTGTCTCAGGTTATACTCAGAAATCTAAATAATTGAAGTAGTCAGTGATATTTCATGTGACTCACTACATCACTAAAACATTTTACAAGAAACTAATAACCCTTGAATATTTTCCAACCCTGAATATCCAATAGTCTAATTAGGAAATGTGTTCAGTCATCTGTTTACAATACCCTTATTTTACTGTGGCTGCGAAACTTTTTCTGCCTGAATCCGTAATAGGGGATTTTCTTAACATGAAAGCATTGATTCACAGAATCACAGAAAGGCAGGGGTTGGAAGGGACCTCTGGAGATCATCTAGTCCAACCCCCCTGACAGAGCAGGGTCACCTAGAGCAGGTTGCACAGGAACACATCCAGGTGGGTTTGGAATGTCTCCAGAGACAGAGACTCCACCACCTCTCTGGGCAGCCTGTGCCAGTGCTCTGCCACCCTCAGGGTAAAGAAGTTCCTCCTCATGTTTAGGTGGAACTTCCTATGCTCAAGTTTGTGCCCATTACCTCTTGTCCTGTCCCCGGGCACCACTGACAAGAGCCTGTCCCCATCCTCCTGACACCCACCCTTTAAGTATTTATAAGTGTTGATAAGGTTGCCCCTCAGTCTTCTCTTTTCCAGACTGAAAAGACCCAAATCCCTCAGGCCTTTCTTCATACAAGAGATGTTACAGTCCACTAACCATCTTTGTAGCCCTTTGCTGTACCCTCAGAATGACAAGATTAATAAAGATAAATAATGTTGTGCAGACAGACTTAGAACAATTCTTTTAAATGAACCATTTTTCCCATTACCCCTCAGACATTTGTTAGCAGTAGGTCTAAATTAATCCAGACTTCCATATATTCTCTTACCTCAGAGATTACAGCAGATATAGGCTGAAAGGGGTTTTCACAGTTGCCAGGCTCAGGGTCTTCCTCATCAGGTACACTTCTTCCTTCTTCTCTTTCCCTTTGTTATTGTGTTTATGTTGTTGTTTTAGTGTTTTGGGGGGGTGGGTTGGGTTTTTTCGGGGGGAAGGAGTAGGAAGAGGGGGGATGAACAAAGAATTATGAAGAAGCCAAGCTATACATTTTACATCCTAGAGAACACTTATTATGTCATCTAACTCATCCTCCAATTTATGCACGCTGATTTTTACAATGTGCTTCTGTATTTTGAAAAACATTCTACAGAAATCAGAATGACAGACTAACATCAATAAAGCACAAGTATATGTTATGTCAGAGGTAGAAACACATGCTGCTGTGTGCCAGAATGTTCAATCAGCACGTCAGGAAGTGGAAGCAGTTTCTGAGGACAGGATACATGACTGAATACATCTATAACTGGAAGGTTTCGATTGTCCAACAGTATACTAAAATTTTCACGGTGGTAATCTTTTATAACTTGTTTCAAGGTATTCAATCATTTAAAAAAAAAAAAAATGCGGTGGGAAACCAGACTATCTAAAACCTCTTATTCTATTTTTAATACACCTCCACTTCTCATAACTTTAGATTCCTCTTAATATACATAAGGGACAACTAGTGCTAGACTGTTTGGTTTATGTAGTAACAGTTAGGGAATCATATTTGCTTCAACACAAAAGTTCAGAACACCTAATCCTCAGTATACTGTTGGCGCACCAGCACTAGTTATTTTTTATGCACCAGATCTCTATGTAAGAAATGTTAAATTACTATCTATTAAATAATACATCATTGATAAATCATATGCTCATCAAACACTTCATCAATTGATCTGATGGTACTTGCACTTAGGAAGTCACTGTAACACCTACTTTACAGCTGCAAGTACTGAGAGAGGAAGGAACCCCATTGTTTGGAGGCACAGAAGGGAACGCAAAGGAGGTCACCAATCTACCCCTGAAACCATATTTCTTGGAAGGAATGGCCAGTGCTGTGTTAAAACTTATTGGCACTACTTCTCTCTTCCATTTGAACACATTTGAAACAAGATTATTGCTACTAACATATTGTTGAGGAAATGCACTTTAAGAAAACAGAAAAGCAAATCTGAACTAAAAGCGCTCAGGGGAGTTATTAAAGCACATAATAAAACAGAATTACACTTGAATAAAGAATAACCTGTTTCTTACAGTAAGAAACCGATTTGAGGCAAAACAGCAAGATGAGAGTTAATGCTCTCTCTTATATCCGAGACAAGTCCTCAGCTACAGGTAAAACCAGCAGAAGTTACTAGTTAGCATTCCTCTAAGAAACAAGGACAGTTTAGCAAAACTTGTAAGCCTTTAATCCAGTTTGGACCCAACCAATTCTTCCAGTGAATAAATACAATCAAAATTACTGAGTGGGAACAGAATATATGGAAAATGCCCAGATTGTCAGACAATCTCTTTGAGACACTTTTCAAAGTCAGTCCTCCTTGCTACACCTCTCAACATGGCATAAATCCAACATGGTCAGAGGGTTTTGTCAATTCAGAGACATTTGGCAAACTAACAGCACATGCATATTTTTTTTTATAATTTTGTGAAATATGTATGAGGACTGTGTCAAATTCCAGGTGTTTAAAACGAGCTTAAGCAATTTACTTGCTTAATTAAACCAAATCAGCAAGAGTACAAGCCAAGACAC
This sequence comes from Larus michahellis, assembly GCF_964199755.1. NCBI lineage: Eukaryota > Metazoa > Chordata > Aves > Charadriiformes > Laridae > Larus > Larus michahellis. Next base: position 104,471,469 of record NC_133896.1, on the reverse strand, counting down.
TTCACAGTAGCTTCACAATTACTTCTCATACAGTAACTGAGACTCGCAAATCTCTGCACATATAAGGCAGACGGGGAGACAGGGGCGCTCAGTGAATTTTCTAAGAATGCCCCTGTAAAATGACCCACATCAGCCTCTAGTAGGAACCATGGTGGGCTGATGACCACCACAAAGGGCACTGAAGGCAAGTAATAAATTATGTGTCCCGCTTCCCCTCGATGCATCATCTTAAGGCCCTCCATGCCTCACCTGCTGGATATCCATAAGTTTATTAAGTGTAGTGTTGAATAAAGTTTCACCCACAGGTTACAAAGTCTAAGTTAAGTTAATAAAAGTTAATTTTAGAACACACTTGAAGGTAATTTAAGATTCAATGACAGGATTTATTTTGTAGATTAGCCTCCTGGGAAGTTAGATTAGCAAGGCCAAATTTATTCCACAACTACCTTGCGATTCTCATTCGTGGTACATTTCCAGCATAGAGTGAATAAAATAAAGGGGGTGAACCAGGCAAAATCTTGTAGGTCTTAAAGAAAGGCTTTTAGCGTTCAGGTCCTTACTTTTAATATGGAGGCTCTTGGCTTGTAAGCTTTAAATCCTTGATAGTTTGGTTCCCATAAGCTCCATGTACAGAATGAAGCAAGCGTCTTAGAGAAAGGGAGGAAAGGGAGGTAGGAGAAATTACAGAGAGAATACCTTTCTTCTCGTATCCTTCTCACTCGCTCAGCTCGTTCTAGTTTCTTTTGTTCTTCGTATGCTTTTTGTTCTGTAGTGTCTCTTTGGATGCGCTCATTTAAGGCATCAAAGTCTTTTGCTATGATATGTAGAAGCCAAAATAAACCCTTTTTTATTGATTTATCAATTTTTTTCCCACAGCCCATGACAGCTGAGCAAGGTTCCTGTAAATATAAGGAGAAGAAGGAGGGGAAAATTATTTGCCGTTCAGATCACATTCCTTGACTGAAAGCAAAAACTCAGCCAAACAACTACTGTTTACTCTGAATCTTGCAAAACACTGAGAAGTATGGGAAATAAATCTGCATATAGGTTTCCTGTCAATTTAGGTGCTTTTTTTGCCAAGATACAAATCACATTAGTTCTACCAAATTTCATTATTTCTAGTCTTTTTCCAAAAATACTAGAATACTCACAGAAAAACATGTTTGCGTGTTTATCTCTAAATAGACATATATATACACCTCTTACATATACACACACCTGTTATGTATATATATGTATATTTGCACACCTGTTTCTATAGACATCCATATCTATGCATCTATATAGAAATATAATTTATCAACCTCAAATATGTATGTTCTGTTCTGCGCTGCTTTATAACAGCCTGTATTATATTTGTCTAGTAAAATGGAAAAAATGACATGCTTCTTTTTTAAAGAGATGGAATACTAAACTTGCTGTCCAACTAAAAAAGTTTTAAATCACATCAGTAATTATTTTTTCTTACATGGTTTCAGAGTGAACCAGCAGGTACACTTTGAGAACCTTGTTGTAAAAATTTCCTCAACAGATCCATAAGCAGAATGCCAAGGTGAACAGGAGAATTGCTTGCAAAACAGATATATGTACGGCATCTTTGCCAGGATTGCAGGGTTCTAGTTTCAGTTTTACACCATGTGGTACAATCCCCCACCTAATTGCAAGCATTATGTATATATATACTAGAAAATGAAGCATCTCAAAATATACTTACAATTTGACATAGACACTTGTGTTCATTGACAAGCTTTTCCAGAGATAAGGATTCGATTACATCTGCTTCTGACAGAGCTCCTTCTCTGTCCTGTTTATTTGCCAGCCTAAAGAAAAGATCAAAAGAAACACTGAGCATCCTGACTTGAGAGATTCTCACATCTCCAACCTTTTGACAAAGGTTGGAAGAAAAGGAAGGAGAAAGTAAAGACAAAATGTCTGGTTTTAGATTTATTTCTTAGTTGCTCTTTCTACCTAATAAACACATTAGTCCATGCACTATATTCAACAGATACTAATATTAAATAACTACTAAGCACCCATAGAAAAAGCAATTACTTTTTACAGCTAAGAAGATGGATGTAAAAGACTGTATCGTTCTACATCTAAAGCTAGACAGCACAATCTGTTGGAGTCTATGAATCAAAGTTCAGAACTTTGCAACTTCCCAATCTATGTGCATTTCCCCACACAATACTGTTTCACGATCAACCCTTCTGTGGCAAGAGACCTTCGATTCAACTTTATGGATAAAATCACAAATATTTGGCTTCCATTAACACAATGGCAGATGGTTTCAGAACCAGACATCATAGCCTTTCTTCTGAAATCTCAAGTCCTTGTCAATTGGCTTTTAGGGAATGTTAGGCCAAGGCTTGTACTTTGCATTTATCATACTCCTCGCATGGAGGGAACAATGGTAGGAAATAACTCCATAGTTAGCAGAACTTGTCAGCACCTCAGTTTGATCTAAGACCTTATTCCTTCCCATTTTCCAGAATCACAGTATTTTGGCCTCAGTTCTTAATTATTTTACTCCCAAGAGAGTTTTAACCTCAAAGAAATATTAAAAGAAAAAGCTGTGTTGCATCTACAGCTCAAAAAAAACATTCCTTGTCACCATTAACCTCACACACTAGACTCATTATCTAGTCTTTCCTTTCAAGTAGAGTTTATGAAGCAGACCATGCAGACAGCTTCTCAAACACCCATTCTCACTCGTTCTTCATCAGACTTAAGAACTATTTGTGGTCCAAAAGGTTCACATACTTATCATCAGCTTGGGGACAAAACCCCCTACATCCTAATGATGATCAACTTTGCTGACTTGCCTGCACAGCTAGAAACAGCACAAGGCTCTTCCTACCCCCACCCTGGCTTTGATAATCCATTCCCCTTTTTCAACAAAAAGAGTAACTCTACAGTACTTTGTACTCTATATGATTTAGTGCAGAAATTCCCTAACTGGTGTTCAATGCATATACAGAAGCTATGACATTTTCAATATGCTTATGCCACTCTGTCACTACTCCTTCCCACCAACCAGCTAGGACAAGTAATGTCCTCTCAGTATTTGGCTATGAAACAGGGCCAAAGCTAAACCAGTGAAAAACTGAAATGAAATTCAAGAAAGCTGTGGAAAGTAATTAAAAGACTGGAAACAATTATCTCCACTTTTTTGCATTTAACCTATCTTTGTCACAATCTGAAAATCCTACTGCACAGCCCCTTAATCTCAAAAAGTAGTACTCAGCAGTGCTGTCAATTCCTATCTAGATTTAATTGAAGAAAATATTTCCAAACACAGACTTTGTTGCCACAGCCTATTCCCTTCTCACCTCAGGATTAAATAACTGCACTATTTACTATGTTATTGGACTGTGCATTCTACAGAGCTCAGCTGAAGCAGAATGAAATGTTGGTAAACTGCATAGCTCAGTGTAAGCGTGACACTAATGTCTTATAACTTGCATTAGCTGCTGATTTTTAACCTCTATTATCTTAAAAGGCGTAAGATTTGTCTTTTTGGTCAATTAGCTTCCATTTTCTCCACAGTATTCCTGTTGCAATGCTGATTGTATTTAAAAAAAAATACAGCTGAGGTGCTGCTGTATTTGGAAAAGCAGCCTATCCAAATAGCTGTCTCCACCTGATGCTCCCCAAGACCTGAAGTGGTATAGCACAGGTCATACATTTCCTGCTGTACGCCCCTGCCCCGCTTCGGTCTTTAGGTCAAACTTACAAATGGAGTTAAAGTATTTTTAAGGTACTGTGAGACAGGATATTATTAGGCTGGATTTTTTTCCCCTTTCAAGTAAATGTCGGAATGACCTAGCCTTGCTTCCTTTTTCCTTCGTGCTTCAGTGTAGAAGAAAGCAATCCCTGCACTTCCACTTGGGCTTCATTGGTAGGCAGCGCTCCACCTGCAGCTTCCAAGGCCTCTCTCTATCTAGGGAGCTGCTCCCAGACACTTCCTGCTACTGGGCAGCTCCAGCAGCGATCCGCCTCTCAGCAAGGCTGGGTTTCAAACAGGCAGAACCAGATTCCCCAGTAGAAAGTAATCAATTTGCCTGTCTACTGCAGTTGCAGAAGTCAGCTTCTCTCTCACACCACTGCTCCTGAAGATGAACCCTTGGACAATTATTTAAGAACTAGAAGCAGAAGGCATGCAGAAAATACTGAATGGAATGCCACTCAAGACTCATTATTTAAGCAAATATTCGAAACAATGCTTTTCAGATTATACTGAAGCTTACCCTCAGGAGTTCCTCTAAAGGATAAACGAGAAAGCCACCAGCACAAGATTAAAAGGTAAAGGCTTTTCTTTTATGTACTCTTTACTTAAGTTGCAAATATCAGAAAAAGGCTGTGTAGTGTGGTTTAGAATGGAAATGTGCCTAAGTGTCAAAGCATACAAATAATGGATGTCTACCCTCCAAAGAACTGGGTATTTCTCTTGGTGAATATAGTCTCAGAGCTCTGCCGCTCATGCACAGGAATGCTAGGTTGTGAGGCAAGTTTTATGCATAAAACTTCCTTCTTTAGGGAATACGTCAGAGTTATCTTAACGGATAGACCTTGATTTTAATTTTCCAAGTCAGTAGAACTTCATATATAGCTATTTTTCATGTTTAAAGAACTGTAGGAGGCATATATCAAAACATACTTGAAAGCACAGGAGAGTGTCTGTTGGTTTATCACATTAAGTTTGCTGAGTGAGAAGCTTTCATATATAAAATCATGCTTGGCTTATTTCAATTTCATATAAAGTATATTTGGAGCCTTCTTAGTGTAACAAACTTACTTTAAGCAAGAAATAAAGAAAAGGTAAGCACCAACTGCTTTTGTATCAAGTAGGATTTTTCTAAGCAACTAGAGAGCTTTTGAACTTTATTTTAAGAGTCATGGGAAACAATGTGGAAAGGGAGTGTATGTGTGCATTGGCACAACTGACATCTACAGTTCAGTAACAATATTTCTCTTAGAAGCCAGAAGACATGCCAGAGAAAAACAAGGTCTGAATGCAAACTATGTGTGTTCCTTGACCTGAACATTACTGAGCAAAGAGGAATAAGAATGTAAATTACTGAACAAAGAGGAATAAGAAAAAAACCAATCAGTACTAAAGTTTACTTTACAATCCAAAAGATTTGGTGAAAATAATCCAGTATGAAAAGAACACGTTCATATCTCAGCTTTCATCAAAAATCCAAGAAGTGACACAGAAAGGGTTTATATGAGAAGAGGGTATTTTGTGTGAGGGTATGTGCGCACGCATGTTTTTGTTTTCTTGTTTTGCAGACTTGGAGGGTTTTTTTTAAAATCACTTACTTTTCAACTTACACATTTCTCTCCACTTGTGTGGGATTCTCATACAGTTACAGAACACTGAAAACTAACCACTGTAGAGGATACACATTAGGGGGGTAACCTGTAAAAGTGTCTCAGAGTTGCTGCTTTTGGGGTTAAGTCTAATCAGTTACACAAACCCATAATATTGGGTCCAACCTGCATGGTGGCCATCAAAATTAACAAAGAGCAAAGCATCCCTGGAGTCAAAATACTACAGTATCAGAACTATCAACATGATTAAAAGCAACTTAAGGAAAATGTATATTTATGAGAATGATTTATCTAAGATCAAGAATATTAGTCTTCAAGGCTACTTCAAGAAGCCATAGCTTTGAGTGGCTGAATTAGCACTCCCGGGAAAACAAAGCGAGAGAACTTTTGAATTTAACAGCGGTCTACACAAGGGAAAAAACAATGCCATATTCTTCAGTCTACAGACCATCTTCTATTTAAAAATGCTGTTCTACCTTTTTTTCCCTTCAGAAATTTCATCTCTCATCTATTAACTTTTTTCTTGGGCAATCCTGGGGACAACAATCAGGAGGATGTTTTATCCTAGAGAAGCGAGGCATCAGCAGATATAGCAAGAAAAGGTTTGTTAGCCTCTTTATGCTGTGCTTATGTTAACATGCATGAAAGAAACTCCTCATCTATAAACAGGCAGAAAGACGTCAGTTTGTCAGATTGTTTTGTTTGTTCTTTCCCCTTCAGTTACTGGCAGCTCATTGGCTTTTTGAGGAAGTCACAGAAAACAAAATTCTTGCTATTTTTAACAAACAAGGAGACAGGAGAACTACCCAACAGTTTCAGGCCTCCAATGGAGACCACAAGGCACTCTAAGATTTAGCTCTGAGCCCCCTCATTCCACAGACTTTTTGCAGATTGCCTTTAAAAGCTTTCAACTACACTGAAATAATCCAAATGGCGCGTATTAATAGATCTTAAACTACTACATTCTTCTTTAGCATTCTAAGCCCCTGCACCTTCTGGATTGTTGACAACAATTACAAACCCATCAGTAACTTTTTACTGATTGACACTAGGCTCTTTCTCAAATAAACTGGCTTATTTCATTTCTCTAGTTTGTTTTTCATGCCTTCAAATCTTATATAAAACAATCCTTTGAATATTACGGTAAGCTATAAAAAAAACCCAACCCACTGAATAAAGTGCTAGAAGATTATCTGCCTGCAAACATCAATTAAGAGTTTGCTTTCATGCAACTGCAAGGAGATATGATATTTCTCTAATTCAGTCTTTTCCCTAAACAGTTCCTCCAGGTCACAATTAAATAAGAGAGTATAAGATTCTAAACTCATCCTGTTTATAATATCTCTAGGCAACTCTAGAGCAACTCCATTCTCATACTACCTTTTGAAGTGGTCACAAGAACATCAACAATTATAATTTGTTTCATTTTGGTTAAGTGGCCTTGTCCTTACCTCAGGTCTGAATCATATTCCTGTTTACCGAAAGCATATTTCTCTGACACACTGCTCTGCAATCAGTTTAATCAGACCTATTGATCAAATAGGCTGTATCCAGAGAGGTCTGAGCTCACATCAAGAAAATCGTGTTCAGCTTCCAGATGAGTAATTCCAAAAGGAACGACAATTAATTATATTGCTATATACTTTTGTATGAAATTTAAAAAAAACCTGTAAATATGAATTATTTTATTCTACTCTATTTCACCATGATATATGAATACCTAGGCAAACATTAAGGTATTTAGTCGAAGTTGCCTGTAAGATATGTTTTTTAAAAAGCGGCCTTGAAATCCTTACATTTATTACAGGTGATTTCCAAGGCTGTGATACGTAGCTATATGGTCTGACAGAGATGAAATGGGAATGTAAAGTACAAATTTTGAGCCTGCAATTCTACTGCCAGGAGGACAAAAATCTTGAAACTGACTTATAACAATACAAAGTCATTAACTAGGCTTCAAACTATATATCCTTTCAAATTGAAAGAATTACACCTTTTCTCTATCCTGTTGCAGCCTTTTCTCTTGTTCCTAATTTATATCAAATAACTGCTTTAAAAATATGTCAATACCTGGACCTTAATTATGGGATGTTTTGGCAGAGGAGATTATGACTTTGTTTTTGGATTTCTGTGACCTACAGGTGGCCATCTTATTTGCACCAGCTAATTAAGTGAAGGTGCTGATTTCCAGTATTATTCTTGCTGGAAATAAACAAATAAACCCAGGTTCCTACAACATATACATTTACTTCTCTGTACTGCTCAGTTCTGGGGTCTCTTAAAGAGCACTACTGACAGTAAGTGTCAAAATGGCAAAAACACCACCATGAAAACATTAAATAAGTTCTTCAGTTTTGCTTTTAATCAAGGGATACTCCATTCCCTCTCCAATTACAGAGAATAATCTACAGACTAACTGATTTGCAGAGTGAGGTCATTGTTTTGTCAGTCAGGACTCGTACGTAGGTGCAGTATGTGTCATCGTAACTGTGACTTATGTCAGCGCGAAAGCATGAACTCACCACCTTCCATTACCCAAAGTATCGGTACAGAAAATGAAAATTGCTGTCTGTAGACATGGAAATAAATAGATACTTTTCCTCAAGCAGCCACACATTCATAACAAAGGTTCCAAAACTCTGAGGAACAATCTCAAATTGGCCCCTGATTCACTGTGCATCTTTGAATCAAGTCTTCATAAAATAGCAAAAAAATCCCCGCTTTTCTAATTGGAACGTAAGAGAAGTACTGACAGTTGCAAAGATTTCAAAAGTATAAAAGCTTGTAACACAGATGATTCACAAACTGCTGTACTCTGACACTCCACTAATGCTAAAGTCTATATACCTTGTATTATTCCCTTCTCTTCTGTGTTAGGATTCTTTCCCATATCATGCAACACTACACAATCAACCAAAGACAGCTACATCTCCTACAACATGATTGTGTTACAGATTTCTGGCGAAACACCCAAAAACATCTGAATTATTTTAAGTAATTACAGTCTATTTTCCCCCTCCACATCTCCCTTGGAGGGCTTACTCCAGCAGCACGATTTGGTTACACTTTTCCAGTAACTTTGGACTCATTCTTGCCCATCTTTTGAACTCCTTGAATACTCAAGACCTGTTTTATTCCATCTGAATCTCAAGTTTTTACTCAGTATCAACATTTCTCCACCTCCCATGATCTATTTCACACTAATTAGAGCAACTCCAAAGCTGCCTTGCTTCAAATGCATTGTTTCTGTGCTCCTGCGTGTTGGTCATTTTGGTTTCACTGGGTAGCCTTATGGCAGTTATGGTGGGTAACACTGTCTCAAGGGGACAAGCAACCAGTTTGTATTTCCTCAATGTTAGTAGGCAATGCCAGAAGCAACGTGCTACTGGTTATTTTCCAGAGACAAAGGCTGACAAATACAAATGACCTTTGCATGTTAGTATTTTTTAATATTAAGAATGAGATACCCATTAGCACCTAGGTCCCCTGTGCTGAAAATGTTACTGATTTTGCACTAGCATATCCTATATACTCTGATAGAATTTAGCTACCTTCCACACATAATGGCATCTGTTCTTAGTCTCATACCCAGGGCAGGGTTCCTGCCTTTGGTATTTTCCTGTTCAACCACACCCACACTTCCCACAAACAGAAACTTCAACTTAGAACTATTTTTAAATATGTTTTTCCAAGGACTTATCATCTTAAGACAGAGGTGCTTTAAGAGGATATTTTCATCCAACCACCTTGCTGTGTGATAATCCTTGGTTTAAGCATGTCTGTTTACAAGGTATTCAAGTTAAAGGAAACTGCTTAAACAAAGGAGAAAATAAATGTAACCTGTAGCAAGACTGGTTACTTTAATTACTTAAAACATATCTTTGGGTAACAGGGCAAGAGTCCAAAATGCCATCCAACAAGTTTCTTCTTTTCTTGTGTGAACACGCGAGAGAGTACAGCCTTTGTAGAAAACTGAAATTTCAACTCAAACCCCTAGTTTTCCCCTCGGACTACTACAAGTATCTTAAACTGTAGGCATTTAAATGGTATATGTCTCACTAATTTTTTATTGCTAAACTTCAGACACTTAAAGCAGTAATCAAGTTCCAAATTAGAGTACAACTCCAAACATTACTCAGAGCCATTGTGCTCAAAAATAACCGTTATACAGGTTTGTTGGCACCATATAACAGAGCTATAATGTAACTTCACTGCAGTCTGGAAATGGATTAGAAAAATAATAATAATAAAAAAAATAAGATTACTCGTAACTTGAAATTCCTTTAGGCCATGTTGCCAGAAAGTGTCCTCTACCCAGTGCCCTTAATTGACTCATAACTAAGGAACGGGAAAACAAACTGACCCTTATTTTTGTTGCAATCATAAAAAAAAAAAAAGTAAACAGTAGCTATTTCATCAGAGGTGAAAACAGGAGTATGAGGCAGAACACGGGTCGTACATCTCAAAGAGCTCTTAAAGAAAGAGTTCTGTCCCTTGATTGTTTGCAAGTTCTTTTCTCCTGGTGGACTGCAGCATGTTAAAATGAATTTAAGAAGGCAACCAAATTGCATCAAAGATCAAATACAAACAGAGCCTTTTGTGTCAGGCATTTTAACGAAGGTGCTGAATAACCAAGAAATAGTGAACAAAACTATGGAAATTAAAATAAACAGGTTCTGGCAAGTCAAGGGGGTGGGGAGGAAATAAAAAAAGTCATCAAAGCCAAAAAAGGAGCCATTAAACCTAATTATAACGAGTAACAAGAGTTCCATATGACCAACTTACCTACCTCACATATCCATTTATGCCTTTTAACTTAATGCAGCCCAAATCTCATTTTTTGGATGTAGGCTCCCCATTTACTGGGTCTACTGATAAATTAGATAGGTGGAAGAATATGCTATATGACTACCTTGCAATTAGGTAGAAGGACCTTTCAACTTGCCTTTTTATTTTCTTCCCTTAAAAAATGGATAAGACAATATAAAAATTTTCATTTCCATCAAATTCATTATCTTTGAATTTAGGACATACATTATCATCGTGACAGATTAATAATGGTGGTCCAGTTATCGGGTTCCATTATTCCCCTAGTCAGTGTGCTGACGTAACTATCACTATAAAGACTTTCCCAGCCACATATGTCATCAGTTTGACTGGAGAGATTCATAACCCTGATGAGCAACACAATAAAGTTATCAGAAGGCAAAGACTCTTGCAATACCCTTAAAATCTATTTGACAAAGATGTGAAAATGGTGTTTCTGAACCTGTCTACTAAATAAAACTATATATAAAGATGCCTACCAGAAGAACAAATATAAACTTAATCACCAGTGGATCTGCGTGACTAAAACACCTTGAATGGCAGTGAGGGAAGCCTTTCTAGAAGATAAGGTATGCCAGAGTGACGAAACTGAAATGCCACACGTGCATTCCTATTTTTTCACCCCAAATATGTGCATGAAAGCACATCAATAATCCTTGAACTCTGAGTACAACTTAGGTATTGGGCAAAACTGGGCCTGATTCTTTCTCCTTGCCCTTTCTTATCCCTGCCACCCCCTCCCCAAGTCCATCCTGTAGCCCTGTCTGTCTGTGGCTATGTTTTCAATCTTACCTTGCTTCTAAGTGTGAACAGAGAAGGCACAGTGCCACATCAGTTTGACTAAGTCATTGCCGCCATATTATTAGAGCAACTTGATTTCTGCAGATTATCTTTTATTAAAGACCAGCTAGCAGCTTGTGATTCTGTCTCCAAACACCTGGTTCCAACATCAGTAACAGTTCAGATAAAAGACAACACAGCAGCATTTATTATTGAGGAATGGCCAGAAGCATGGGCAAACTTCACCAATGCTCTTCAGATTTATATGTGTAAGAGCTTTTAGGGCCATTTCTAAACATAGTCAATAATTTGAAGCTACATTTGAACAAGTGAATGCTTTCCCATGTACTTATTTGCTTTGCCTTTACTGCAGTCACTCTCTTAACTGTTTTAACCCAAATTTTCCAAACTTCAATGACGAAAAAGTCTGATGAGGATTTGCTAGGCTGTGCTATTTTATCACTTCAGAAGGATCATCTTTTAACATCTTCTCTTTTTAATGTAGGGGACACAGTAACTCACTGGAGTGCTTTCAGTCCACATATTCCTTTTACTCAACTCTAAAAGAATAGGCATATTATCCCTCTACTGACAAAAACTTCAAGGAAATAGATCTTTGATCTCAATCGAAAGAACAACAGGAAGTGCCCCTATACATATGCACAAACACTTAGGACAACAACAAGAACTCAGTATATGAACAAAGCTTGTTGTGGAACACTCAAGAAGCCAAGCCAACAAGTGTCAAGGTTATCTTTGTCACAAAGACATCCTTATTTATTTGAAACCAGCATGCATTTCACTTGCCAGTATAATCAACCACATTTATTGGCAAGCACCTTCAGTGTCAGGTTTTGAAGGCAAGCCCAATGGCATATACGATACAAAACTAGGGTTCAATTGCTTATATTCCACTCTTTAGTGAGACTGACATTTAAACAAGAAAAAAAAATATTCCATTAACAACAACCTTACGTATTTTCTGCTTGCTTCTTTGCAAGTTTGATATTCGAGAATATTTTCAGATTTGCAATTCTCTTGCTTTTTCTTCCCCCACCCCACCCCCAGGAATAGAGCTATTTCAAGAGCAATGCACCCGAAGCATTGAAAAGTAGATGTCAATCATTAATGGATATACAAATTGAAGATAAAGCCCAGTACAGTTCATATGCTCCTGTGTTTAACTTACTTTCACACTGTAGAAGATTAATCATATGAAAAATTGGTAACTGCCCTTTTGAGAAATTGTACTGTGTTCTGAAAGAATAACTTGATGACTGCATGCATGTCATACAGCTTTTCAGTAATTACTTGCATTCTCTTAGATACAAGAAAGTCTTGCCACCTCACATCATAAGCATTAATGGTGCCCTTAGAACTTGCTTTTAATCACAGTCTTGTCAAGCCATGCTAAATTAACATGGGTCAACAGATGTTTTAGACTATACTAAAACAGATTTTCAGGTCACTTCTCTGAAGCCTTGTTTAGCACTTCTGGTTCTATTCACATGCCCCAGACTGAACTTTCCCTGTGGCAGTGTCAGTGGTGCCAAGCAGCTCTGAAACATTCCTAAAGAACGTTATCTTGAAGAAACTGCTTGACTTTAGCTGTGCGGAGATACACAGCAAGTTAGGCAACGAAGAGGAATTACTCTAACAAAATGAAGACATGTTGCATTTTCCCACCCCAAAGTAATGTTTTCCAACAATTTACTTGCAAGCTTGCCTGAGCACAACTCTCAGTACGTTACTGTAACTTCTAATGACTGCCAGGCTTTTTGGATTCTCTTGATGTGGATCAACAAACACTAAATTCAGATTTTAAGGCATTAAGGGGAAAAATAAAAAGCAGTAAGGGAAATCCACTCTAGGGTAGAATATCAACATTCTTTCTCATGACTGATCTCTGCGGCATTTCAGGTTTTGTTTTTCAGCTAATCCTCCTGCAGACAGCCAGATTTAAGTCCGTGGAAGACATGTTCGTGCAGTTCAATTCCATGACTTGTATTATGCAAAAATCTACTTAGGGAATTTAAATATGCATAAGGGAGCAGAGATACCAAAGTCGTATCATCATCGTATAATGAAATCTTTTGCATATCGACAGGTTACTGGATTGATCCTTGACAGTTATTACAAACACATCCTTTTGGACAAATACTGTGCCAAATTACAAAAAAAAAAAAAAATCTTTAGAATTGGGGTTTAAGAAGAAATGCACCTATAAAACACTACTATTTCAGAAGACTGCCCTGAAACCTCTGAAACAGCCAAAAGATACTACTGTGCTGTTTAACATTTATGCTTGAACAGCCCTTTGAAAGACACACATTTGACTTCACCAGAAGAACCCAAGCAAAAATCCCACAATCTTTTAGTCCTGAACATTATGCTTTTTACTGAAACTTTCCATTCTTGATCATAGTCCAAGGAAAACATTCATTCAGAGATTAAAAATAATACTTTCTTCCCTATAATTAAAAATAGTTGAACTTAGATATTTTCTAAAACATACACAATAGAAACTTTCCCATAATTATATCCCCAGTAAAGCTTGCACAACAGCTAGGGTAGAAAACAGAACTAAATCCACTTTCTATTGAATAAGAAACGGTACTGAATTGTATCCCACTATGATGCACAAAGTACATTTGCACAAATTTTATGAAGACTGCAAATGACAATGTAAGAATAGATGACAGTAATCCCAAAAAGGCTTTGAAAATCTTCAAGCTGCAATATTAGTAACATGTATCCACCTCCATGAAAACTTAGACATTAAAAAAAATATATGTATTTTCATGCTAAATTATTAGAGTTCTCTTGTTCTGTTTTGCTGTAGAGTTACTGGCTTCAGTAACTACCAATTAAACTCCCCAGGCAATAGAAGGCAAGGAAAATGGAGAAAGGTTTTTCAGAGTGGCTAAAGTAAAAGCCTAAAGTAACTTATTCATGCCAGAACTCTGATTCATTAGATAGTCTATCTCATAACCTCAAAAGCTGAAGTGTGTGTTTCCTACTGAGAATCCAGAAATGGAACAGCAGGTTCACTTCTATTTCCAAAAAGATTTAAAAGTTGATTAGTTTGCATCAAATAAGAAATTATGATAAAATAACAATTTAAGTTACTCCTCTCTTCCTCCCCAAAATAAGAGTCGTCTCCACATGCCTTATTCCTCATTGTTCTAAGTTCTGGACCGTACACAACCAATCTACCACAAAAATGGTCTTGGGCTACAAATCACTGTATGTGGAAAAAACACTGTAATGAAGAAGCTGAGGGAAGACTGTTAACCATACCCATCTGAAGATAAATTAAAAACTTTAGGTTATGATTAGGTCCTACAGAAACTGGATTAAATGGTGGAGTGCGCTGACACCACCTACCTTGTACATTTGTTCAGAATACCTACCACTTCCAAGTCATTGCTACATCTACTTTACTTTTGTGCAGATGGAAGTAGCTCTAATCTCCAAAACTACTTATCATGTATACATATAACTGCTAACGTTGATTGTTTTTACGCTTTGATTACAGTGAAACAAGAACAAAGATACTGGAGTTAACTCCCTGTGTGGCAAGGGGGGGGGAAAAAAAACAGAAAAATCCAACGTGAACATAAAAACCATGAGAGACCGCCTCCAAGAGCTTAAACTGAGAGCTAGGGAACTACAGATAGCTGGAGGAAACAACGGTGCAACTGTACAAGAGGAGGAGCATGAGGAGTTTGAACAGCAGGCCATTATTTATGAAAAAGAACCCATAACTGAAAGGCACTTGCATGAAATCCAGAAGCTTCAGAATGAAATTAATAATTTGGTGGAGGAAGTTCATAAATTCAGTCAACAACAAAAAAGTCTACTATCTTCAATGCGAAGATTCAGTGTTCTGAAAAAGGAATCTAACATAGCAAGAGAAATAAAAATTCAAGCAGAGCACATACGAAAAAGTTTGGATGAACTGTCAAAAACAGTGAAAAAAGCTGAAAATGAACATGGGCCATCACGTGCCACAGTAAGAATTCTAGCTTCCCAGCATGCTTTCTTATCCCAGCGTTACCTAAATGCGATGCTCTCATACAACGATGCTATAAATGCTAAGCAAGAGAAATGCAGAAGATTTATTGTCCGTCAGCTTGAAGTAGCTGGTAAAGAGGTATCTGAGGAAGAAGTCAACGACATGCTCCAACAAGGAAAATGGGAGATTTTCAATGAAAATCTACTCACTGAAGTGAAAATTACGAAAGCTCAGCTTTCAGAGATTGAACAGAGACACAAAGAACTAGTCAATTTGGAGAACCAGATCAAAGACTTACAGGAACTTTTTATCCAGATATCAGTTCTGGTGGAGGAGCAAGGGGGGATGATCAACAACATTGAAATCAGTATGAACAACACTCAAGAATACACTCAAGTATCTAAAGAAAAATTTGGGCTTGCAGTCAAATATCGCAAAAGAAACCCTTGCAAAGCAGTATGCTGCTGGTGTTGTCCATGCTGCAAATGACAAAAGAAATAAACTATTAGAAATACCAATGGTTCCTACTTAGTAATCTGATCGTGTAAAGCAGTCTCAGGATCCCTCAGTTGCTTCATTTTTTTCCCATTTCCCCTTCCACAGAGCTCTCAGGAAAAACTGCATCTGTTTTTGCAAACAGAATTAAAAGAATGCAAAGAATTTTACGGTTTTCACAGAAACACATGAACTAGGGGAAAGGATCAAAGGCCACAAGGGACGCTTTTTTGTATTTCCACTCAAACTAACACAATGTGGCAAGAAACTACCGGTGGTTTTGGGAAGCATTGAAAATACTGTTAATCTCAAAGACAGGGTTCATAAGAACGGTTTACTTACTTTTTATAAAATACCAATTAGTATTTTTAATTGCCTTGCATTTTTTTAGCGCTCTCATTTACTTGGTTCAAATTCTAAAGTGTTTTTTTTTCCAGGAGTCTGAAATTCTACAAAAAGAATCTACATGTAAAGCAGACATTGTTAGTAACAATCCAGAATGTGATGCCTAAACCAAACAAGAAGTCAGAACACAGTTATCAGGAGTGTTTCAATACCACCTCTATAGCAAAAGTTACTTACAGGCTTACTTACCTACTTAAAACTATGAAATAATGCTCATATTATAGTAGGACAGTGTGCACTGTCTTATGGAACACAAAACAGACATTGGGTTATTTATTTTAATAACACCATGCTCTATTTCTTACAGATGGGTGGTGAGCTGATATTTTCTGAACACATTAAATATCGCTAACAGCAGAAGACCATGACACCACACCTACAGGAAGACTTGTTAGCAACGTGCTGAGAAGCCAAGCATTAATAAGCTGACATAGAAACATTTACACTATTCAGCTACATAGGCAGACCTCTACCAGGTGAGGATAGGGGAATATGATACTTTATTACACAGTGATAAGACACGTTCTTACTGCTGCCTAGCCTCTTTAAATATGCAGTTGAGTCTGCAGGCTCACTTTCACTAGTACAAAAGTGTCGGAAAAAAAACATAATAAAAAATAGAACTCCATCATAAAAATAAACAAAATAGGATGGAAGGAACTTCTGGGGGATGTTCAGACCAGCCTTTTGCTCAAACTCTTGCTCAGATCAAGACAGGAAATTCCCTGGTTGCAGATCTTGTCCACCACTACTCATCCTACCACCACGCCTCTGAGAAGAGCCTGTTCTGTTATCTTCACACCTTACTAGTAGGCAGCAGGAAGACCTCTCCCTTAGTTTCTTCATCTTAAGTCTGAACAAACTCATCTCTGACTCTCCTCATATGTTACATGCTCCAATACCCAAATGGGATGGATTCACCTTAATGTATTCAACATTTGTCTTCACAGTCTTGTTGTAGTGGGAAGTCCAGAACCAGACACGGTATAGGACATGTATTTATTTATACTACTACAGGAGCTGCCAGAGGAACTAGTTGCGCATTTCCAGAACTCCAAATGGCTCCATGAAATTTTGCTAATTGTAAAAGCCTAGCATCCTCATGTAAGTATGCAAGGAAAGTGCCTAAAGTGCATACCTCTCTGCATACCTAGAACAGAGCAGCTAGCCATTGACTCAAACTGTCCCTGAAGAGAACTTAGATGTTCTTTACGAAACAGCTGAATTAGCATGAAAGTAAGTATAACGCTGCTTTATTTTGCAGCACGCAGTTATTTCTACAGTGAAAGAGAAGCTCGCAGATGCGGGGTGCTTTTGCTTCCCATTGTCTCAATGGTTGCGTTCTGCCCTTCTGGAACTGAAGGAGAAATAGTGCTCTAATGCAATTTAACAGAAAATAAAAATGCAACTGAGATAAAGTTATTTCCAAAGGAAAAGAAAAAACACCAAAACTAAACACCAAAACAGGAACATATTTCTGAACTCCTTTATGCTGTGCAAAGACACAATCAATACCACTATATCTGGATACAGTCAGAGAAGTTGGAGCAAATTGCACTGCAATTCTGCAAGACATTAGGTGAGCTAGATGTCTTTGATTTTTTTTCCACTAGATGCAATTAATCTACTATGAAAAGGGACTACCAAATTATTTTCACATTGTGATATTTATAAATAGTTGGATACCTGTCATCCCGGTTATCGAAGTACAATCAGTGGTCTGAACCTTAAAGTGAAAAAGATTGTTTACACAGCAGTGACAAAAAAAGAAATTAGATAATGACACTACTGATACTATTCCATTAAATAATCTCCCTTAACTGTTACATATATGGAAGCTACCTTTAGATTCCAAGGGCAGAGTAGAAACTAGCCAATAGGCAATACAGAGAAAAAAGTTGCTATGGCCAACATGCTCTTTCATATATATATGTATGTGTATAAAAATACATAATACACACAGAAATATGCACTACACAGAAACACCACCCCATCTTCTGTTTCTACTTTTAGGAAATAAACAGAGGTGCATAACAGATAGCCCTTTCCTTCCCTCCTGGGCCCTTAAAAAGAAAGGCATTACAGTACATCTGTGAAGGATTATTGCAGCCAGCATTGACAGAAGAGAAAACCAAAACACAACAAACACCACCTGTTTACACAGCATCCCCCATACAGGAGTGTTCACACAAGCATCCTTATCTGAGAGAGAAATTTGTGTTCCTGGGCTAGCCCTTCCTCTTCGCACAACAGATATGTTCCTTTGAAGTAAATACAGTCTTGTTAAACAACAACTTTAAATCCTGGAAGAAAACTTGAGTTTCACTGATACTCAGGAAGACAGCTGCCTATCCACACACATGTAACTAACTCAGGTAGTTTTCAGCTGTATATGGGTTAGAAAATGGCATAACAGAAATATATATAACACGCTGCAGAAGAACTGAGAGGAGAGCAAACCAGAAAGACTTGTGGAAAGCTTTTTCATATATGAGGTACTATTAGCTGAAAGTAATTAGTATTAACTACAACTTACATTGACATAATGAGGATTTTATATTGAGCATTCAAAATGATTAACAGCAGAAACTTTGCAGTAATCATTAAAATAACTTTCCAGTGTTTTTTCTAGTTACATAGTTATGCAGAAGAGCAAATTAAAGCAGAACTGCTAGTGTTCTAATAAGAAATACGAGATATTAATAACTATAATCCCTCATCACCAAAATAGCACGTAGAAAGTAACTTTATACTAAAAAAAAAATAAAAAATATCTGCCCAGCAATCTCTGTGGTATAAAAATATCAGCCATAGCACACAGACTTGTTTTTTCTCTTGCATGTGTTTCAGATCAAAGTAAAAAAAAAAACCAAAACCAAAAAAACAACCAAACAAAACCCACCAAACCCCAAAATAACCCCAAAGAAAAACAGTTTTTGCCTACATAATACGAAATCCAACTGTTCCTGCTTGATAAAAGGACAAAAAAATTAGAAGAGAATTTAAGGTTGCATAGAATCGACCCATGAACGTAAGAACTGCAAGAACTCTTAGTTTCTACAACTCAGTTTCCGCAAACATAACAGACTGATTAACTACTTAAGCTCTCGAATGTTAAATGAGGCCTACATGAGCAAAGCATACATACATTAAGTCGTAACACAGAACAATTAAAAAAAAAAGCCAAATATAAAGTTTAACGTCTTCAAGTAATTTGTACTAAGAGTCAATAACAGCCAATACCTTCAGCACTTTAGGAAAACCATCTTAAAATGATACGGTGATACCTCCATGGGCTGTGATAGATAATAAGATACCACAATTTGAAGCCAGTATCAAGCTGAACAATATCAGAACTCTTATATCCCCACATTACTGTAATATTGTGTCTAGTACCAATCCTATACCCACATTGCATGATTTAGCCTGTTCTCTTTCCAGGTTATTGGGCCTCCACTTCACCTAAATAGTGCTCAGGCTCACTATCCACTCCTTTATCAGGGAGGATGAGGAGCAAGAATTGTCTTCCCCTTTACTTTTCTTTTCTTATCAGTGTCTCTTCTTATCCCTATCAGTGTCTCTTCTTATCCCTTATCAGAGTTACTACATGAATAGGTTTACTATGGGATTAGGGCATATCATAATACAATAGATTGGGATGGAAGAAAAGATGCCAAAAGGAAGAGTGGGCCAGTGACTCCAACTCTACTTTGCTCCATAATGAAGACTGCATCTCAAACTTAAGTAATGGATCCTGTTCTTCACTGTGAAATAAGACCCACCTTCCCATGATAATTCACAGTGGTATCTTGCTAGCGCTACTCACAGTATAAAGTTGACTACAAACAAAAAGACATCTAAGACAACACACAGTGATGCAAATTGACATTAATTCCCAGGGCTTTTCAGAGAGGTCTGTTGCTTGTTTCGGCAGATGTAAAAGAAATTAGGAAAAATATTCTGGGAAACGTTCCATTATTCAAAGAAATAACAGAAATAGCATATTTACTGGGAAAAGCTAGCATTTAAAAATTGCAGATTTTTAAGGAAAAACGTGACTTTTTCCAGAATAAAATACATTTTTTCAATGACCTACTCTTCTACTGGGAAGAATTTAAAATATTTGTTGTGGACACAATTTTCCACATACTTCATGAAAGAATCGAGGGCTTCATTTGCATACCTCCCTATACATTATGATTAAAACACTTACTGCACACATCACAGTCCCAGCTAGACAAGATAACCAAAATTGTTCTCCCACCTCTTCTCCCCTGCTTCTTCCAAATACACACATTAACTTAGTTGCTCACCTGGTGATAAATTATAACTACACTGTCTTTAGAGATAGTGCCAGAAAGCAAGCTCTGGCCCTTGGATGAAGTGATGTGGACTGGCACCCATGTACACTGGTTGGAGTGAAGAGCTTTTGGAGATCCCCTTCTGGAGAGGACTGGTCACATCCACACTACAGCACTTGACCCCCGTCTCTTGTTGGACTGCATACGACATCCCTCTGGCCTTAGGACTTACATATATAAAATTATTTTATTCTTAATTCAGCATGTCCAAATTAATGATCAGTGCAATGTACCTCATGAAATAATTGTTCATGCTGATATCATACACATAAAGTTTTGGGATATAGCATGAGGGCACATAGTGTGTAAGACCTGCTCATGCAGTGTTGGAGACTTGTCCTGATCAGGAGAAGCTGAAGTTGGTATGGTCTACACCCTAATTATCTGACCAAACTACAGTGTTATACAGGTACGTCCTCTCAGGAAGAGGGAGGACACGAAACCATTTCTCTCCAAGAAGAAGTAAGTGAACCAGCAGACACATACACAGTGTGGCTTATTGTGGTGACAGCACCCAAAGAACAACCTGAAAAATAGGGTGGTGGGGAGAGGGATGACTAAATCTCTCAATGTAGACAAACCACATAATTACTCTGCTGTTCAAAATGGAAAAAAAAATTTGTCTACTTCTATTAAGGACTGTGTTTCAAAGACTCCCAAGCCTTTCTTGGTGACCATTAAGTGTATCACTGCTGAAATTTGTTCCTATTCTTGGTTTTTTTTGTGTGTGAGGTTTTTTTTGTGTTTGGTGGGGGTTTTGGTTTTGGGGTTTTTTGTGGGTTTGGGTTGGTGGGTTTTTTTGGTTTTTTGGTTGTTTGATTTTTTTCAACTCCCAACTGCATAGCGGAGCAGTGGATAAACCTGCATCATGTAACAGCAAACAACTAGAGAATACTTTTATTTAAATGTTACCTCATACTTATAAACAACATTATCTTTTTACAAGAAGAAACATACAGTTAAATTAGGATATATTATTTTCTTTTTCAAATCTTTAAAGATAAAAAGGAGATATATTTAGATAAAGGAACATCATGATTCAGCATATATTTTACTCATTACATCACAACAAAATTTGCTTACCTGAGTAAAAAAGGGTTTTTCCCCCCCGACTACTTTTTCTAGACCATTTTTGCAAGGACAGTTAGCTCCTACAATAACCATACCCCTGACCTATATCAAATTCATAAGGGTAGAAGAGAGACCAAAGCTAGTTTTAATTCATTCACTTTACCTATTCTCAAAGGCAACAGACAGCTGAGTACTTCGCTTGTTGCACCACAACCAGACACAGCATGAGCTTACCCAGCTAGAGAAGAAACGCTGAATAGAGGAAGGGAAGAGAAGGAGAAAGAGAGTAAAACTTCAGGAACTAGTGAGAGAGGTCAGAGTATGTAAGAAAAGGTGAGCATATTAGGAAATGTGTTTATTTATTAGTACAGTTATACAAATTGTATTTTATTTCCTCTTGGAATTATTATTGAACAACCAATTTTCTAAAAGTATTCAACAGCAACACTCTTGTTAATCCAAATCCTAATGTTCCGAACACCAGAAACTCTAAAAGTAAAACGGGATGAAAGTTCTACTAAGTGTTAATTTACCTAACAAGGAATGCAATTTCTGTTTCAAGTTTCTCTTTTATACGTGCTGAGGTAGTCCGTGGTGTAAGGGCAGATTAAGAAGAGAACTCTGACAGATCAGAATTCTTATCCAGAGGCAAATTCCTGCCTCATTACCATTGCTACCACTCCAGTATCACTCCTTCCCAAGTTTTATTAGCTAATAACAAAAATATTACAAAGCACAGCCATAAACATGAAACTGATAACCCAACTGGAATGTTCCTTTACACATACACTAATTTCATTGCCTGATGAGCAATGGTTTATTTCAGGCGTCCATCTTTTTCCCCAATCCAACTGGCAAAATTAGTTTTGTCCAGATAGATGATAGCCCATAAATGCAAAAAAAAAAAAAAGTAATTCTGTCTTTTTGATTATAATCTACCAGAAGCACACAAAAAAAGAACAAAAAATGGCAAAACAGAAAAAAGGCATAATGAGCAGGTTATTTCAAAGACAAGCAGATGCTAGGTACACACAGTGATACACCTGATACTGCATATACAGCAACTTCTACTGCTGCCTTCAAAATCCAAAATGGACTTGCATCCAATCTTACAGCATACTTACATATACTTCACTGTACAAAATACTGCATACAGCGTAAGTTAGGGTAAATACCATTAGACTAAAATTCAGTGCTGCCTATTGAAATTTTGGCACGTTAGTTCAATCTATGCTTAAAAAGAAACATGAATATCCAGTATAAACATTTTAATTGTTTCATTCTGATCAAGTCACCAATACCTCTTTCGTCATTCTTTAGCACATACACACTTTGAAGTTATAGCTCACTCCTTTTCATTCCTTTAGAGTTGAAGTTCTTTTATTAGTCTTTTAGATGATAATTGGTAATTATTAAAACCCTAATGAGCAAGCGCTTTGTATTTAAGCATACAAATAACACAGCAGAGAAATCTGTCCACCTACAGACAGCAGAGAATAAGCAAATTACACCTGTTTTTCTGCTTCTCCTTGTTTATTTCATATGCTGGAGGAAAGCAGTAATCCAGACCAGAGACACACTTGCAGAGTATGAAAATAACAGAGGAGGAGTCTCTCTCTTCTGGCACGAAATTACAACAATATTCTATGAAAAGAGAAATAGATTGTGTTCTGCACTGCAAGAGCATGGGAGAGAAGGGAATTACCGAAAGTAAACTTCAACTTTCCTGGACTTAATACTCAGAGGTCACTATATTGTTTTCAGTAAATACTGGGCTTCACACATACATGCACAGACTAAAATGCACTAATTAGAAACTTCACAAGACGTTAGAGAACTTATTGCTATATGGGTACCAAATATCTCATTACTAAAAAACAAAAAACAGAACAAAAGCTGAACATTCCTAGAAGAAGGAAACATTAAAAGAGGCTAACTTTCATCACAAATTTGGAAATCTGATGTTTCCTCCTTTTTTTTTTTTTTTTTTTTTGCTGTTGATACATTTTCATTTTTCAGTTTTAGGGACTTAAGGGAAAAAAATTACACCACAGAACTCTTTATTTGGCAAGTATGAGCAATGGGTGTTTGCATCTCCAAAGGTGTCTTCAGGGAAGGGAAGGTGCATGGGATCAGTTTAATCTCATTTGCTAAGCACTCTATTTCCATACCACAAACACCAGTGAGTACTTACTGACCAAGCCCTCCTACTTCTCAACAAAAGTAGTACTTCAAATACTGGAACAAATTCTAGGATTTACATAATTTGAACGTGCCAAGAGTAGCACAGCTATGCCATGAACAGAGACACCAAACAGCAAACAAAGACAATACAGGAAAGAATTTGTAACTCAAGATGCAGGCTCGTATAGGGAGGATAAAACCAAGAACTACCGGGCCCTTACACAGAACTGGAACACTGCAAATTCATGGGAACACAGCCCAAATTCTGTTCAAAGGCTTGAGGCTCAATCAATTAGAAAGCAATAACATCGACAAACTTAGTTTAGTCACCATTAGACTCAGTTAATACACTCTGCCTTCTGATTAGCTACTGACATGCATCAAAAAGCAGGATCAAGTCCCAGGAAAGTGAGTGGGCTTTCTGCACGTACAGCCAAATAAACTCTATTATGGGATCAGGGCATAGAGATTTCTATGGAAAAACAAAACAAAACTAAAAGTTGTATTTGTTTAGAAATACTGCACAGCTGTGAACTGTCACAGTTGCATTTTCAGAACAGATTTGAGTTAAACTAGCTGCATCAAGTTGGTTTTATTGCCTTCCCTATACTAATAACATTCAGGTAGCAATGGAAGTTAACACCTAATCTATTTTTCAACATATACACTATTAGCTTGCTGAACTACACTCCACTTGATCAAAACAGATTAGCCAGTTTCCCCCCTCAAACCACCAGATCATCACTAAAAGTGACGACGCATTAAAAGTAAGAGGCCTCTCCTCTTAGCTTTACAGATTCTTTACATCACAGAAATGTGCCATTACTGCATTATGGAGGTCTTATGCCCACCAGACAAAGTTGTTGTCCTGATAAACCATTTTAAACTTCCATAGTTTATTTTGTAACTTCAAAAGGGCATTTGTCCTCAACTTTTGTGTGGCTGAAGTTAATAAAATATATTATTTACAATATTCTACAAAACCTAGTTTTTAAGCAGAGAAGTTCGTGAATCTATCCACTCCCTGAAAGAACCTCTCTAGACTTTTTGAAACTTTAACTTTGGGTTTTTTTTTCATTAAAACACATGCACTGAAACAAAAGCACATACCAAACACTATTAAAGCAAGCCTTCTTTAATGAGTTTTTGCTGATCATGTATCAGCAGCACCACCATGTGTTAAGTGAAAAAGATATTTATTGCTGAGAGATTACTGGTATTGCAGAATATAAAGAACCATTTACAATTTAAGTAATTGGTGTAGGCCTAAATAGTAACTATTTTTACACCATGTTGCCATGCCAAACTTGCAAAGCCTTTAATCTATCATACCTTTTCAAGTATTATTAGAATTTTAAAGAGTAAAAAAAAAAAAAACCCAACCCAACTTATTATTTTTCCACTACTAATGAAAGAGAAGAGAAATAAATATCCCTGAGAAGGACTAAATAAGATCAAATGTCAGATGCACTGAGTGGATTCCGCATATCACCATGGAGAGAGAGAGAGAGAGAGAGAAAGAGAGAGAGAGAAGACTTTGTTCACTAGTACAATACTAAGAGCTGCATAAATAAATACTTCAAAAATACTGTAAAACTGCTAAAGTTACAGTAGTATTAGTGTACTTTATGTTTATACTATACATAACCAGCTCTTTAGATAGTACATTGAAGGTCAAAATTCACGAAACTACAGATTATTAGGAGAACATTTATTAACATTACTTACACTAGCACAGGTTTTCCTGATATCTTGGGGCTGTTTAAAACTTCTATCATGGCTTGCTTTGTTTCTTCCATTCTTGCAATGTCACTGGAATCCACAACAAATATTACACCGTAGGATTCAGCATAGTAATTTCTCCAGATATTCCGAATTCGTTTTCCACCTCCTAAATCAAAGATGGTGACTTCAAAGCGTCCCTGTTTAAGGTCAATCTTGGAAAACCCAACTGTTGGAGCCACATCTTCAGGAGACTCTGTCAGAGTTCAAAGAAGACAGCCTTCAGTAAAAAGTATCTTTAGTTATTTAAGGAGGATTTTATGTTGCGATACGCATAGCAAAATTCACATCTTAACAACATGGAGCAAACCCTCCCTGTTAAGTAACACCATACTGTTAACCACATATTTTTTACATTAAGATTTTCTCTCTCCCCAGGTGATTTCAAATTAACGCACTAGTCTCTCAACCAGTTACTTTACATTAATTCAGATAGGAACACCAAGGTGGGGCTGGAAGACAGAAGAAAGCAAAAGAAATGTAATATTTAGCAGTGGTGTTCAGTGTATTGCAGTTTTTACTTTCCCCCTCAGCACCAATGCTCCCATCTGAACAGTTACACAGCATTTGTATGGTGTTAATCCAAGTTTGAGAAGGAAAACAAACAAAACAGTTAATGCATTATGACCCGAGAAGCCTTTTGCTCTGACAAATTTATTCTTTATCCCTCATGGTTGCCAAAACAGCTTCAAACCAAGGGCTGAGATGAAGTGACTGAAACCACGTTCTTCTGAGATGTAAACTACTTGATTCCCTTTATTCAATATCAGGTTTTGGCCTTTGTTTGTTTATTTTTATTTTCTGTTTTTTAGTTTGACATGCAATATGCCAAAAAAATATAGCTTTATATTTAATATTTTTGCTTGCTGTCTCCCTCTCCAGAGGGCAAAGAAAGCCTGTAGTTGCGTCACACCAGTAAGCTGTATCTACAGGGGCGAGTTCATTGGGTCTCTTCAACTGTTTTATGTAGCTTGGTAGCCCAAGGCAGGAGAGACAGATGTAAAATTCAGCTTGTTGAGAGGAAGAAATGAAAGCATGGTCAAAAGCACTGAGCTCTGAAGAGCAGTGCAGAAGCTAAATCACCACCAGCCTTCTGCAACCATGTTCCTTTTTTGAGAGAAGCCTTCACACGCAGCCGAGATGGGGATTCAGAACAGACCCCTTGGCCAGAACAGCGCAAGCCAAGACTCCAGCAAGAGAGGGTCCAGGACCCCCATTTGTGAGAAACTACAGCTTCAAAACTCAGCAGACTTTATTTTGAAGAAGGTTTTGCAGTGTGAGCCGTAAGTATGTGCTCTTGCAAGACAGAACAATGTTAATATGAGGTCTGGTTAATGGTGGAAGTTATTGATGGTGCTGAACGTAAGGGGATATTGCTGAAACATCTGCTCCTAATTTTACAGTGAGGTCTCCAATAATAAACAGTCTTCAGTGCAAAACCAGGGTCTGCCATATAAGCTGCAGATTCATTTTGGCAAATATGACTTCGGTGACCATGCTGATTTGCCCAGGTTTAAGAGTTCTCAGAACTGAAATATATTTGGTTTCTGCTAAAACCCAGCAATCATAACTGAAGTCTCCTCCTATAGGCTGTATGACTGGTGGATGACCAAAAATACCGGTTTTATCAACCCTGAAGACTAACTGAAGGTTATAATCTCTGCAAACCCTGTTAAGGAAAAAAATTGCTTTCTAAGGCAAGCACTATTCAAGTGCTGGGAAACAGTCATGAAAGTCAGAACTATCTTTTCCAGGAGTTTCCCTTTAGATATACCCATCTTTATCCCATTTTTCCCAGAAAAAAAAAAAGGACTTTAAAAAAATAACTGTCACATTTAGCCAGTAAAGGCATTAAAGTTGGTTTTGAAACAGAATGGAAAGCTAAATAACGAAGCACCTACATTGTCAGGGCAAAGATTCAGGAATATAAATGAGAGGATATTCATAATTATTCACACTTTAGCAAGTCTGTGAACTTACATAACATGCGTATACAGAAAGTCAAGGTGGAGTTTCCCAGTCTGCCAAAACACTACTAAGTACACTCTTGTTATTACACAAGATGAAAGTTAATTAGCAAGACAAACGCACAAGAGGAAAAAAAACAAACAAAAAAATCCAAAGAAAACCCCAAAAAACATGCAACGAAAACCAAACACATAGAGAATTTTTGTTTTCATAAGCACAAGTTTTATCTCAAATTATATCCTGCTTGCATGTGTCATTGGATGGTGCAAAGTACCCTCCAAAATCAAGTGATCTCTTACTGAAGTAAGTGCCTAGAAAATTGCTAGTGCTTTTCTTGTAATAAATAATGATATAAAATATGTATGACTAGAACCGTCCTTTATGTTATATACATGCACATGCAATTTCCTTCTTTTGGACCTTTTCCTCCTCCACTTACAACACTGATTTTATTATAAAGTTCACTGATGTTGGTACAATCACCAAAATTTTCTTTCAACAATATGAGAGGGAGAGATAAATTAAGAGGTGAAGCAACATTTTTAGATTAAAATGATCGAAAATCAGTAATTATATTATCTCTTTCAATGCTCCATTTAGATGTTAAACAAATTAATCGCTTACCTCCTTGAATTCCTCGGACTGTAGCAGTTTTACCAGCATTATCAAGACCCACCATTATTAGTGTCACCTTCCTCCATGAGGAGAAAAAAAAAAAAATTTTTCAAATATTTTTTCCTCTAGCTAGACATCACTTATTTTATTAAGTTTTTTTTATACAAGCATAGCAAATTTACGACAAAGTAGTAGAAAGAACGGGTATCAAAATACCAAGTAGCAGGCATTGCTATAATTGCATATCTGGCTTTCAATATGTCAAACTATCTGATTAGACAGAACAGCAGAACAAGGTATGAAATGAGAGGTCTAATATTGTGCTGTAAGTTTCACATGAGACAATGATTTTGCTTTCAACTGGTGTTTTTGCCTGCTGAAATTTAATTTCACTGTACTGTAAATTTTATCCTTTTTTTGGTGTGGTCATGGTCTCTTAACAATTTTTGTAATTTCATTTCCATTCCCCTGTATTTTTACTGTCTCTCTGCCTCAAAGTTGTGCCTATACTAGAAATTTATTTCTGACTCAACCAGTGCATTTGAACAACAGTATACATCGCTTGTCTAGACAACATCAGATGCTGCAAATAAGCAGCAATGGTACTCATCGTTTCAAGCAGGAGGAATCTAGACTGCAAATGTGCAAACCAGTGGTGTTGAGTATGTACAACACATTAGCAAACTGGCATACAGGTCAGAATTTATCCCAGGATAGGACTGTAAGTGAAACAATAGGAAAAACGTATCTATGTGTATACCTCCATTGTTCTTCCTATTCACAAAGACTCAGAGAAGTCAAAGGAATTTGCTCAATTTTATGCTCCTTTAAGTGAAGGAATACTAAAACCATTGTCATTTCCTGCCTTAAAACTACAATAGCATCACATATGAAGTATAATTTATGCAAGTTCTTACAGAAGAGCCAAAAAGCTCTGATCATAGTAAAATATACTTTAAAAGTAAGCTAAAACCAAAACAGCCATGAACATTTATAAACTCACAATTGTCTATAATCAGAAAGCTATTCAATCCAATACAGTTCTTTGAACAGCAGCACCTTCTGTAAAACCTAAACTATGTAGCACTGAATAAAAGAGCAAATCCTCCTACATGAGCTTGGAGTATGAATAAGTGTTGTGTACCCTTTATTTCCCTTCCCCATAGTTTGCCAATAGTTTGAAACAAACTATGCGCTATCTGTGCATCTCTGCTGATTGGAGGGAAAAAGATGCAGGATGTCAAAGTAAAAGTAACAGAAACAAACGAGAACAGTACAACTCCATAAATGAGAACAGATCACCAGGCTACCCACAAAATGCAGCATTAAGATACTTAGACAATACTAAGAAACACCGGGGCTACAGTCTACTCTTGACAACAAAGTGTTTTAACACATTACACTTCAGAATTTCAAAATGCAGAAACTGAAACAATAAGACAAAAAAAAAAAATAAACTTTACATAAACATTCTAGCATCACCCCACAATGCTCAACTTGAAGAAACAGCATGCAAAGGAAAATATTTTGAACTTTATACTCTCCTGAAGTTGGAAACAAAGCACCTGAATTAGAGATGATTAACATTTCATTTTTAAGTTCAGAAGATGTATTTATTCTCTCTTGGAGAAAAAAATGACAGATTTTGTCTTAGAATTAAAAAATACGAAACAATGTTATATAACAAATACAGTAAAACATAGGCAAGAGGACATGAAATACAGTTTGGGAAGGTCAGCACAGAAATGTAAAATACTTTCACATGTTTACCTGATAGGTTCCTGCCACCGTTTTAACCAACTGCAGCAATTGGCCATTAGACTGAACATCCCTCTTCACTAGCCATCCAGAGCCACGACAGTGACAGAAACAATGTGGACAGGCCAGAACAACCCAAGAAGACCAGGAGAGAAACTGCTGCAGAGGCCCAGATGTTGTCTTGTCACTGCTAGCATGGAATGGGGCAGGGGAGAGAAAAAAAAACAACAAAAACAACAAAACACAGTTAGCACCTATGTATAACCAAGGCAAGCCATTTCCCTAGCAGCAGCCTGTTTATTCAGAGTGTGTCATATTCAGTCAGCCCCATGACAGTCTCATTATGTCTTCCACTTTTCCATCCTCTCATGCTTCATCTGCTCCCATTTTACGTATCTGGGCAGCAGCAACACAGTACTCATACAAAATAATAATGCAAGACTACTGCACATAAGGAAACGTGAGAGTAGAAAGACACATCAAGCTATGAAACTCCACTGTTTGCCTCGCAAACATATCCCACAGCTCTGCTGATTGACTGAAAATAAGGACCAATTTCAAGCATGAGTAAGGCTTCTAAGAACACAACAGGGTAAGACATTAAAAGCAAACAAAGAATGTCCTACCAGTTAAGTATATTCATTTAACTGTCAATTTCTTTTACACGAAAAGATCCCACAACAAGGAAACTGGGTTTGCTAGTGAGTACTTTGAGGAACTGGCAGCTAAATATCTAGTAATTGTCACTTAATCAAATACAAGTATCAAGTACTTCCATTATTTTACAATCCCACTTCCTACTCTTCAAGCAGAAGAGAGAAACAGAGGAACTCTTTCTGATGCTGCTCTGTGGAACAACCAACGGAGAATAACTGTGCGATCCTGTTCATGTTTATGTCTTTGTACGCACACTTAGCTACGAAACAGTAATGCTTACACAAACAATGCCGTCAAGTGCACAATGATGCAAAATTCCCTTATTTATTCAGCTACAATAATCCTACTGCGAAAAACAGTAGTTGTTCAGGTAAAGGCCTTTCACTGGCAAGCTTTGGGCAATTTTACTTCACGAGTTCAAATCCACAACTTCCCTGGTAGGATGATGTACCCAGTCTGGCTGCTACTTTTTTTTTCGCAACAGCCTTCATGGTGCTGTGTTTTGTATTTTTGGCTAAAACACTGCTGATAACACACAAATATTCTGCCTATTACTGGACAGTGCTTGCACCGCACTGAGGCTTTCTTTTTTTCCCCCACTCTGCCCTACCCACCTCTTCCTCCAGCCAGTAGGCTGGGGTGAGCAAGAGGCTGGGAGGGGACACAGCCAAGACAGCTGGCCCCAACTAACGGAAGGGATATTCCACACCACATGATGTTGCGCTCAGCAAAAAAATAGCTCAGGGAAAAAAGGAGGAAGGGGGAACGTTCACTGTGTTTGTCTTCCCAAGCAGCCATTAAGCATGCTGAGGTCCTGCTTTCCAGAAAGCGGCTGAACATCTGCCCACTGAAGGGAAGTAGTGATTGAATTCCTTTTTGCTCTGTTTAAGCATGCAGTTTTTGCTCTCCCCATTAAACTGCCATTATTTCTATCCACAAGTCGTCATCATCTATCTTCTCCCCATCTAGCAAGTCACTGGGTGCATCTTTAGCTGTTGGCCAGGATCAATCCGCCACAGTCCTTCTTGGTGCCCAATATGGGGCTCAAGATAATGACAGCTTTGGTCTGAGCACGTTATAGTTTTTAATTGGCAGGGTCCTGTGCTGGTCACTGAACTTGATTATTTTACTGCATATTAAAGTCCAGCACTTGTTAGCAGCTGAGAAAGGCAGTGGGGATTTCTCCTCCCTTGGGAAAAGGCAAAGCCATTTGTGGGATTATCTTTGCTCGACATCCCAAGTGCACTTGGTGGGTAATGTGGAAGGATGAGGAAATCCAGAGTGTATATCAAGGAGGTTTAAGCTTGGGGTAAAATAACCCATGATTTGAGTTGTACATGACAGGAACAGTACAGCAGGAACCATTTGAACCACAGGAGGATGAGTCTCATGAGGAACGAGGCGAGTGTGGTGGTGACCCAATCCAAGTGGGTCTTGGCACCCAACTATCCAACATGCCACTTATCCTGCCCTTAGAGACCACTTCCAGAGATGGGTCCCAAGTCATCAACTGTTCTTATTTGGGAAAGGGGCATGGAAGTGGGGAGGCTATGGAACAAGGGAATAATATCCATGCATATATCATGGGACAGGGCATGGTGGTTAATGACATACCAATCTCTCCTTCAGAGATTATCACAACCCTTGCAGAAAAATGTGCACTATCACCTCAGCTCACAGGCTCATATCACCTTAGTTCCCATTTTGATCAGCAGCTTAAGCTAATAAAAAACCAAACAACTGGATTCATATCAGAGCAGCTGAGATATAGACAGATATTCCATACTGCTAACTGGCTTCCATGAGCAGATTAACTAGAGGAGTGACACTTTGAATTACCACAGCAAGTTTCCTAAAGCTTGTTTCTCAAAATTCCTTTTTAAAATTAACAAACAAACAAAACCTAAAGAAATTCCATTTATATTTTAAATTATAAATAACCTCAAACTAAGGTATTTTCAAATTATGCAGAAAACTGAATAACTACATATGATAACTTTCCAAAGTTTGCATCTTCCCAATCTAGACCAATGAAAATAAAAAAAATATTTGAGGAACTATCCCTAACAAACATATCTTCTCCCCAATAAACTATGATGGTTTAGATAATTTATACAGGTAGGAACTGAGAACAACTCCTCATCTTATGAAGCTGCTGTATTCAAGGATGCTTTTGTGTGGATCTGCTACCATTCAATGTCAGAAACAGGTCAGATTTCCTCCAGAGCAGAGACAACAGATACTTTTTAAACATTTATACTCCAGTATACAAGAACACCTGAGAATAGCTTCTCCACAGGACAGCTTAATGTGTGAAGAGCAGAGAAGTTCCTAAAAAGGAGAGCAAGACGATTATAACTATTACAAGTATTAAAACCAGGCTCTGAAGAATCCAAAAAACCTCACATGCAGTGGAACATGGTGCTCCAACCCACAAGCATGTACCAACAAAGCTAACTTTGAGAACATAGTTATACAAATTTTCAGCTAGTTCTGCTGAAAAGCAAAATGTAAAAGCTCAATGAACAATGCGCTGACAGAAGCGTAACATTTTTGGTGCCTGAGCATCATCACAGAACAATTCCCATTCCATATTATATAGATTGTCTAGCTTTGCAAATTGTCACAAAATTGCTCTAAAGCACAAATATGGCCCATAGCATTCAAATGGGATTCATGAGATGAAGAAAACTTGTTAAACAGTGAAAAGCAGAGGACGACTACATCATAGCAGAGGAATTCTGTCTAAATACGAAACCCCAAAGAGGGGTGGGCAGGAGGTAACAAATAAGATTAAAAGTGTCCAAAACATGCTGCTATAGAAAGAAAGGGCATTCAACACTGATGAGAAAATCACGGTAGAGAGGCAAATCACATTGCATTATGCTGTTTTGAAGAGACTGCATTTCTTGAACTAGCAAAAAATTGATCTCTGAAATATGTATGGAACATACCCCATGTATTTTATTCGTTGCATTAACAACATTCAGGGAGTTGTTCCAGCTATTATATCTGTCAGACTGAACTCTTTATGCTTGTTGAGGTGAAGGAAAACCAACACACCCACAAGCTCAGAAATTTGTAAAACCGTGTCGTTTAGCTAGTATACCATTTAGCTAGCAGGTCAGCACAAATGTAAACAACCAAGAATGTCAAAGATCACATTTTTAGGTAAGAGAACAGAAAACCTATACTACAGAGACTAAGAAATACATGTCAGACAACTGCATTAACTCTACACTCTAGATTTAGATCAAGAGCTACTTAGCAGCCCGCATGTTATGTGATCCAAAGCACTGGGTACCAACAAGTCCAACATCCAAAGTCATCTGATGAATAAGTTTATCTAATTCCATATCAAAGTACAAAACAAGCACTTTTTACAGATTTCAATGTCAGAGTTTACATTAAATGTTTTGCCTTTGGTAGAGGCTTTTACGATAGAGAATTTTTTCAGTCATAACAAGCTCTCACTTTGCTAGAAAGTATAACTAAAAAATGTTTAAAGCTGACTCTCCTCATAAAGTTTAATTATTTAACTTCCTACTGTGATGTTCCTTGTTTAACTTTTAATTGTAAGAACTCAGTATTTTAGTTGTATTGCATTATCTTTATATGTGTGAGAGTGTAGTGACAGGATGATGGACAATGGTTTTAAACTGAAAGAGGGTAGATTTAAATTAGATATTAGGAAGAAATTCTTTACTGTGAGGGTTGTGAGACACTGGGGCTTTAAGCAACCTGGACTACTGTGTGGTGTCCCTGTCCGTGGCAGGGGAGTTTGGAACTAGACGATCTTTAAGGTCCCTTCCCACCCACACCATTCTATGATTCTATTATATTTTGAAGAGCAAACCAAGGGATTGAGCAGTGATGAAAGCATATTCAGCAAAAACGTCAATGTCATCCTCTCTGCCAAAACTGCAGCATAGTTAACAGGTGCATGACGTGCAAGAAAGAACTATAATGTCTTGAGACTGAAGCATACAAGTATTTGTGAGAAATAGCTCTAGGACTACCAGTTCTTCCGTAATGAAAAGTTACTATAAGACTAGCAGTTCAAGTCAGTTTTGCACTTTCCAGTCACGTTCCTACCCTCCTCGTGTTTCCAAAAAGAAGCCCTAAAATCCAGTCACTTTTTTTCAGGCACACTTCCTCTGCTTCTCTCTTCCACTGTGGGAGTAATTTTTTGGTTTTTAAAAATCAACATTACAGAGAAAATCTACTCCAAGTATATTTTCTTGGCAGATTTTCTTGCTTGAAGACTTACAAACTGGCTGCCAAACAGCCCGAGGCCGTCACTACGGACACACACCCATGTGTTTTATGTGGCGACGATGGACCAGGACTTGAAGAAACCGGAGCCGGGTTCTGCCGGTCGGGAAGCGAGCAGGACGCCGGACCCGAGCCCGGCGGGGCGGCACCACCCGCCAGCCCACCCGGGAGACTTCGCAGCCCCGCCGAGGGCAAACTTACTCCGGGCGCTCCTCGGAGGCGCAAGCACCCAAAGAAGACACCCCGCCGCACGGCGGGGCGCCCGGCCTTCAGCCCCGACCCCCGGCCGCCAGCCCTCGCCCCTCTCCCGCGGCACCGCCGGCAGCCCGCCGCACACGCCGTTCCTGGAAACACAGGCCGGGTCGGGGCAAGGCCGGGTCGGGGCAAGGCCGGGTCGGGGCAAGGCCGGGCCGCACAACCAGCCGCCCCACACCAGTACCCGGGGCGGCCGGCAGCCCCCCCGCAGCCGCCGCCCGGCGGCACTCACCGGTCGCGCTAACGGCGCTAACGGCACTAACAGCTCCGCGCCGCGCAGACCGACCCCGCCGCGGCGGCGGGACCTGGCGCTGCTGCCGAGCGGCGGGAGGCCGCGTCCGAAGGCAGGGAGCGGGGAAGGGGAAGGCAGCGACGGCGAATTCTCCGCTCGGCTCCGCCGCGCCGGGCCCGACGCGGCCGCTCCAGGGTCACGTGCCCGGCGCCCCGCTCACGCGAAGCCTCTCATTGGTCGAAGCCGCGATCTCCGAGGCAGTGGGGACGCGTAACCAGGCCGGTAACCCCTGGTTACCGCCGACGGGCGCCGGGAAGGGACAAAATTGGCGGCGGCAGCAGCGGAGCGCGAAGGCAGGCAACACCGATGCTCGGACGGAGAGGCGGGGGAGGGCAGGCCCGCGGCTAACCAATAGGAGCGGGTAGCTACCCCGGTGCCCGGGGAGGATCAGCCAATCAGCTGTAAGGGGGCGAGGCAGCAACGCTATCCCCCGTGCCCGGTCTCCCCCCCGCCCCCCCAAAATAAACAACGGCGCGACCCTACAGTACTGTCCGCCGCCGGCCCCGCTCCGCCCTTCTCCCGACGGTGCGGGGCCCTCCGTGGTTTGCCGCCTCTCGCTGGTTGTGCGCGGCGGGAGCTGCTCCCTGGGGAGGATGCTCGGGGCCGCCCCTCGGCGCGGCGCGGCCGCGGGTCAGGCTCGAACCGCCGGCAGCGCTGCGCCCGGCGCCCTGTTGACGCTCCCGCAGGACAACGCTACCCGGACAGGGCCCAGCCTCCCCCCGCCCCGCTGCCCCTCCCTCCCGCCCCCAGAGAGCTCGCCCGGCCCCGCCGCCCAGAGGAGGCGCCTCGCAGTCACGGCGCGGTGCCCGGTCCCGGCCGCCCCCCCCCGGTAGCGATGAGGCCGCGGGGCAGGCGGTGCCTCCCGCTGCTGGCGGGCCTGGCGGTGGCCATCGCCCTCGCGGAGGCCGCGACCTGTGAGTGAGGCGAGGTTGGGGCGGGGGGGAGCCAGCAGGGCTGGGGAGCGCGGGCCGGTGTCCGTTGGCGGCCCTCGCGCTCCCAACCGCCCGTCCCTCAGCGCCGGGGGCGCCTTGGGGCCGGGGGCGAGGTGCCGAGCGGGGGGCCGGCTCCGTCCCCCGTGGGAGTGGGGACGGGGGTGTTGCAGGCGGGCGCCTCAGCAGCGAGGCGAGGGGCGGCCCATCCCCGCGGTCCGGTGCATCGCCTTCCTCCCTTCCCGGGTAGGTGCCACCGGGCCGCTGCGGCGGCGGGGAGCCTTGATCCCATCGGTTTTGGCTGCTTTCTCGAAGCCAGCCGTTACTGTTGGGGCAGCGGAGTTTGGAGTCTGATCGCGGCTCAGAAGCCGTTTGCGGACGAAAACGCAGCTCTGCAGCTCGGAGCTGTGCCTTCAAATAGCTCTTGGCTCATTGTCAGAAGGCTGGAGCACCCCTCCTGTGAAGACAGGATGAAAAAGTTGGGGTTGTTCAGCTTGGAGAAGAGAAGGCTCTGGGGAGACCTCGTAGGAGCTTTCTAGTAAAAAAAAAAGCTGTACAAAGTACAGGACAGTTGGAGAGGGACTTTTTACAAGGGCGTGCAGTGATAGGATGAGGATAATGGCTTCAAACTGGAAGAGGGTAGGTTTAGATCAGTTATTAGGAAGAAATTTTTCACCATGAGGGTGGTAAGGCACTGGAACAGGTTGCCCAGAGAAGCTGTGGATGGCCCATCCCTGAAAGTGTTCAAGGCCAGGCTGGATGGGACAAACATTACTGGAGTAACCTGGTGTAGTGGGAGGTGTTCCTGCCCATGGCAGGGGGCTTGGAACTACGTGATCTTTAAGGTCCCTTCTACCCCAAACCATTCTATGATTCGCTTGGAAGAAAACTACTCAATAGATCATGGTCTCAGAAGAGTGACGTTATTGTGGAGTCCACACAAGCAGCCTGGACTCTCTTGATAAGTTCAGACCTATCAGCCTAAGTAAGAACTACATGCTGCCACAAATAAATACAAAAATCAAAGCTTAGGTCTTTGACACTATAGTCTTTGAGCATAGTACTAAAAGAAGACAACATGTATCTGGAACAAGCAGAATTGGAGCTCAAAGTAAGCCAGTTTCTGACGTCTTTTACTAATGATTAAACAGAAGAAAAAACTAATGTTTACTATTCGGACTTCTGTTTGAATGCTAGGGATTCTGACTATGAAGGGAACAGTATGGAAAGATGAAAGTTCATTTTATAGCATTTTTGAACAGGTCCTAAAAATAAATCTTCTAATAAATATTTCGTAATGTTCTTTTC
The DNA here is from genome assembly GCF_964199755.1 of Larus michahellis. Lineage (NCBI taxonomy): Eukaryota > Metazoa > Chordata > Aves > Charadriiformes > Laridae > Larus > Larus michahellis. The sequence continues at coordinate 104,434,152 of NC_133896.1, read as the reverse complement.
TCCTGTTTTCGTCACATTTTCTGTTCCATTTATCTGCCCCGTTGCATACCTTGTCAATTTTCTCTTTTATGAACAGTGGGAAATTAGAAGTTGTCCTACTCATGCAAAATATCTGTGGTCCATGTAGTTGCTTTCCTGTCCCTGGCTCCTGGCCAGGGATTTCTGGAACAGTGAAAAAAAGGGAGAAAACAGAAAGATCTTCATAATGCAGCTTGTACCATTCAGTAACTATAAAGGAAAGTTGCCTCTCTGCTAGTCTTAGTGTGTCTGCATTTGGTCCAACATCTAGTGGCCCAACACATTTTGGATAAGATGGAGAAGGAACTGGCAAACATTAGTAATTGGTTGGCTTTATTTTGTTGTCTACATAAAGCTTATGTCACTGATGAGCATTTCGTGAGACTCCAGTGGCTGGAGCTATGGAGCTGATTGCAATATAACAGCTGTACAAACAAGATGATGCCACTTTCTACAGTGGTATCACATGTCCTTTTTATTCAGTTTAGCGGTCAGAGAGCACTAGTAGGCTACAACTGCTTTCCACAACTGTGGAATTAGGTAAGCAGCTCTTAGCTATGTTTAACTAGCCCACTTAGGCAGGTTTTTAGCTGCATCTGCACTACAAAACAGCTGTAAGAAACCAGTGAATCTCATCCTCTCCCCCCATTATTTTTCTTTTTCAGTAGCATTACTTCTAAACAGGTGCTTGATAAGTAATCACTACACAGTGTCTGTACAACACTTACTGAAATCGTAAAGCTATTGAATTCCATAAGGCTTCGGTGATAACCAAATGAAGCACACGGAGTTCCTTAAGGGTTAACTATTGGTTTGGCAGGGCCAGAAGTGGGCTGGAGTTTCCTGTAATCAAACTGGCAGGAGCAGCAATCATCTGGGTTGTTTGTTGTTTTTTTTTAATAAAGGTCCTGTCATAATCTTTGTAAGGGAAAGCCAGTTGAGTAAATACAATCCTAATTTCATGCATGGGAATTGAAATATTTGCAATAAAAATATGTAATTTACATCGAGTTACATGTTTTATTTAAACTCAGAAGTCATAGGAAATCACCTTAGGAGAAGGCTGAACTACCAGGATGTCAGGGAAAAGACCTGTTTCCATTACCCCACTGTATTGAAAACATGAGGTAGGAGTGTAACATCTGGTGTAATGTGCTCAAGAACATTCCCTGCACTTGGAATTTTCTTGTGCTTTATTTACTGAAAAACTGTGTCAAAATGAGAATGATGTAGCTAAAGGTCAAAACAAGATTGTTTAAAGTTAGCTATGAATTAGACCTCATCTACACCACAGAGCCTCTGCCCCAAAGCTACGTCAGCATGCTTGCGCTGGTAGAAATCTCCAACGTAAACAAAATCGGTGGGTACAATGCACAATTTTACTATTTTGTTGTCACTCCTTTTGCATCACAACAGATGGACTTTCTGCATCCTTCTTATTAGCCTGCTTTTATGTAATGACAAATACAGCCATTTACCCAAATTAATGAAAATGACACTGCTAGCAACAGTTGGTGATAAATAAATTAACAAAATGTTTTTCTGGGTATGCTTCCAGTGCAGTTAGGGCTCAGAAGAGCTCTCATGAGGCCCTTCTTGTCCTGTGATCTTGCTGTGCTTTTGCCAGTCTCCTGGCAGATGATGATAGGTTAGTGGTGGGCTTGTGGATTGAGAAAAAGCTTCTCCTAACTGCTGTATGAAGGATATGTAACAACCAGAGAATCCAAATCCAGCTCTTGAAATGCGTTGTTAATAGCCCTTGAGAGGTACTTATGGCATACCTTAACATTCGTGAAAGTGGGAAACAGTAGAAGAAGAAAGCAGGATTGAATCATTTCTTTTGTGCCAAGAATTTCTGGGAGTGGGGGCCCAGAAAGTAAGGTAAGACTTTTCTTTCCATGACCAGCTTTCTAGAGGATCAGTTGTCACCTTACAGACTTCTTTACATTCTCCGGTGAGACCACCATGTACATCAACACGTATATAAGAAATGAATCCTCAAATAGCAAACTCCCTTGCTCATACGCTTAGTAGTGGGGAAGGGCACAAGCTGACTTATCCTCCTTGCATTTCTAAGCAACTTGCCGGTTGCCCTCTGAGATAAAGGTGTGCTTCAAAACTTCAGGGGTATGCTGTAGTAGGGTCCACCTTACATCAGGAAATCTTACCTATTGCCTTACCAGAAAGATTCTTAGCAGAATGAAAGCAAACAGATCAGTTTGAAGTGACACGTTTATCCCACCATCAAATACATTTAGGATGCTGTAACAGAAGGGTTTCTTCAGGTCATTTTCCAGCGTTGCAGCACTTCAGAGTGCTTAAGTTCTGTTCCCCATCACTTGATAGAGACCTTTAGTAATGTGTTTAGGATGATATGGTTTTCGTTACATCTGTCACCTGAAAGCTATTCTCGCTTCAAGTTCTGTGCCTCATTAACTGCTCTTTCTAATAAACTTTTTAAGTTTTTTCTTTCCTGTTAGAGCACAGACATTTGGAGGCTGTTCTCTGGCACTTGGCTGCTGGCACGTCTTGTAAAGGCACTTTGGGTTTGAGGTATTACGTGCTCATAAACAGTACTGAATTGACTGTGTCTGCTTGAATTGATCTTCTTGGTAGACTAGCGATGAATACGTGTGTACACTGTATATGGTTTTCACTGCAGGTGTCATGACCCTCATGCAGTTGTGCTAGTCTGAGAGGTTAAGTTGTGCAAAGGCTGATAAAAGAAGGGCAAGTGTAGAAGTATGGTGCTGTCTAATTAACATACGTTGGCCATGCTCTTTAACCCTATGAGCTAGACTTTTTCCAATTATGCTCATCCATTTTTCTCTTAATCACAAGGTATGTCCAAAAATTAGACTAACAAGGAAGTCTAATTTAGTTGCTGTTCCTGTAGTGTTGTGTGCTCTACAAAGAACATCGAAGGAAACGGGCATCTTTCATTTTTAATATGATTTCTCAACTTGCTTATTTGTTTACAATTTGTGTAAAAGTCAATAAGATGACAATAACAAGATACATGAAAATCAAGTAATGACACATAAGGCGTCATACATACAAGAGGAAACGGCCTCAAGTTGTGTGAGGGGAGGTTTAGATTAGATATTAGGAAAAATTTTTACACTGAAAGAGTTATCAAGCATTGGAACAGGCCGCCCATGGAAGTGGTGAAATCGTTATCCCTGGAGATATTTAAAAGACAGGTAGACGTAGTGCTTAGAGTTATGGTTTAGTGATGGTTTTTGTGAGTTTTAGGTTGATGGTTGGACTAGGTGATCTGAAGGGTCCCTTCCAACCAATTCTGTGATTCTATGATAGCATGACGGATCTGAAATATAAAAGTTGGTTAGGATTGTATTTTGTCTTGGTAAATTGTGACTATATTTGTAGGTTGTCTGCCTTGATATTTCTCAGGATATCATTCCCACATTTTACTTTGTCTTGTTCTTTATGGTTCTGAAAAATAAAATAACATTTATGTTAATTACATATAGCAGGTAGCCTGATTTTATAAGACACATTTTTCATCTCTCAGAAGTTAAGTAGAATCAGAATATAAAAGGCTTCACAGCATTTTTCCATTTATTGGTCACATATCTCACATTTAGAATATCCATAGCTAAAAAAAATATCTTGTCCTGAATATGACATTTAAATTATGCTTCAGGCGTAGCGTTGCGCAAATGGTTTTTTGATGACTCAGGATTTTTTGGTCAGAAACAGCTACCCTACATACAGAAAACAGACTCCTAGGATTTCTTGCCCAGATTTTCTAAAATGATTGCAAACAGCAACTCCTGACTAAGCATTTAATTCACATTTTTGTGTTAGATTCTCATATTTGTTCAGTGCTTACAGTGTTTTTCAACTGTTAATAAATAAATAACAGAGCTCCTTTGTTTCTACAAAGTTTTGTCTCAGCAGTACGCCTCTCAGTTCCTGGTGAGGAAACGTCGAGCAAATTCTTTTATGGAAGAAAGTAAGAAGGGAAACTTAGAAAGAGAGTGCATTGAAGAATTATGCAATAAGGAAGAAGCCAGAGAAATCTTTGAAAATAATCCTGAAACTGTGAGTATCTATCTGATGAATATCTGTGAGATAGATAGTAGTTTTTTGCAGGGGGAAAGCTAGAAGTACATATAATTCACACTGCAAAGCTAAAAAGAAACGCCACCATGCAGACCACAAATTGGTCTGCAATTATTTTGTGTATAGAACCTGCACAATTAATAATGAAGACTGTATAAGCAAAGAGAATAGTTGAGTAGATATTATTTTAATTTCCAGTACGGATCACCAGTTTTAGACCACAGTTGTCTGCAAGCATTCCATGTGGGAAAACGGTGTTGGCTTCAATTAAAATTTTACACAGAGGATGCATGGCAGTGCAGCCTTTTTAATGAGGGGACTGGAGGTATCACTGCAAGCTTTCTTCCTAATGGGGAGAGCTTTGTTCCTCAGTTCATTCCCACTGCACACTATTTAGTGTTAGGTATATTTTATTCAGCTGTGTACTATAAAAGGGTTATTACAAAATATATGTGGTTAAAATGAATTCTTGTCTCGCAAACTATATCAAGTCCATCTTCTGTCTTCGATAATACTGCATGTATTTGGATATACTGATTGTTAAGATCAAATAGTTTCAGTAATCAATAATAATAAACAATAATAAGTTGTTTTTAACAATTTCTGTTTTAGTAACCAAACTTTGTTTGTTATGAATTGCATGTGAGATCTTCAGCCTATTCCAGGGGTTTTTGTTTATTTTAGGGTGAAGGAGGGAAATAAAGGAGGCTGCTCTGCATCCAGTAACAACACTGGGCAAGATCCTCCCATTTAAAGAGACAATTTTCAAAGTCACTTTGACACCCAATTCATTTTAATTGCCTTCGCTTTGAAAGCAAAGTCCAATTCAGTGCAGTATCTTCAACCCTTCACTGAGTCTTGTGTTTATTAAATAATCTGGTATCTTAGCTTAAACAATAGTGATATAGAAAACTTGGTCTATATTCTATGAGTCAGAGTGACTTTTTCTTTTTTGCTTCTTTTGTAGTTGTAATACCAATATATTTTAGAACATAGTCAGTGATATAGTTTGCTATAATTCTATCTACCTTAGATTTTTCTTACTCTTTATTTTTCTTTTCTTTTTGCAGGAATACTTTTATCCCAAATATTTAAGTAAGTATGAATAACCTGAACAACTCTAGTATATCATTCACTGGTTGTCTTATTTGGGTAATACTAGTTTAGTTATTCCGCCCATAGCGCTTGAATGATTTCCGTGCTGGTTATAATGCATGGTGGCTCCTAGGCAGTTGTGTGTGCTTAGATCCTAGCAGAGGCACTCAGGCGGTTGGTATGTGATCAGCTGTCCTTAATATGCCCAGACAAGTTTTCTGATTCAGGCTGTGAGAACAGACTCTTTGAAGATGCCGTGCATAAGCTGTTGTAATTTCATTTTAAATAAGTGTTTGTATCGTAAGCAGATTGTGTGGGTTTGCATTTGCAGGCTGCCTTGCCTCCCATCGAGCAGGGGTTTTCAGGGTTACTGCAGTTACTCCAGATTCTCCAGCTGACCTGAGGGCTTGTGTCAATGGTAAGCGCTGCTGTTAGATATTTTACTTAATGCACTCAGATCTAAGACCACACGCATACATGGCTCGAAAGCAGTTCACATAGGCAGAAAAAGAGACCAATCTCCATTTAACTGAGGCAAACTCAATAATCTGGAACAGAAATTGACAAAAAATATTAGGCGAGACCAAGCATTTTCAGAGCAAGTTGTGTAAGTGACTGTTTTTAACTTTATAAAGCATGCTGGAAAAGATAATTAACTGCAAAATGGAAGTCGTAATTCTTCCAGAAACATAGAATTGTGTCCTACACCAACCCACTGATGTTCCCTAGTAGATCCTCTGTATTCTACCATATCTTTAATAGTTATGCCTGACTTTTTGCATCTCAGAAGTCCTGTTCTGTCAGTTAAAGGAAGAGACCATCTGGTTTGATTCTCCTTTGTGCCACTCTTTGGCCCGTAGTTACACTGTAGCTCTTCATGAGGTGAGTAACATTACCAGCTGAAAAATTCAAATATTAGCTGGAAGACGTAGTCATTGACACAAGAAGGTCACAAAGCATGAAACTTGTGATGTTGCTCAAATATATATTTTTTTTTAACGCCTGTACGTTTATAAGTACAGTGTGTGTTGTGTTTTATTTAGTAAATTCACAGGAAGAGATCTGTACCTTATTCCCTACTTGTCACAGTTGAAAAATCTCTCTAAACCTCTTAAACCTTTACAGACAGGTTACATCAAAGAAGCTTTCAGTTAGTTTGAACAGGGATACTTATCCTTAACCATCTGACACTGTTTCTGTCATTGAAAGCAACGGAAGGCAAAAAAAATCCTTAGTAATTACACTGCACATGGTCATGGATGAACATATTTTCCAGATCACTTGGCCAACGTGACTGCTGTCACAAACTACTCCCATTCACATAATTCTTTCTCACTCTTATTAGAGGTCCTGGGAGGAAAGGATTTGTCAGAGTCGTGTGAACCTGCGGTGTTTCATTATTACCCAGTGAAAATAACTAGTTTACTTGATGGCAACTGTATTTGTCCATTTGGGTTCATATCATAAAATCAAATTATAAAATCATATTATTAAATCAAATTACTATTGTTCGGTTACCAGGATAAAGGAGAAGTAAAGAGAGTATGCATAAAGTTTGTTCACCAGTTGCACACTCCGAGGGTAACTCCACATATGTCACCTATGAAATACTTTGCTCATACCAGACCTATACCACACTTATTCCTGCACCTACAAAAGCAGTAAATAATCAAAAAAGGAAAAAACACTGGGAGTTGTAGAACTTGCATTTGGAAATTGCTGTGAAGGAGCCATACATAAGCCCCATTCCTTTTATTTCTTCTGCACAATTTCTTCTGTCAGTCTTCATCTGCAACTGGAATCCTTTAGTTTGCGATATAAATATTACTTGACAAGCAGGATCTATTCTAGAGGTGCTCTATAATTTTGGAGCTTGGCTGGCCTCTGAGCTTTTGTATTTACTTGCAGCAGAATTTAATTAGAAGCAGATTTAATTGACAAATATACTAACGCAGATTTTGTTAAGCTTTCTTAGTCACAGAAAGCTAAACTTTCTATGGGGCTCAGTTCTTTAGTTCTTTTGAGTGAAGTAAGAAATATTTTAAGAAATCCAATGAGGCCTTAGGTACAGATTCATAGCAAGTGTTGGTCTTCAGGAACATTGCCCTTCATTCCACTTTTTTGAATCTGAACATCACAAAACCCTTTCTTCTTTTCATTCTGCTATCTGTTCTTTTAGGACACTACTTTTTTCTTTTAAAGCATGCCTCAGAATGACATTGCAGAGCTTTACAAGAACATAATGTTAAAGTAGAAACAATATATTTGTAATGTTTGAAGGCCTGCAGAAAAATAATCTATAAAGCTACCAACATATTCAGAAGACACAAATAGAATGATGCATTATGTGGTATATGGATGTAAAATTATGAAAACGGTGGGAAAAGTTAAAAGAACTTTACTTATTTTGGTTAGAGCAAAAAAGGCAGTGAATTCTGTGTTTTCAGCCCCAGCCTATGTATTTTGAGCCTTGCTTTCTTAGGTCTTGCCGGCATGTATAAAGAGTCTTCAGTGGCTCTTTAAGATCCAAATTTATTTGTCATCGCAGTTATTTATAAAAGGTGACAGTGTTAGATGCTGATGTGTCTAACAGAGAAACTGATCTCTGTAACTCTGAATTCTTGGCATTGTTGAAACTTTGGTATTTCTAGCGAAATTTGTGGTAATATGATGGAACAGAGCACTGTTCTTTAAAAAGTTAAATAAGTCCTTAAAATGTAATGAAAATAGTATCGAGTCCATGTTTGGTCACATTTTGCAGGGATTAACATGGTTTAGTGAGTCATTTGTTTTCTAGTTGTTTTCTTTCTGACAAAGTACTGGTGGCTTTGTTTTTTCTCAATCACTTGCAAATTCTTGCTGACAGAATTAGCAGCAAGGTGGTTATAGGGTACTTGAGGTTACGCATCAAGCCCTTTCCTGTTTCATGAAAGATGAAAGGTATCTGTAGGAAGAGAAGAAGGAAGACTAAACTGATCCTTAAGGAAAAGTAACCGCAAATAACAAGTATTTCCAATGTTTCCATCCCACAGAAATTTCAAACCAGTGTAGCCCTCTGCCATGCCATAAAGATGGATATAAGGATTGCATAGACGGACAAGCCAAATACACATGTGTCTGTAAACCAGGATGGCAAGGAGAGAAATGTGAAGAAGGTATAGTCTCTACTCTCATCATGTTGTTAGTTCTTAGGGACACAGTTATAGTTGTACCGTTATTGAATAGCATCAGATCGTTAAGTATACCCACAGTTGGTCTATGAATGCCTTCCCCTTAGCAGAGATTTTTATTTTGTTTTCTTTCCAGATATAAATGAATGTGAAGACTTAAACGGAGGTTGTAGCCAACGCTGTTCTAATTTACCTGGAAGCTACCGTTGCTTATGTGAAGATGGCTACTTCATGCATTCAAATAAACGGGATTGCGGAGGTAGGAAGTGAGACTTAAGGAGGACACCATTACATGACAGTACATGGCCTGTTGACTAGAGAGGAAAGACTTTAGTCCAGTAGTTTCATAAATGCTCTAAGTCAGCACAGGCTTGCATTGCCTCTGAAAGATGCAGTCCTGCTTCACCCTGGCCACTCATTCCACCTACAGCCTTACACCGCTGCAAACATTCGTGCAACTGTATAGTGAACCAGATCAAGGACCTGAGGTTAGTTAAAACCAATTCAGGAAATAAAAAAAAAAAAAAGAGCAAAAGAAGAAGAAAAGAGACTATAATGTTAGATTCTGTTTCATTACTAGAGCTCTGTAAAGCTTGTTTTGGTCACTAACCAATTTCACATACCCTTTAAGCATGCTGAAAAAAGAGTCTAGAGTGGTGCGACCAGCTAACAGTGTAACCATGGAAATTCTGTCTGGTAAACACTGCACTGGTTTAGGCTGAATCACTCCTAATTAGTGATGCTGCTCTTTTGGGAGTTTGAAGTTCATTGGAGAAGAAACTATTAATGAATCTGAAAATGCTCTTAATGGAGAAAAAGATTTGTCTTCTACTCACCCAGCACACTTTTTTTTCTGTACATGCTTGTGTCTGTTATTATTGGCCATGACCTGTGCACTTCATTCCATTCCAGGTAAAGACAGTGTATTAACATAATTAGCAATTCTTACTGTATAGTTAGAAAAAAAATACAACCTCATTCCATTTTAATGTCATATATTTGATGCTGAATTATGCTGACAGTTTTGGATAATGTTAAATTCTGTAAGAGGCCAGACTTGAGGGCCTGCTGTCATTTCCTTTTTTTTTTTTTTTTGGAATGCATAATTTCCAAAGAAATTCCAGAAGAACAGAAGATTGCTGTTTTGTCAAAAAGGGCAAGTAGATAAGTTGTAATTCTTGGAAAGATACTGGAAAATTGGTTAAAAAATAATCAAACATAAAAATACAGCAATGTACATTGGTACCTAGAGTACTAGTTCGATCATTTGATAAGCTGGATTTAAGTGTTTCATTACATCCACCTACAAAATTATAGACCTAGGAGTTTGGAGTATACATGGTAACTATAGAAAAGTAGGCTGAATTCAGGACAGCTTTGACTTAAAAAGTGTCAAGCTGTCAATATCAAGCTTGCTGGAATCCTAACAAGCCAGTGGCAGAATCTGTTCTTCCCGTGCAGCACCATCTCCACAACTACTACAAAATCACAGAGAAAACAAGAATGATCCCTGCACATACAAGCAGGAATTGAAATGCTACCAGGGATCTGATCTTTTTCTGTCTACCAGACATTTAGTAAGATTGATACTATATGCTGCATCCAGTTGTCACATCTGCATTTTGAAAATGACATTGAAAAATTGGAAACAACACAGAAGATAGACAGTAAAATGGTTTGAGGGATGAAGAGACAGTGAGGGACTCGAACGCCTGTCAGCATAGCCAATTAAAAGACAATTGTGACATGAATTGATCATAGCATGTAAGAAACTGATAGGATTATCTCTTGTCTTCCTGGGTGTCTTTTTCTAAGATAGGATTTTACCATGCAGCCTGGTTTGGCTTATAGGAAATTTGCAGACTGTTTCTCTCTCTGCCTTCCTGGACATGCATCCCTTTTCATGTTATCCATAGGACACATGAGAGAATGAGAAAGGCAGGCAGGCAGAGAATTTGTTTTTCACTGAGGGCATGCCGAAGTGCCTTTTAGAGACCTCTGGAAATCATTATGGCTATAGCTATAGTCTGTTATGGAAGCATAATAAACCTAGCAAGAAAGAGACAGTTTGCCAGCCTCACTTAGTATGCACAGTTTTGTACAGAGTTAGGAAAAATGGTATGTGAGAGAGCAACTTACTTTTAATAACTTGTTTGTATTTCTAGATATAAATGAATGTGTGTTACATCCAAACATCTGTGGGACAGCCATCTGTAAGAACACCCTGGGGAAATATGAATGTGAATGTGCTGAAGGCTACACATATAATTCAACTTCCAAGAACTGTGAAGGTAGGCTTTTCCCGCCCTTTTCTCTTTCTTTTGTCTTCCTTTTTGGTTTTTTTCTTTATTTTTTGTTTTTAATCCACTGCTATACCAAACTTTCAGAGGCTCAGTCAGGCTATATTACATGTAGTGTATATAGTTGCAATGACTTACTCCCAGCCGTTGGAGGGTTTTACAGTACACTTCCGTGTCCTACTGTATGCCAGATAACTTTCTCAGTTCATGGGAGCTCTCCTGTCCCACTGTAGAGAGGACTTTCTGCCCGAGCTCTCTAACAGCTGGGATGTTTCTTTCAGGTAACTTGGAGCAATGTGTTGAGGATCCGGACGTTACTAGATTGTCTTGTACCTTGTTTTTAAGCATCATTACAGTTACAAGGATGGAATATTTGATGTCAGTTGGTTTAATATATACCCCCTAATTCAAGACAAGTTATAGCAAAAGCAATTAAAAGTCCTTGGCAATTCCGAACTGGGCAAGACAGTTAGGAAGATTTATAAAGAGGCAGTCATCAGAAATGAAAACCATAATTAATCAAGTTTTCTCAAAAAGCTAAAAAGCTTGTCTTTATCCATCTGGTAGGCTGTTTAGATGCTTATTTAGCCCTCATGGCCCGGGGCTCAGTCTCTGTCCTTTATATGTCCTTAGATCTCAGATATTGGAAAGAGCTTTTCACTGGGATCATTGAATTCCATGTAAAATAATATTCAAGCGTCTAATCCTTCCTCAGGGTATCTAGTTATGCTAGAAAGTAACAGCATTAGAGTGAACTGATCTCCATTCTAGGCTGGAAGTGACAGCATGACACTTGTATAGAAGATTTTGTATAAAGACCCCCCCGTTTAAAATAAAAAAAGTTCCTAAATATCCAGAAAAGGAGCTATGAAAAAAGGAACTCCACCAAAAGAATCCTTCCTCATGAGTATTCTGTTCTGAAATGAAAATATGTAAGAAAGAACTTCAAGACAAAGTTCTGTAACAATTATAGCAAAGTTGAAAAGTACTGATAGCGAGTGGTAAAGCAGCAAGGAGCCATTCATGCGCGGGCTGTCATAAAATGACTTTTTCAAGTATTGAAAGTATTTGCGTAACTGTCCTAGAAAGTATTCTATTTCTATGTTCTTGTTAAAGTTTCTGTTTAGTACACACATCAGAAATTAAATTTCAGCTGTAGAAGAGAAATATAAGCTCTTACAGTTTTACTATGAAGGGAAATTTTCTACATTGGCAGTTTAAGAAAAATACATCAGTGACTGATTTTTATTTTAAATGCTGCCTTTATGTTATTGCTCTAACGGACACAAAAGTAGCTTCTTGCTGGCTATGAATCTTTTGCTCCATGGCTTTTCATGCAGTTTTTGCGTGACAAAGCTTTGCATAGTGGTAATGATTACATATTGAGATGTCTTTTTGTCCAGTTACTGTGGGATTAAAATGTTACTGACAATTTTGTCAGTGTGGACTGAAATGAGAAAAACTTCACAGTAATTAATCTAATTCTCTCTCCTCTTCGTACTTTCTGCATATACATGGCTTACATCAAATTGAATTTAAGTATTATTTTTCTTCTGAAACACAAGTTCCAGAAGGTTGCAAGATGAGGACATTAAAACGAGCAAAGCCTTACCTCCTAGAAGGAGGATTATACCGATAAGCTTTCAGACCTTGTTGTAACCACATTAAATGAGTCACCAAATCCTGTCTAAGGACAGGATTGTGCAGACTGACAGGAATGTAGCCTTACAGAAATAATAAATGACATTAGCTTTTCATTGTCATAGTCGTGTAGGTGGCCAAATTCAATTATGCTTATTAGAAAAAATCAGGCTTACATACATTTATGCACAACTATCTCTATGATGACAGAGACAATTAGAGTAGAATAGAAGAGGGTTTGGGTTTTTTCTTCACCCATTCCTAGGAGAATATTGCTACAGTTCTTCATCCCCACCCTTTAGGAGGCACTATCAGTAGGATGATATCTGTAGAGTCCAGTCTTTGTTTCATAGAATACATACAATTTTAGATACAGGATTTGATTATCTTACCACCACTTTTGTAATTTCAAACACCTTGCCAAAAAAAAAAAAAGGGGGTAGTGGGAAATAAGTAAGTAAGCTTATAGTGCTAGAGGGGTCTGTCTTGTAGTCAGTATTAAGGAGGCAAACCTAGCTGAACCCGAATTTTAAAGAATTACCTAAATTTTGGCATGTTTTTCCCCATATTATTCTTTCTTCTCTGAAGGGGAAACTTCTCTTAAAGAAGTGACTGAACCAGTTAAATAGCATGGAGTATGTCTGTATTTCAGGTATTAGTCCCTTCCTAGCATGTAGTCTAGAAATTTGAGACAAGAAATCAGGGTTTCCCGTTCCCACATTAATTGTTCAAAACACACAAAACCTGCCCCTGCATTCATGCTCTGGGAAAATCACCATTTTTCCCTAGCATTATATAGAGTGGCTGCCTTCTAGGACATGGTATGCAGCTCATTTGTAGCCAATTTTATTGTATCTTAGCAAGTTATCCACAGCAAGCTATTTTAGCCTTCCACTGAAACAGCTGTATGAACCCAGGATGCTGCTCAGATTCATGGGTTTGTGTGAATAGCTTTTACTGACTATTTTATGATGTGGAACTGACATTTGGACAGATCTGTGGGAAGCCTTTGAAATAGCTCAAACAAACGTGCAAAGATGCTGACTGCAACTTGGAAGAAAAAAAAAGCAGGATAATTATAGCATAAATGGTTAAAACAAACCTCCAAAAAATGTAGTCCACTCCAGCCTCTGCATGTCAGCATTTTTGTAGCAGGATGATTAGCTCCATACAGGGAGATCCTGACATTTGGACCGATCAGGGGTTCCAGAATATCTGATGAGGAAGGAGAATTCATACCTATCCAAGAAGCTTGCCTGTCCCTCTGCTGCTATAGCACACTCTGGAGAGAGACCTTACCCTTGAGCAGTAGGTTCATTTTGGGTAATGGAAATTTACACTCCCACAAGACTAGTGCAGGTCTCTGAGTAATTGATTTAACGATAGAAATTTCATTTGTCAACCTGTGTGATAAGCTTTCATAACAACTTCATAAGTTTCTGTTTGTCAGCAGGCCCTGGGCCCGAGGAACATACTCAAAATTAACTGCTGCTTTTGGATTTTGTCATTGCCTCATTTGCATGTTTGCTAGGATGCAAAAACAACAGTGACAAATGCAGCTTCACGTTGTAACACATCATCCTATAGTCTTAGTTTTAAATAGACGTCAGATTGCCAGGCACCAGAAATTATTAGGAAGTGACTTTCACAGCAGAATCCCTTTCACCAAGCTGAGCTTGCATCTGCTAGGTTAGACAACCCCCATCAAGACCATAAACAATTTAATGATTTTGAAATGGAAAGGAGTATGCATGCCAAACGAAAGAGTAAGAGGTAATCTCTCGTAGCTGGAGGAAGTGGAGGGGTCAATCAGTTGCACGTACGCATCAGCAAAGTATTTCTTAACAGCTGACCAAATACTGCCATGTGACTAATGCGCGAGCATTATCTTCGAAGCATATAGAAAGAAGTTTGAATAAGACTCCAAAATATACACTTAGATGTTGCAATCCACCCTGGTATATTACTCCCCTAAGTAGTACTACAGGTGACAGAGGCCAAAATGAATGAAATAGGAATTAAACCATAAGTAGAGGGTTGGTAATTTAGAGTTGCAGGTGTCTGCATGCATATATACACTTTTTAATAGGACGGCTTTCTCAAATCTGAACAAGGAGAAAACTCTTAACACATGCAAACATTCACCTCTGAAGAGACTGTAATCATGACACAGTCACAATTTAATTTATATGCTCATTATTCAAAACTAATTCAAGTTATGAGTATGCAACACAGAAAACATTTGCAAAATGTCAGATCAACTTGAACAAACATTCTGAACAAACAAACTGTATTTCTATATTAACAATTCCTTTTACTTACTTAGCTGACATTTTGGATAGATGAAGCACTTGAAGGCATATAGAGCAGCAGAATTTCCTATGTAACCTTTTCTGCAGCTACGTACCTAAGACCAGTTAGAGACTGAACAATCCAAAAAGCCAGTCACCAACTCTCCAGTTAGATTTTAGGAACTGTCTTCCAATATGTATCAAACTGTTCCCCGGAACAGGAAAACGTGATGGCAACACTTGCTGGTCAAAGGTCTTCCACGTGTCTTTAAGACCCAGCGTATCCTCGGAGAACCCTCCTGGGGCCGGCAGTGGAACCGTGTACAGAGCAGTTCATTTGAACTCACTGTTCATAGAAGTACCATAATCTTAAAGCAGAGAACTCCCATGTTGTTTCTTTTCCTGTACCTCATCCCCTTGCAGGAGAGAGAGCTCTTCTAGTGAAATGGAAGCAAAGATGTGGTGGAGCTGGCTATAGAGTGCTACTGCCATGTTGGCACAGCTTGAATATGCTACAGACTTCTGTATTGCATCCTGTGCCTTTCAGTGGAATGCCTAGGACGCTTGGTAGGCTTCTAGCATGCAGTGCAATCATTCTTAAACTTGCTAAGCTAGCTCAAAATGGCATTGAAACTCTTTCCAAAAAGAGGAGGAGGAAAACCTCACTGCTATGCAGCAGGAGATGGTTTCCAGCTTGACAGCAGAGGTAAACTATCATTCTGGAGCTAATAGAAATGACTTGGAAGAGTCCTCAGTAGTTCATGCAAAGAGTGAACATGCAAGCTGGTATCAAATAGACCAGCCTATATAAAGGGCCATCCAGCTTCTGAAGATCAGAGGGTAGAATGGGAGATGAGTGGAAGAAGTTAGAGGTGAAGCAAACACCAGCAGAAGACTGTATTTGAATCCTGTAGCTTACACAGCCACACATCAGATTGCCATGTCAGCAGGAGAAGTGACACAGCGTGTGGCTGGAGCTTGCGCAGAGCTTTAGTTCTGGCTGTATTTGCTGCAGTACAGGGGAGTACAGCTTTTTCTTCTGATAAGATCATGTATGAGGGAGTGTTAAGTCTGAGCACAGACCCCTTGCACTGATAACTTAGAGCAAAGGTGAGGAAGGGGAAATATTTTAGTAATAGGGAACTCTTCAGCCAAACATGACACCAGTTTCCTCAGCTTATTAATGAATTGCTGGCCATTTAAACAATGTAGAAACTACTAGCACTTGGTGGTAAAGCAGCTTGCCCATGATGGTTAACTGCAGCAGAGGTAGGACTCAGAATAGCATCCACAAACTGTTAAACATAGTATCTTGTTTTGGAAGGAGATTGTGCATGCTCACTACAAAGTAATAGTTTCTCCAATAAGGTTTTGGTATTTTGTTTTTTTTGTCTTTTTTTTCTTGTTGTTTGATTGGTTTTGTTTTTTGTTTTTTTTCCTTGTCTTCTCTCCTGCCCCAAGCAACAGAAAAAAAAGTACTTTAATCTTTAAAAAAACCCTAGCAAAGTATAAAACAGATTTTTAAATGCACACATTAGTACAAAATCGTTTATTCCCACTAGAAGGACTGTTTTTTGTTGGGGTTTTTTTTGTTGTTGTTTGTTTGTTTTTCTTCAAAACAAGTATTGCAGTTTCTTTGATTTGAGGCCTAAAAATCATGCTCATTAGAGTCTCTTTATCCAGGAGAGAGTTTGTTTCCTTAATAGGAATGTAACAGTTACATTGGCCTTTTACACAGCCTTTAATTCCTAAATTATTTACTGTGTACAGCCTGCTAAATAGCAAATTAGGTTCCTTTAGTTTGTTTAGCTTATTCGCAGATGAAGTCAGATTGGTCTCCATGAATAGATGCTGTCTGAAACTTAGTTAGTTATGATATTATTGTATATTATTTTAAAAAGGTATTTTGCCTTGAGATTGTTTTATGTGAATAAAGCATGTCCTTTCTCCACATACTTGCCATACTCTAAGTTCTTATGACATCTATAGGTAAAGGAAGAGGTCTGACCCAGAATGGCATTTCTGCCATAAATACTAGTGATTTATTGAGGTCTCTTACAGTAATTCAGCCACCTCACAGCTCAGCTTCTTACTGCCCCACAAATCAGACCAGCTAATCTAATAGGCCTCTATTAGATTGCTGGGTCCTATACACCCAGCAGGTAACTCTGCATTGTAAATTTTGCATAGGAGACATCCGTGAGCATCAGTGTAGCTTAGCAGCAGTCACCTGTTGGATTCATGTTATGCCAGAGAACCCACCTAGTCCATTATTCCATTAATTTATTGTGTTAGTTTTCAGTCCGTGCCATGAATAATCTGAATAAAACTTTCTGTATGCTTCCATTTCTCCTAGATATTGATGAATGTTCCGAAAATGTTTGTGCTCAACTCTGTGTAAACTCTCCAGGAAGTTATAGCTGCTATTGTGATGGCAAGAGAGGGTTCAAGCTCTCTAAGGACATGAAGAATTGTGAGGTAAAACTGTACTATGTAAAATTCCACATGGGAAATCACAAAGTTGGATATTTCTTGATGACAGGATAAATTAGATTAAGGAAAATAGGAAGCTATTTGAGAACTGATTCTAAAATTGCTGAAAAAGTGCTGGGGACTCTGAGCCGTGGTTTGGCTCACAAAGCAGACCCGCTAGGGATTTGGATGCCATTCAGTTCATGCATGCTCGTTTACAGGAATCCTGTCAAGAGAAGCTTGCCTCAGCCAGTCTTCTTTTATTCCCTGCTGCTTCCAAAATAAGACCCAGCTTTCTCCTATCAAACAAGTAATTTCTGTTACACTTACTCAGAGGCAGAATACTCCATTTGTCCATATGTTCCCAGGTTTTCCTTAGACTGCACAAAAGTTTTCACTCTTTCAGAATTACTCTAGGCTTTGCCTGTCAAGTTTAAAAAAACGGGGTTGTTTTCCACAGTTCTCATCTGCTGTAGCTTGAGAAAAAGCACCTAGTAATGCTTGCCAATTGAAGAACATCTCACAGCCTAAATCAGATGTTCTTGCTAGTTTGAAAATTTACACCGCTTATTAGTGGAAAGTTTGAAACTCTGGAGAATCCCAGTACAAGGATTTTCTTGCGAGTGGTTCTCTGTATACTTTGAAAGGTTCAGGCAGGCTGAGACTTGTTATGTGAGGTGACCTCAGATAACTGCCAACAAAAAACCACCCCAAACACAGTTTAACAAAATTGGGCTTGAACAGTAGGAACAAGGTCTGATGCAAGTTCTAGCACATACTTATTAGATCTTGTTTGTGCTTCCTGAAATATCTGAACAACATTTGCAGTCATGTTTCATTTTGCTTACTCATGAAATAGGAAGAGCATCTTCTAGCCTCGTTACATTTTATTTTTCGTACTGTTGTTCAAAAGTGATTAAACTATCTATCTCAAGTTAGTTTCAGGCCTTTCAATTGAAAAAAAAAAAATAATTTAATCAGCTGAAAATACGTGCAGTCCAAAGACCGGTGACACTAGCAGACATAAAATGAAGTAGCCATAAAATTCAGGATGAACACCTGTACATTTAATGGAACTGCTACATCGTGAATACAGAAGTTGGACTTTGGGAACTGCCTTATTATCTTTTACCAAAGTACGGCACATCTTGAGAACAGAAAAGCCCTTAACACCTCTTCTTGATCATTCTCTTCTGTAGAACTACTAAACTGCTACCATATAGAAGATATGCAAGGGCTGTTTTGAGGGATAACTTTACATCAGAGACATTTAGGCTCCTACTAGTCAATGAGACAGGTGCTCTAAACCACATTTGAAAAGAGTCTTCCCACCTCTCCCCACATGCAGAGCCTAGCTCCCTGTACCTAAAGGAGATCCGAGTGCTTTACTTTTAAAACAAAACTGTAGATATTTCTTTAATTATAACATCACAGTTTCAGAAGAGAAAGAAGTCATGCCTTAGAATGGATACCTGACATTTGTTTACTGAATATTTTACTAGTTTAAACTTGCACTACACACAAAGTAGACATTATTCCCGGATATAAACGTCTTTGTTTAAAACTTCAAGTAGATGAATACCTGAAAGAATAAGCACCATTTTCCCTCCTCTCATTGCAGCTGCATTTGGCTGACTGTGATTACTCACATTTGTCTAGAGCATTAGGATGAATTCCAGTTTTACACAGTGTTGTAGGCCTTTCAGTTGCCACAAATAATATCTAGAACTTCTTTTACAGTTTACCTGAGAATGTAGTCTTAAGAGATTCATATCCCCACTAAAAGTTCTCAGAAATATTAAACCAGTGCTATTCCATCAGGAATTGTGGTGCTGATTTCATAAACATTCCTTTCCAGAGCTCAAATAGGACAAGTACATTCAAGGAACAGCCAGATAGAAACATTTTCTATTAATCTGTTACTTAATCCACTTGTAAATTCTTACTTTTTATTCCAGATAAATGATTCTAGTAGTACCAGAGATTGTTCAGCTATGAGTAGTTGTAGATCAATACTGACAAAGAAAATAAAAGGTGATTATTATTTTTTTTATTAAATCTTCTCAAGACACAGCTCTGGCCACATTCACTTCTAACATCTGATCGGGTTTAGATTCCTTTAATAATGGAGCCTGGCAGGACCCTAGTAAGTGAGTGAAAGGAAAGTGCCCGATGGAAGATTTGAATTCTTGATTCAAACACTAAATATTTAAATATTAGTTGCAATCCACCAAAACTGTTTCAACTCGAATTATCCTCCAACAGCTTAAATAAATGGACATTTCAAGCAAAAAGAAAAACACACCCCTTCATTTGTACATAGGTATTCAAGTTTAAAAAAAGAAAAAACAGAGGTAAACCATTGCTTCAAAAAAAGGACAGGCTAACAGCCAACAATAGGAGTTGCTTCATGAACTATCACAATGCATTAACAGCTTTTTTTATTCTCTACCATTTTCAGTCTGTTACCGCATGTATCCCACTGAACCTTGAAAAGAATTATGAACTGCTTTACTTGGCAGAGCAATTTATAGGAATTCCCGTTCTGTACTTAAAGTTTAAATTGCCAAATGTCACGAGGTAAGCATTTGCTGTTGATAAAAGTATGCATTGAAATTATGGACCTTTATTTCTATTAATTTTCTGAGGGTTTAGAAAGAGTGCACTGCATGCATAAATTATATCACCATCTCCCCACTGGTTAAGATACCTTTATATGGAGGTTAACTCAGATTCCTACATATACTAGCACTTAGAGGAAGCTGGAGTCATTTGAAAGTGGACAGGCAGGAGTAATGTGTCTGGAGTCAGTTTACAGCACTACAGTGTCATTGAGCCACCTCATCAGTATAGACAGCAGCATTTTTACATGGCAAAACTAAAAGTTCAGCAAGTTTCTTCCATATACCCCAGAAGTGGGTACAAGGCAGTAGCAGCTCTGTCCCAGCCAGGAAACAGTGCACAGCTGGGGCAAAACATGCACCATTTGCATTCAGATGTGACCACATCTGTGAATATCAGCGTTGGAGTTGTCCAGCCATCATAGTCCTGGTTCCCACTGCTGTTGGAAGGAGAAGTGTATGGACTGGGAGAAGGAGTTCAAAGAGACACAGATTTGAATGGGCAAAAAAGGAAGAGGATTGAGGGCAGTAAGTTTACCAGGCAGAAGGTCCCATTGGTTTGTGGACAAGAGAGCAAAAATATCAGTGCTTCCTCATGAGAGAAGCTTACTCTTCCCCCGAAGGAAAGAGCAGGGGCGGGGGAAGGTGGGAGGCAATAATATAGATACAGGAAGGCATTTAGAATTCTCGACAAAAAATTCAGATGTTATAGGAAAATAATTACTGTACAACTTCCAGTTATATGTGGGAATGGCTTTCATTTGGATATTGCTGCTGTTTCACTTTTGCTCTGTGTAGAAGCTGTGACGTGCCACACAGATGCTGCTGAGAAACAAAACCAGGCCAATGCTCCCTGCCTGCCCCCCTGCTTCCTTTCACAGGGTGTTCCAAGGACACCAATAGAGCACAGTACCTTGTCTAGAGCACCATCTGTATGATTTCCTTTACAGCTGTCAGAACAATTGTCAACGCGGAAGTTTCGGACAATAACACAACGACCAATGTGATCAGGTTAATGCCACTTTATTGCTCAGATAGTTCATCTATTATAGGTAATTTGAGTTCCGTATCACGCGTCAACAATTTTCTGACTGGTTGCAGCGCTATGCTCACAGCAAGCATTATATTTCGATTGGTGCATAAGGCTTGTCCACGTGCTTCGTGGACAGCTTCCTCTTTCTATTGTGCCTGGTGGCGCAAATATCTTCAACTTCCTTCTTGTGGTGGCACATACACTGTTCTTGCTTCAGTGCTGTTCTTCCTCCTTAGAGTTGCGCCAGCAACAGATTTTCTGTGCTTGGATTGTTCACAGGGTGACCTCCCTGGACCAGAAAATCCTCCACAAATCCCCCTTTTTCTGTTTGAACAATCCAAGTTTGGTTAACCACTTTCAACACAGCTCGTTTTACACATGACAATCCTACACACGCACATATCAAAATGACAAGCATAATGAATAAAATACGAAGACCCTCCGTCAACAAAGACCTTAATTCTGGTGACAGTTGTCCAAAAACACTCGTGAGCCAATCATCAAAAAACCCTTGATTCTGTTTGATTTTACTGGCGTGTTCTTTCAACCACCGCAATTGTTTATGGATCGACTCGCTATGATCAGACAAGTTCATACAACACATACCTTCAAAATCTTCACATCCATGGCCTTGTGCTAACAACAAAAAATCAATTGCTGCTCTATTTTGTAGCACAGCATGGCGTAAGCTATTTTGATCCTCTAATAATTTTTCAATAATACCACCCAATGATATCGCTTTGCTGGTTCCCCTTTATTAATGGACGGAACAGTGAATGCAAATTTTTCCGCGTCCTCAGGATGTAACGGAATAGTAAAAAACCAATCCTTTAAATCCACAGTAAATACGTTCCAGCCGTTTGGTATCATGGCAGGTGAAGGCAATCCAGGTTGTAGCGCTCCCATGTCCTGCATTACTGCGTTTATGGCTCTAAGATCATGTAACAATCGCCATTTTCCTGATTTCTTTGGAATAGTAAATATTGGGGTATTCCACGGACTCGTGGACGGCACAATATGACCCACTTCTAACTGTTCTTGTACTAAGGATTGAATAATTCGCAGCCTATCCTCTTTTAGCGGCCATTGGTCCACCCACACAGGATTACCAGTCGTTCATGTGAGCTTTAATACCGGCTGCTTGACCATGGCTGCTCCTGAAAAGGCGATGTTACCAAACGAGCTCCTAATTGAGAGAGTAAGTCCCTGCTCAACAAGGACACCGGTATTTGCATCACATAGGGCTTCACTGTGGCTACAGCCCCATCAGAAAAGGCAAAAGAAACAAATGATGCACTGACCATGGTTCTCTGAGAGCCTCCTACCCCGACTACATTGGTAGCGGCAGAGACAAGAGGCCAGTGTGAGGGCCAACTTTTCTCAGAAATCACTGTAACATCAGCCCCCGTATCTATAAGCATGGTTAGGCCCATGGATGATCCGGAAGGATGGGTCACTGTCACCTTTTCTTTGGGTTTTCCCCGTGCAATGTCAACCGCTAGCAAAATTTCAGGAGACCCGGTTGACCCAAAACATCCATTACTTCTCCGACGTTCTGTTAATACCCGGGGAACGCATGCTTGAAAAGGTATCAACTGAGCAATTTTTGACCTGCGGGGAATGCTTATGGGGGGAGTTAAAGTATAGACCATGATTTTTATTATCCCGGTATAATCCGCGTCAATTATTCCCGGGATTACAAAGATACCCTGCCAAGAAACGGAAGACCGCCCTATTAATAATGCACTTAATCTGTGACCTAGTGGCCCTTGCTGCTCTGAATCGATTAACCTCACAGCAGTAGTGGTTAGAGTGGTATCTACTGCAGTTGCCAGGTCCACCCCTGCGCTTCCTGCGGTGGCTGCTGCACAGTGGTCCAGGCACCCTGCATTGTCCCCTGTGTTTGTGTCGTCGTGCGAGGAGGACGAGGCGCGCTCGTACCCCGGTTTCCCGATCGTCGACATTCTATGGTGTTATGGGTACCGCTTTTACAATCTACGCACCATTTTCCGTCTTGCTGCCTAACTCCCTTTGCTCGACAATCACTTTTGAAATGACCCGTTTTCCCACACCGAAAACAGCGCTTATCCGACCTTCCACCTTTTCGTTTTTTCTGTCCAGATTGCATGGCGATGGCGGCAGCCATCACCGAAGCTTGTTCTTGCGCTAACACCCTGTCAGCTGCTTCTAACATTTGTGCTTGCACCCCGTATAGTGGATCACCCTGCTGTCTTGGAGTAATAGCAGCCTTGTCGCACAGACTTTCCCACTCCTTCCAAAATGTTAATTTTTGCGATGGTTTCAACAACATTTGCACTATTTGCCTGGTGTCATGAGGAGTTAACAAATTAGAACCAAAAATATGATCAATTAAAGCTCTAGTGAAAGGAGAACTGAGTCCATACCGTGTGACAGCCTGTTTCACCTCCTTCAATAATTTCCAATCAAAAGGTTCCCATTCCCTCTGTTGGGCAGCATTCGTAAACACTGGATAGGCTGCCGCTTCAAGAAACACTCCTTCCACGGCAGCCTCTTGAATTACCCCTTTCCATCGATTCTGTATTCCCCCTCTATTTTCTCCCCTCCCGTCCACCCCCGTATATGCAGGCGGCGCCGACGGGGCGACAGGAGCAGAAGGGTGAGTGGTAGTTATTCGCGTTTCCAACGCTTCGAGCTTCTTCAGCAGCTCCCAAAATTGATGGTCTCTCAGTCCTTCTGCTTTTTCCCCGCCTCGTGGACTCCCAGGGGACGTTGATCCCGAAGGGGGTAAAGGCGGGAAACCTGCTGTAGCACCCTGTCCTTCGTTCTGATCCTCATCATTCTTATAACTTGCTACCTCTTCTGGAGGTGGAGGGAGAGGAAATTCACTGGTTTTCTGCTCGTTTCCGTCTCCCGGGTTGGTTAGTGTGGGGCCACTAGTTGTCACCGGCATCAGACCCACAGCATGTCCACCCTTCCCACACCGGCAGCGGGGAGGGGGCGGTATCACACGCCCCGAGCCAAACGTGAATGCTGCTGCAGAACCCCCTTGGTCTGAGGTGGTGGTGGAGGCTAATGCTGTGAAAGCAGCAGTTGTGGCAGTACGCTCTGCTTGCATTTCTTTTAACGTTTCCGAGATTAACCTCCACAATGTGGGAAACTTGTGTGCCTCCTTCGATCCCTTGCTAATTTCATCCCATAATACAGTTCCTATCTTTGACCATGTCTCTGGGATGAAAGGATCACTGACAGTCTCAATCAATCCCCTTGCTCGCGCCCATGCCAGGAGCGCCATCAGGGTCGGCACATCGTAACTCAGTCCTCTCATAGAGAGCATATGTTGGAGGAGCTTAACTACTGCCTCTTCCTCTTTTGAGAGTGTAGACCCCATCTCCTCCCGGCCGCTCATCTGGCCAGGGCGAGATTCCCGGTAATCTATGCGCTATCAGCGTCTTCCCGAGTGCCGGGGCAGCACTCACCTTTTCCAGCCGCTTTTCCACCCCTCGTACCCATCGGTCTCTCGTCGGGTAGTCTGGTCCCAACACCGATCTGAGGGTCCCTGTTCGGGCGCCACTTGTCGATGCGGAAGTTTCGGACAATAACACAACGACCAATGTGATCAGGTTAATGCCACTTTGTTGCTCAGACAGTTCATCTGTTATAGGTAATTTGAGTTCCGTATCACGCGTCAACAATTTTCTGACTGGTTGCAGTGCTATGCTCGCAGCAAGCATTATATTTCGATTGGTGCATAAGGCTTGTCCACGCGCTTGCCAGAGTCAGTAGTTGATCGTTACCAGCTTCCTCTTTCTATTGTGCCTGGTGGCGCAAATATCTTCAACTTCCTTCTTGACGTCGCACGTACACTGTTCTTGCTTCAGTGCTGTTCTTCCTCCTTAGAGTTGCACCAGCAACAGATTTTCTGTGCTTGGATTGTTCACAGGGTGACCTCCCTGGACCAGAAAATCCTCCACAAACAATTGCTAATGATTGTGACCTCTTCATTACTCTTGGACTTCTTCACTGTAGCAGCTGAAATTGCAGTTTTCCTTGACTTACTGACTGAGCAATTTGAGGGTAACACTGGCAGCAGCTGTTGAGCTGGTGATCCCCAGAGCCTCAGAACCTTACAGAAGGACATAAACATTGAGAACTTTTTCCTCTGCCACTATTCCAAGTTGACCAGGCATTAATGCTGTCCTGGAAGACCTTTCTAGGATGATAAATGTCTGAAGCTATCTTAATAATCTCTCTGTAAATACAGAATGATTTTTCTGTGGGTCTGCATGAGAGACAATGACATCTAGTGGACAAAGAACAAGACTGAGAGTGAAAGCAAAGTAAGAGTTCTTAATTACAGATCCCTTGTTTCTTTTGTTGTCTTCAGCAAATCCTAACTTCCAAATGCTTTGTTTTCTCCTTTCATCCTTAATCTATTTAATCTAGTCCAAAAGTTCTAGGAAACAAGGACTGTTTTTCACAGTACTTATACTCTGTCTTATACCTATAAGTGTATAGGTACAGGCAGACGTACCTCTGTCTGTACCTATACACTGTACAGGTACTATAATATAAATCATAATTTTGCTACGTATATACATATGTTCAACCAACCACCAAGATCCAGACAACAAATCTTCGAATCAGAGAATGACATATAAAAGGCAGCAGTAATGAAAGCAAATTGCTAAGTTATGATTGTTGTAGGATGACACTCGGCAACCCTGTTGTACTGAAGCACATCATAGGTCATGTATTTTTTCTGCATCACATCTCCACAAAATGCAATAGGAATATTCCGTCTGTTTCTTACTCAAGGAACATGTACTTTCTTACTTCACATGTAAAGCTCATAGCAGATTTGGAAGCTGAACCAAGGCTCTTTCAAATCCCAGCTCACGGCACTAATCTCAAAACTTTTCACTGGATTCAGATGAACAAGGCTTACATTAGATTCTGCTTTTGACTAATCGTGTGCCAGTATCACAACTGCTCAGGTACAGAGTTACCAAAAGGTTAATATCTATGGACTTTTTTTATTTTTTTTACCCTATTAAGGAGTTATCCTAGGGTATACAGTATTTCATGTTTCCTGTCTTCTTATTAAGATTCTTCTTCACAACTCAGATTTACAGCAGAATTTGATTTCCGGACATATGATGCAGAGGGAGTTATACTATATGCAGAATCCCCTGACAATACAGCATGGATCTTGCTTGCTCTTCGTGATGGGAAGATTGAAATTCAATTCAAGAATGAATTTGGAACAAAAGTCACCAGTGGAGGCAAAGCCATTAATGATGGACTGTGGCATATAGTAAGATGGGTTTTCCTCTCCCCTTTCCTTCCTTTAACCCACTATGGGAACATTCTGTCTTGATAAGTAAAATAGGGAGAAATTAAGCAACTGTTAAAAAGGCTTAAAGTGGTGCCCTCAATCCCAGATTTAAAAATCAGCCAAGGAATTCACCAGGATGCCTTACACCTGGGAAATCGTGGCACCTGTTATGATCCAGAAAGAGGTAATTACCACTAGCTGGCAATATAGGAATTATTCTTTGTAATCATGACGGAAGCAGCAGAATATTAAAAAGTGTGATTGCATTGTCAAGTGCTATGTTTAGATAGCAAATTTTACATTTGCTAGACCAGAAATCCATCTTGTTCTTCAAGCTTGCTCACTTACACCAACTATAAATCACACCAAATTATTAACATCAGTTAGATTTTGTTTGCTTGTTTTTGAAGGGGAGCAAGAGAAGCTAGGACTCTACATAGACCTCCTGTTTCAGTTCGGTACAACTTTCTTGAGATTAAAAATCTGCTTTGATGCCTAATAATAGCGGGAGCAAACACTGAACCTATTTTATCTACGTCCCATCTGAAGATTCAGTCTTCTGCAGCAGGTTGCAGTGATATGGAGAACTGTATGCCAAATGTGGATTGGATACAGAGCAGTTGTGGACATCAGCTTCTTGCAAACTCTATAGCACATAAAGGAAACTAAGCAGCTGCACGGGTTTTCCCAGGGGTAGGATGGGCATGGAATGGAAGATCATGCTCCTGTTAGTGTCCATGGGTATGGACAGTTGTCACGATTCAGGTTTAAATATGCTGTAAATGTTCGCTGCATTAAAACTATTTTACAAGTTTAAGTTTAGAGAAACATTAGTAATGTTTCATACAGTTATATGTAACTAGTATTCAAAATATC
This sequence comes from Larus michahellis, assembly GCF_964199755.1. NCBI lineage: Eukaryota > Metazoa > Chordata > Aves > Charadriiformes > Laridae > Larus > Larus michahellis. The sequence goes on along the minus strand of NC_133896.1, from coordinate 104,407,229 downwards.
CTACATGTTTTTGTGTGTATATATGTAATTATTTGTGTTTAATTTTAGATTTCAGTTGAAGAACTAGAACACAGCATCAGTGTAAAAATAGCTAAAGAAGCCGTGATGAGTATTAACAGCCCAGGAACTCTTTTTAAACAATCACAGGGTTTCTTGGAAACTAAGGTGTACATTGCGGGATTACCTCGCAAAGTGGGCAACACTCTTGTTAAACAGGTAACTAAAATAATAAGACTTCATTGATTAATACTCTTCTGTTATTTGTTTGGTTTTGTATTGTTCACTTGGTAGTCACAGAGGAAGGAAGAGTGGCATGGAATCCATTTGGAAAATAAAAATCAGGTTATTAAACCACTGTTTTGAAAATAAATATGCATGAAGTTTTGTAGTCTGTCTTCAGTTAGGTTTCAGTTATAAAACACAACACTTCCAGTCGAATCTTTCAGGATTCTGTAGCCTGTTTCCTAACATAGCTTTAAGGTTCCCTAAATCACCACTACTCTGCTGTGAGAGCATTTCGGAGTGGTCCATATTTTTGGTGCTGGCTTTTGCTAGGCTCTGAATAGGTATGGAATTCACTGTGCAGGCAGCACAACAAGCTTTAATTTTTAATAGGTTTTATAACAGCCCAGGCTAGACAAGGCCCATGATTCATTCAGTCTTCCATCCTCAGCACCTCTCTCTTACGCTGGGGATGAGAACCGTCAAGTTGTTGCAACTGTCTACTTCTCAGTCCAGGAGCCTTCAGACTAATTGTCAGTCTAAACAGAGGCAAAAAGTAACTGTACAGTAGAGGCTACACCTTTTTTCTTTTTTTAAATCTATTTTTGCTCAAAAGTGAAGCAGAGAGGAAAAATATGAAGCAATACAACAACATCCCCTTACCCAATGGAAAGTAATTCCAGAAATTTCTTTGTACTTTGGTACAAGGAGAACATGAAACCTTGAATGAGGAACAGAGCTAGTGATCATTGTCTTTCAGCTACAGAAAAGCTGTTGTGACCTAAACGAAAGGACAGCATGAGCTTTAAAAAATTGAAGCCATCTGTTTTGTACAGATCACTAGCATCAAAATGGGAAATGCTACTAAATCAAAAATACCTTTTGAAGGCCGAGGTACTAAACACATGCCATTTGTTTTCTTCTGGCATCAGTGCTGTAACCTATAGCATTGGCTAGCAAAAAAAAGTTGATATGTAAAGTAATGCCTTATTATTAACATTTTAAAAACAACTTTGAATGCAAACACGTACTGCTGTAATTCTTCTACAGATTAACCCTCGGCTAGATGGGTGCATTCGTGCCTGGAACCTGATGAATCAGGGACACTCAGGTGTAAAAGAAGTTATTCAAGAAAAACAAAGCAAACACTGTTTAGTAGCAGTGGAAAGAGGATCCTTCTACCCTGGCACTGGAATGGCAAAATTTCAGATAAACTATAGTAAGTATTTTTCTGTCTGTTTCTATATTTTTGCTGGAGTGGTGATGGAACTGATGAATTGTTAAAGAAAAAACAAAAAAAAGGAAGATCCACAAACAAACTAAGCTACGTAGGAACTGAATACGCCACTGCATCCAGCAATGATTCCCATAACTTCTTTTAGAAATGTGCTCAAATGAGAATTCTAATCCCGTTGGTGTCATACATTTTATTTCTGAAGTGCTTTATATTAGGAAGTGTATTCTTTATTTGCAAAGGATGGGCACTGTTGAACACATTCACTTTCCAAAGATCTAATTCTATCCCCTGTTCATCAATGGGGAAAGCTATCCTATTACTGACAGAAAAAGAAGACTGCGGATGGAGAAAGAGGTCGCTGATAGTTTTGTGCGTGCAATTCTGCTTCTAAATGAACATCCTATCTAGAGGTTTTAGGTGCCTCACTTGCCCCTTCCCAAACCCAGAACTTTCTTGCCTGACCTCCTGCTCTAATTTCAAAATTTCCAATCCAGGATCTCCTTGTGCATACCTGAGAGCCCAAAATGAGACATCTCTTGAGCATCATCCCAAATCCTGTTGTCGTTATACCGTTCCCCATCCCAAATGCTATGCTACCCTTCAGCCCTGCTCTGATCCCCGGTCTTTTTCATCCCAGGATTTGCTATTCTTTCACAGGTCTTTTCTTTAAATTCCCTCACGCACTCATTGAAGAAAAGATTCCTCCAGCTTTACATATTCTATGCTTCCCACCAACTTCTATCAGAGTTTCCTATGCCACTCAAGCTTCTTCAACTTTACTCCCGTTCATTCACTAACACCATGCTGCCATGACTCCTCCTTACCTTTGTGTTTGGGGTTGCTGCCACGACTTCACACCCTCTTTTCTGTTCTCACCCCCCCACATCCCCAAATCCAAGAGGCTGCCCACACCTACTGCTGCCCTTCTATGAGCTGTTATAGCCCACTGTCTCGCTGCCCATTTGGCTTTGCGTAGGAATATGACCCCACCTCATGTTTTAGGAACATGAGATGGGGAAGAGACACAGGAAGAAAAAGATAGAAAAGATGACAAATACCTCTTTAGATAGTAATTTTTATATTACCTTCACTATGAATGCATCATATGAAATTATATTTGCAGTATCTGCATATTCACTTTGTGTACCTGCGTATTCCCATTTTAATAGTGGAACTGCTTTGAAATGTAAAAGTGTATGAGAACTGCTAATATTCTACTATTGGCAGCAATTTATGAGTTAATTTTTTGGGGGGTTGATTTTGAACTCACCTCTAGTAAATGTGGCGCCTATTCCACATTAGAAATGAAGAAGGTAGAAAAAAAAAAAGTCCAATAAACACAGAAGATAAGGAAAGATGCAGGATTAAAGTTTGTGGGGTTTTTTTTGGTTTTGGTTGGTTGTTTGCTTTTTGGGGTTGTTTGTTTTTTTTTTTTAGACTCCTAGTTCTTTCTAAAAGTTCCAAAGTTCACTGCTTTTTCTGGAGATTAGTACTGTTTTTTCCATAGTGGCAGCAGATTAAATACTAATTTTTAACTCCATATTAATTTTTCATTAGCAAATGGATTTATTAATTTCAATTATTCTTTTTAAAACAGATAATCTTGACAGTGCTGAAGATTGGCTAATAAATGTGACTATGACTATTCGCCCATCCACAGACACTGGTGTTATGTTTGCCTTGGTTTCTAATGAAACAGTGCCTCTTGCTTTGTCCATAGTGGACTCTAACTCCTCTGACTCACAGGTGATCTTACAATTATTGTAGCAGCTGATAAGCATCTAAGTCACACCTCTTGTTTTTGTCTCACTTAACTTGCTACTCCATTTGTGAAAAATCGAACTAAAAAAAACAACTACTCACACCTACTTACAGTGGAGCTGGTAGGCTGCATTAATATTTTGAAGAGCACTTAGATCATATAGTGATGTGCGGAACATATATTAATGATTGCACTGCACAGCAGTGACTAAGCACCAAGCGGTCTTATGTCAGTTACTGTCCATTACATCATGTTTTCTTTGACCTTGCTTTTCAAATGCACAAAGCAGAACGGGGAGTATCACAGAAGTAGAATGATGATATTATAGTAGTGGCATCATGTTAGTTTCAATTTATAAACAAATCTTTTTGTCCTTAAACTTCCATTTACATCTGTTTACATCAAGTATCCTAAGACAGATATGATTATACAGCATGGCTAACCCATGCTTTTGCCCAAACAAGAACCTATAGTGAAGAGTTAGTTACCTTAGAAGCTGTAGCAGTACTCTTTTTGCCCTTAAAAGAAACGGGATTTCACCTCAGAACCGTAGCCAAAGATTTTTTAAAGTGAACATTATACATCAACTTTGGTAACTTTTCCAACTTAAGGTTCCAATTTTTAAAATGTGGCTCCAATATTTCGTTTTCTTATCCTTCCCTATTCTTCTCCTTCCAAATTTAGAAGGCATCAGAGCCAAGTGTAATTGTGTGTTGAAGTTATATGCAACATCTTTTGTGACCTACCATTCTTCCATTTAGAAAATTATTGTGACCATTGGAAACATCACTGTTGCACAGCTGGAATCAAAGAAATTGTGTACACCCAGGAAAGTGCTGGTTGGACTTCTGGTAACCAGACAGCAACTTGAGCTGTCTGTTGATTCACACACAGACCGAAGCAATACAGAGCAACTGTCTACCCTGCATCAAGCAATGATGGCAAATGTTGTTACCTACTTGGGCGGCCTGCCAGGTGAATTATATTTCTTTTCATTAATTTGATTATTTTTAAGGCTGAATATAATCAGGCTTGTACCCAAGGAAGAAAAAGCCTACAGCTGTACAAAAAGAAACAGGGTTGTTTTTTTTTCCCCAGAGTGCTTCTTGTTTCATCCAGTCTATTCAGCTTTTGAGGGAGCCTGCTCTTCAACAGTAGCTTTATCATGCCCTTTGAAAGCCATGAGGCTCTCTAGAGGTTTGAATTTGGAAAAAATGTCTTGATTTTTGAGCTGGGGAGGAAAGAACATTGCATATTTCTGAAATGCCACCAGCTGGCACAATTTAGGAACTGTTTCAAGTATGTAAGAAAACCAGGCATTTGTAAGTAAAATAAGTGTGAGAAGTGCAGAAGGAGTAGCCGGAATATGATTTCAGCAATTAAACTCTGGGCAATAGATGACTGGCAGACTTTATGAGACAGAAAACATGTTGAAGCAGCAAATATTCTGTTATTACAACATATATAAATAAATGTCTTTAAAATATATAAATATATTTTAAATAAATATATTTAAAATATTACAGCTAGCTGCAAGTGTACCCCAGTCTTAAGACGTACAAGCATTATGGCCAGCAGGTCTAGCGAGGTGATTCTGCCCCTCTGCTCTCGTGAGACCCCACCTGGAGTACTGTGTCTAACTTTGGAGTCCCCAACACAAGAAGGACATGGACCTGTTGGAAGAGGTCCAGAGGAGGGCCATGAAGATGGTCAGAGGGCTGGAGCACCTCTCCTATGAGGACAGGCTGAGAGAGTTGGGGTTGTTCAGCCTGGAGAAGAGAAGGCTCCAGGGAGAACTTATAGCAGCCTTCCACTACCTAAAGGGGGCCTACAGGAGAGATGGGGAGGGACTCTATCAGGGAGTGTAGCGATAGGACAAGGGGTAATGGTTTTAAACTGAAAAAGGGGAAATTTAGGTTGGATATTAGGAAGAAATTCTTTACCCTGAGGGTGACGAGACGCTGGAACAGGTTGCCCAGGGAAGTTGTGGATGCCCCATCCCTGGAAGTGTTCAAGGCCAGGCTGGATGGGGCTTTGAGCAGCCTGGTCTAGTGGGAGGTGTCCCTGCCCATGGCAGGGGCGTTGGAACTAGGTGATCTTTAAGGTCTCTCCCAACCCGAACCATTCTGATTCTGTGGTTATTTTGTGCGGGAAGTGTACACATGCGTATCTGTAAAATAGTTTGGCTTTAGGGTGAATCATGAAGAAAAATAGCACTGCCAGAGATGAAGATTTTTTCGAAGCATAAGATCCTCAAACTTGAGAGTTGGTAGGGGAAAGACACTACGGTTACAGCGTTACTACTGGCAGGGATTTTCCGTGTCCTCTATTAAAGGTATTTTAAGGACAGTTAGTCACAATTCCTAAGGAAATCCTAAAAGGTTGATCAACACGGTCTGGAATGGACATCCACTTTACATGTATGTGGCAGTGTCATAGCACTGCCCCCAGTATAGCTGGTCTTTATCTGCAGGAGAAAAGAGTGCACAGCAGTAGAAAGAGGGAGGAATTGTGTATCCATTGGAGATGGTGTCCTTAGGCATTTCTTCCAAGGTGGTGTACACAGGAGAAGTTGGAATTATGTTTCCACCCTCTAGACTTGCTTGTCAGAATAGAAGTGAAGGGTTTAGGACAGTACCGCAAGTACCACAGCCTCTGTCTGAAGTGGTGGTTGCCTCAGCATCCAGGTCCAATGTTGGAATTTGCTTGTTCTCAACCAGTCTTCATACGCTGGTAATCAAGGATGTAACAAGATGTAGGCACCGAGTATTTCTCCTCTAATTTTGTTTTTGAATGGGTATGCAATATCTTGGAAACAAGGTAACCAGGTGAGTTCAATTCAAATTGGATGTGGAATGTGAAGGTGCTAATGATGCAGTACCATCACATACCACAATAGGTAAGTGTCAGTATTTTTGTAATACCTGCGCAATTTTAAAAGATAGGTGAAGTCAGTGTTTACTTAGTAGAGGTGAGTCAGTAGGTCACTGAGCCATAGTAACTTAACTAAGATTCTGGTCATTTCTTAGACCTCTTCGTGATATTTAAATGATTGTTTCTAGTACATTGCCAGCCACAGAGTAATTGGCGTCTTAACAGCTAAGACTTTGGCTTCAGTCATGGATCCCAAATAGATAAGAAGCATTAGTTACTTGCTGCTCCTTAAAAGTAAGTGTAATCTCTCAGTTTTAAAAGTTATCTTCAACTTGCAAATTAACCCTCTGTATGTGTAAACAGTTTCTACTTAACGGTCTCAAAAAGCAACACAAACCCTACATTATCCAAGGGACCTGCTTTCACAACAGTCTCTATTACCAAAGAGAGAAAAAATAATATGGGAAAACTACTTTAGGTCCCCGTGTACAGCCAGTTTGGTTACTCTGATTCGTTTATTCGTTCTGACGTACCCTTGAAAAGCCTCTGGGATTACTGAGCAGTATGAAGAGGTAGGTGAAGAACCCCACAGTGAGCCACAGCGCAGAGAACTGTATTATTAAAGGCACCCAACAAAAACAGGCATTTCATGAAGACCAGAAGTCCCTGGTTTTGATATGCATTTCTCCGAACTAGTAACAGCATTGGGAGTATGCCTTTTTGTTAATTAATTCAGCACAGCCAGTGCAGGCTAAATGAGACTTGCTCAGTTCTATGACAGCAGTGTTATCGCTGGAGCAAAAAAAGGCCGAAGGGCACAATTCCACAGGACTGTTTATGCAGTACCTCAGCTTACAGCAAAATAAAACGACAAGAAAGCAACATTTCTTGTTCCCCAGACCTTGAAGTTTATCTTCTAGGAAGGACAAGATGATTAACATCCAAAAAAGATGCTCTTGAGATCAGCTTCTAGGCATCCTCATTCTAGTTACTGAAGGTACTTGAAGCACCTTCTGCCTACCTTGTAAGAATCTAGTTGTACTCTAAGACCTCAAAACAATGCCTGCTCGATTTTGTGCTTAACATATTTTTTCCTGGAAGCATATCCATGACCTTATGTTGCCATAATCCAAACAATACCTAAATGAGCAACAGATAAAGCGAGTCTTTTACAGAGAATTCACTTGGAAACAGCAGTAAGGAAGCTGTAAAACGTTCCCAGGGGTCCCCTATCTGAGAACTTGCAGATTTGAATCCAGAGTAGCTTTCTGGCAAAAGCAAGATGGTTCTTTCTGTGACCTCAAAACCCAAAGACATCTGTTTGTATGTCAGGGCGAGAACAGTGGACTCCATGAAACAAACTGTTGGTTCACTGTTGTTAATCCAGGAAATGCTACTATGAAAGACAGTCACATAGTTATGTTTCTGGATGGGAGAAGACTTCTAACGCATATTTCAAATTTTACTGACCTTTCTAAGCTTTGCTGACTTTATCTCAATCTTAAAGAAAAGGGAGAACAACTTAAGTGTTTCCTGCCAATTTGCTCTTTTCTCCCATGGATGACTAATGGCTGGGGAGTGGAGTGTTCCCCATGTTTTCGCTAATCTGAAAAATACATCAGAATTTGCATGCCTTGGCCTAACAAACTGAATGTGTTTCTGTGCAGATGTTCCTCTGGGTGCTACGTTAGTAACTGCTTTTTATAACGGCTGCATGGAGGTGAAGGTCAACAACAGACAGCTGGATCTGGATGAAGCCATTTCTAAACACAATGACATTAGATCTCACTCGTGCCCACTGATTATGCAGTAACCATTCAATTCTTAATTTAACTTTTTTCTTTCGGATACAATTTGTGTAATTAGTCTCATGCCATAATGAAGCCTGTATTATTTTATTCAATATGTGCCAGGAAAATAATCAACGGCGTGTTTTTCCACCCCTTTAGATAGAACGGGGGGAAAATTTCCCTCTCTTTTCAGCTGTAAAGAGAGAAACGATGAAAATTCTGTAAAATGTTCTTCTATTCATATCAGTGATAAATCTTAAAGCTAGATTTATCTTTCATGCTCATACTATGCCCTTGATATATTTAGTTTAGAAAGTAAGTTCAGGAAGTGCTGTTTAGAACCAGTTTTACTTCTTATTTTTCATATAGCAGCATAAAGTTACAAGTTGCAAATTTTGGTTTTGTTTAGATTCAAATACATTACTATTCTCATTAAAATTTTCCAAGCATAACATACAAAGAGAAATCTCTACAGGTTTTGTAATATGTGCTTTTGATAAAGGAAAAAAAGTACTCCTGAATCCAGAGACCAAGCTCTTTGTGCATATGTTTACAAGTTGTATCAATATTGGTATCGCAACTTCAAAACCGAAGTGTTTTTCTAAGTAGCTCAGCTTTTGAAAATAGCTCTCGTTATACTGTACCAGCTTTAATTCTTCTATCCTAGGAACCCAGCTTTAGACTTTTAACAGAGCTGTGGATCAGGTCAGGTAATTTACTTTCAAAGTGGATTAAAGTACACCCCAGGCAATTTTGGAAAACAAAGGAGATGGCGTGAAGGAAGGAGCTCTGGTCTTTTTCTCAGGACATGAAACTGGAATTTGCTGGGTAAAGCTGAGAAATTACAGCAAACGTTTCTTCCACTCGTGACAAATCTAGCACTCTTCAGAACGAACACCCTCTAATGGTCCCTCATATTCCCTTTATTTAGGTCAACCTTACATTCACAGTCCCATAAGAGATTTATTTGTGAGCCCTGTTACAGCTGTGTTTATGACATACTTGAAAGCCTAAGTTTTGCTAGTAACATCAGAATGTAAGGCTGTATTCTGTTCAACCAACTTTAATGGAACAGGTAATTAGAAAAGTATTGTTTTCCTCAGGTGTGCTCATTTCAAGTATTTCTAATATTTCTTTAACATCCTTTGAGTGTTCTTTCCACTTCCAAACTCATTTTCACACAACCAGAAGTCTCCCTGTGCAGCTCACCTAGTGGCTTTGTTAACCTCAAACCAAATAAATAGCAAGAGAATTGCTGTAAGTGATGAATATATGCTCTCGTCCATCAATCAGAGAGACATTTATCTGCCAGGATTCTTGACCTGAGGTTTACTTTCTTCGCTTGAGACATTGAAGTGGAAACGTATGTACACAAGGATGGATTGTGACAATACTCATTTTGAGGATTGCCTTTCCCCAGAGACATTCCCAGTGACATTAGTGAGGTTTCTTTCATTGTCGAGTACTAACGTTGGTACATTGGTATTGCAGAATCTGAACCCATCTTTCAACATTATTGCTTTGTCTGAGGTTACTGTTAACTTCACTTCCCACTTGTGTCATGTGGCACACATCGGCCGGCCTCGGCACAGCCTCCCGGTCTGCCCAGCACCGCTTCATTCTAGCTGCCTATCAGCAGGAATACCGACCGTATGGCTGACACCCCGGGGGCTAATTGCCAGTGAACTTCTAGTTCACTTTTCTACGATGGCATGTAAAAAAAGCTTTAATTTCTCCAGACTCCACAAAGGGGAAATAATTACAGGAAAGTGTCCCAGCTTGCGCTCCTCCCACCGCAACACGCACGTTCTTCATTTGGGCCAGAGTTGAAGAGTAAGTTGACTGAAATAAGCAGGTTTTACATGCAAGGTAGAGCTGAATTGGGACTTTTGATATCAAATACATGTGATTACTTCATTAAGAGTATCTCATCAGCACCCTCTGAATTCTGGAAAGCCCTTGGGTCAGCCTCTTTGCCTTGTACCACAAACACAGAAACGGTGAGGTGAGGAGCACAAAGCAAAGTGTCAGCAGTACTCTAAATGCTTATGTTGGACTGTGCGAACAGTAGAAAAAAAGTTTGGTTGGTTTTTGTGGGGTTTTTTTAAGTTTTTTGTTTGGTTGTTTTTTTAAGTGTAATAACCAGTGCAGAGATGAAATTAAAGGAAAAAAAAATCACTTAATTTCCCCACACAGACACTATTTCTTTTTGTTTTCATGGAAGAATATTTTAGAGCATTGTAGTTGTAGTGAAGCCACTGCACTTTTTTTTTTTAAATGTAAAAGTGCCTCCCTATTGTAAGAATTAAATAAAGCAGCATTTGCAAGTTTCTTTTAATTTTAAGTTGTATTTGCATATCTTTGTTCATTGTCACTGTGCAAGACTTGTTCTAGTGGTCCCATAGCTTACTCATGAGATTCAGCATCAAAGAAAAGAATTGGCTCAAATAATATGCTATTCAAACAGGCATCCATATTCTCTAGGTAAATGTTGAAGTTTATTAATTGTTTAATATTGCCTGAGGAAATGAAGCTTTGCTTAAAGCTACACATGGAAGAAAGATCAGTGAAAGTTATTGATTCCTGTCTTTTCTCCTGCATCAGATGTATTTCATTGTATTTTAGGTATAATCATTTCAGCAATGGCCATTCAGTGCTTATATGGAACGGCTGGACCTGCTCTGTGCTTTTTCAGCTCCTGTGCACCAAGTGATACAAATCAGCGTGTCCTAATTTCCTTGAAAATGAAATCTAGTCATGAAATTGGTTCTCATTTATACTAGAGCAGCTTCCTGTGTATATGCCTGATCTAGGCTTGTTTTACGTGCTTTAATGCCTGCACGTCCCCTGGTAGAGATAACTGGGTAGATTTTGTGCAAACACATTCTCTATTGATATTCAAGATTAGCTCTAGAGCTGTCATCTTCAAAGAAAGAGAGGCTAAACTGATTTTCCATCATTCTAGTCCTGCTTATCACTGAACAATGCACTGATGGTCCTTCGATGTCATCAGTCACATGCACATGCCTAATATTTTGCTGCCTCAGCAACCTTGTTATATCAAAGTAACCACCCCGATTTGGGAGCAATTTCACGTTTCGTCTGCCAAAAGGGACAGTTGTGTACCAAAAAAACTAGATACAAGGAAAACCATAAGAGCTAGTACCAAAGGAGCAAGACAGACATTGTTTTGTGAATAAATAAATGAATAAAAAGATGACTCCTACTCAGTCTCTGGTTTTGTCCCACCTTCTTTTCCAGACCACAGTCCTGCAGCAGGAGTTCAGAGCTAAGTGACCTTGGCTCCTGTCCTTTTAGGCAGCTTAAGACCTGACATGTCTGTGCAAAAGTGCCAACAAGATGGAAATACTGTTGTCCTATCATTGGAAATCAAAAGGAATGTCTACAAAAACCTCCAAACTACCTACAAAACCTTAACAAGGTTTACTGTTCATGTTTTTAAAAAAACACTTCCTATCCACAAAATGACTGTGCCCCCGTTGTTACACTGAGCATAGCCCTTTGCTGTAAGGGTAGTTACATTTCAATAGGAGTATGTGAACAATCAGCTAAATCATCAGCTAAATCATCCCATTAAGGGAGCTTAGAATATGGCTTATAGACACTTAAATCAATCAAGTGGTTGCAAATTGACACACCTGTATGTAATTCAGGACTTCATTTTGTTGTTTTTTAAAAAAAGTTTGAGGGGCTTTTTTGAGGAATTTGTAGCATCTCGGCAAATTAAGAGTGTGGAAAAAACAAGCAACAAGAAACCAGTATTGTGGAACATGGGTTTGCAGAGCCACAGATATCCCCCCCTTATCATTCAGGATGAGGACCATAGGAAATGCGACAACATATAAAGCAAAAAACATACACCACATGGGTGCATGGATTTTGGGAAAGTCAGACATGCAAAAATGCTTTGATAAGTACTGTTTGCATAATTAATATTTTCATACGCAAACGTTAACATAAAAGCATTCTATGCAGCAATCTGTACCAGAAGATTTTCTACCTCTCGATTTTGAAAGCACCACAAAGGCTTGGTCCACCTTGGTGCGCTGGCTTCTATCCAGTCTAGCTGAGCACTCAGGGGAGGGACACACATGCACACACAAACCCATCAGGAACAATGCTAACCAGGAAAAAAAACCAACCCACAAAACACCACACACACCCCAAAACCCGCAAGTCATTTAGTTCCAGTAGATGTTTTCACCTCCTTTCCTCTCTTACACTCTACACCCCTCCAAACACATAAACACCTCTTTCAAAAAAACACAGCTCACTTTTTAGCCTCACTTGGCAGTTTCACATCATTTAGCACGGCAACAGTTTGCTCAGCAGTCAGGGCTGTGTCCCCCCACTCCCCAAGGCCAGCTTTACAAGTACACATATTTGGGCAGGCACGCTTGCACGTAAACTGGAGCTTAAGCAAGGACTTCAGGTTGCCCTGGAGTATCTGTCATTAGAAGAGTAACTGAAGATACTGAAAGTGCAAGACTGTAGTTTGTGATGCCAGACCTGCTACAGATGGAGTCTCTTGCTCACCTTTCCTCATAAGCAAAATAGGTCCTTGGAGCACTTCTGAAAATCTTGCTTTGCTTTTGCAAGCCTTAACAGTTCCACGCAAAGCAGTGGTTAGTAGTGCCTTGTTTCTTAACGCTCATTAAGAAGCTGGGTTTCCCTTCCCTCTCATTCCCCAGTGGAGAGGTAAATAAAGACCAACACAGCAATACACAACTCTGCAGCTACAAAAAGCCATACAATGAGCCTTTCTAGATACAGGACCAGAATCAGCCTCATTCTTCTCTGATCTGGCCAAGGTTCCTCTGCTGAGGGCCCACCACAGCACTAGTGGGGAAGCACGTGCTGACAGCGATGCCGACACCCAGCGTGAGTAAACAAAGAGGTGATGAGGGCCACAGGACCGGAGAACAATATTTCTAGAACTTACTGGTGGTGTTATTCATATTGTAAATAAGATACTGATTTATTAAAGGTAAGATCTTAATTAATAGGATGCAAGACGACCACTTGAAGACACATACTATTATATCTAAATTTTCGCAAGTTTAGCGTAGCGCAGAAGGTACAGAATAAAAATGGCTCTGCTTTAAACAAACCCCAAGAAAGAACAATTCATGTATAAAACAGTCATTATTTCTAATTGCCGTTCAGCAGTAGCTTACCTTTCCAGGAAAAGGTTTTCCCTTCTTCAGTTTCTGGTATGATTCCCATCAACCAAAACTCTATTTTATTTTATTTTTTTTTAAAAAAAAAAAAAAAAAGAGAGAGAGAAGAAAGAGAAGGTGTCTTTAGAGCAAGCCTTACTCTTTTCTAGCCTATCACTGAGTGCATGATCATTCCCACCAGCTGGTCAGAGACTGCTGCTAACGCAGCCCATTCAAAAGCAATCTTCTCTCTTAAATCTGAGCAGAAGCCAGCCTTTTGCTTAAAGGGTTTCTTCTGGAACAGAAGGTCGTATCGATTTAACAAACCTGTTTGCCTGGAACAGGCAAACCCCATCACCTTGTAATTCGTGACTTTATATCACCACACTGGGCAACAGAGGCGTTCATTCAGCAAGCTGCGCAGATGAACTGGAGCTTGTGCCTCGGTGAAGGCTGATAGATGCTCTCACAGTCTTTCAGAGGATTCATAAGTAGTTCATTGGCAGCTTCACAAAATCCTCATCGTGAAGTCATTACTCTGCATTTGCTGTCTTCCACAGATGTGAACCGGGATGACATCAGGATCTGCCCCAAACCGTTCCTTCCATCCGCTGGGGTGGGCCAAAACCCCCGGTCCTTGGGGTGCTCCACCCCATACGGGAAACGAGATTAGTCTGGGTCAAACAGTCAAGAGAGGGACTGGTGTCCTGTCTTCACAAGCAAAGGCTGCTTTTTATAGGCACTTAGCTTTTCAGACGGAGATAAATGAACAACATTTCCAGGCACGATCCATATAAAAAAAGATTTTTCTTTTTAAATAAATGATGGATAAGAAAAAAATATTTCAAGTAAGATGAGCACAGTTACTCTCGGTCTTTTTAAAGCCAGATGAGCCTTGCGTTATTATTTTCCAAACTTTATTTACACAGGGAAGACTTTAAAGAAGTAACCTGACAAAACATCAGAAATACAGGCCGAACCTTTTTCAAACGAGCAGACAGAATGTAATTACAATAATTTGGTGCAAGATCACAGAATCACAGAATCTTAGTGGTTAGAAGGGACCTCTGAGATGTGCTGTTAAGTTCTTTATATGTCACTTAAAAGCCTGACCATTGATTTAAATGATGTGAATATTCTTTTCATATTTTGTTCCTGAAGAAAATAAAATGTTGGGGTTTTTTTACCGCTGTCATAAAGCAGGTAACTGAAATGGTCACTCTCTCACCTGTTTGAGCTCTGTAGCAACTTTTCCTCTGAACTGTCTTTGGACTTTTATCAGAAGGTGAAGATACCACGACTTCCAGGTTCCCCACTGTTAACGATATTAGCAGTTGATACATTTAGCATTTCCTTGCTCTGTTTTGGGTGTCAATTATGTCATTAGCTGAAGCTGGTGAAGCAGAGCTGTGACCTGTGATCTCAAGGGCTGAAAATGTAGTTTAGCTCATCTCTGAGAAAGCAAGAACAAGCTTTGCCAATATTTCAAACATTCGGCTACTGCCAGAAGCCTGAAGAAACTGTCACTAACCAAGGGTGAAATTGATTTAGTCAGTCTTACCTTACAGCCTGTTGTAGGTCTTGATATTAAAAAACCACCCTCCCCCCCCAAGAAACCCCACCAGTGAAACTTTAAAAGTGGACATTGATTCCTCAGGAATCTGCACAATGAATATTAAACAGACCCTTGAAGCACTTTGTGCCTTTGCCGTGAATCAATTGGTTTTTCTTCATTAAGTACACTGTTTTTTCTGCTGCTAATGCTGGATTTATCTCTAGACTTGCTGAGAGTGTTTGTGTAGGCAGATGGCAAAACAATACACAAAGGAGTGATCTCCAAGGGCACGAAGGGACATTAGGCATCCACCTACATTGGAAGTCAACTACTCCACTACCCTTCATGCCTCTGAAAATCTGTCTTGTTGCACAGACAGAAGAGCCTGACCTACACAGTGTCTCAAAGCCAAAACTTAAATTGTGTGCTATTCTTTGCCAGAACAAAGGTCTACCTGGGTACAAATACAGAGGTTTATATTTGCAGTCAGAAGAGAAATGCAATAGGTTCAAACAAAATTAAAAGACATTTGTGACAGTACTGCACAATTTTAACCTGTGCCTGCTAAATCTGATGTATATAGAGAATGAGAATGTAATTTTCCAGAAAATCCAGAAATCTGATGACTTCCCATGTCTGTTGTACATTGTACTATACAAATGCATAGCGTAATACACTTTTAAGTACTAAGTGTTGCACATAAGCCATGTTTGGTTTATGCAGCAATGCCAAGTTTAAACTTCTGCTAGAAAATTTCTGTCCAGACTTTCAGTTCATAGTGACAAAGAAAGTTGCAATGACACTAATACCTTTTGCAAATTGCAGCTAGATTTCATAGAATCATGGAATGTGTTGGGTTGGAAGGGACGTCTAGAGGTCATCTAGTCCAACCCCCCTGCAGTAAGCAGGGACATCCTCAACTAGACCAGGTTGCTCAGAGCCTCATCAAGCCTGGCCTTGAATGTCTCCAGGGATGGGGCCTCCACCACCTCTCTGGGCAACATGTGCCAGTGTCTCACCACCCTCATAGTAAAGAACTTCTTCCTAAAGTCTAATCTAAACATACCCTGCTCTAGTTTAAAGCCGTTGCTCCTCATCCTATCGCTACATGCCCTTGCAAACAGTCCCTCCCCAAAATATTTATATGGTATTTATACACCAATACCCCAGTGCGCGTGTTGGGGACAACAGTGCGCCAGCAAAATTCATCTCCATGTCTGTTCCAACAGAGTTTGAAAGTCCGGTCACTTGGCGTGGCTATGTCTGAGCCTTGGAGGAGAGCTAGCCGGCTATCATTCAGTCCTCCTAGCAGAAAGGAGGTGCTGGCTGGCTGCATGAGGCAAGAAGAGGGGAGAGAGCAGATGGTACCTGGCTGGTTCTTTGGGGCTTGTGTTCAACCGCTGTTAGGACGGCCTGCTCTCTAAAGGTACCGTTGGATACTCAACTGTTGCGTAGTGCAGAGAGCAGAGGACACGTAGCCTATGGATGATACATCTATACTCCAGGAAGCAACGATAAGTTACAATAACCCATTTTGCTTTAAGCAAGCTGTATTTGACACCAGCACGGAGCACAGTGCAAGCCCATTTGCTTTGTGTCGTAAGGGGGAGAGAAGGCCCGGGTCGCACTGCAGCTCTTCTGGCTACTTGTCTGTCAGCTCCACAAACACTGCAATGTTTATGGGTTGATTTGCAAATATACTTACAGCAATTCCGTGTGGTCATATTATCTACAAGGATGCATCTGCTCAAAGGCTTCGGCTTTGTGCTGCTGGTCACAAGGTTGACTTTTCACTGGAGTACTGTGCCAATTTTATTACCTTGTCTTATAGGGCAAAAAAACAGTCCTGCCCCCCAACCCTTTTATTTTGTTTTTATAGCATGAAAAAGTTTCTCCAAACTCTGTCCTGAAGACAAACTCTCTATTCTACGTTAGTCCCCTCCTTCTGCATAATAGGTTTCCCATCCATCATCCACACCAGCGAAAGCAGGTCTGTGGATGTGCTGCTCCTCACCGAGTGTTCAAGTGCAAGGTCATCTGAGTAGAAACAAAGCATTTTGAGGTCCCAGGGAACGTATATGTTTGACCTGCTTAGCTCAGCACTACAATAATGGCTACGGTAGCTGCCAGGGCAGCAGCTTCACTTGCACCGTAATAGATACACTGGGCTCTTCCAGGCTCAGGCATTCGCTTTCTTATGACTGAGTTGGCCATATAGGAGTCTACCTCTTACTCTGCATTTGTAAAACTCCTCATTTTTACACCTTTTTTTTTTTTTTTTCCTTCAGTTTCAGACTCTTCAAGTCTCCTTATGCTTCTAGATGAGGAAATGTCTACCTGACCCTCCTTTTCTGATTTGTATCACGCTTACTTCCCTGCCTCTGTTGTTGATCACAAAGTGGGATTTGAAGCATCTGGTGCCATCCAACAACATTTTAGTCTTAATACTTAGATAATATAGCTCTGCAAGCTGTACTTGCAACGTGTGAGAACTTGATCCCCTGCTGTTCCCCTGCACAAGTCTGTGGTCTATCACAAGGGGTTATCACAAGGGTCTATCACAAGGTTCTGCTTCTAGGGTTACTCTGAGATGGCATA
This sequence comes from Larus michahellis, assembly GCF_964199755.1. Classification (NCBI taxonomy): domain Eukaryota; kingdom Metazoa; phylum Chordata; class Aves; order Charadriiformes; family Laridae; genus Larus; species Larus michahellis. The sequence goes on along the minus strand of NC_133896.1, from coordinate 104,390,011 downwards.
TCATTCCGAGATATAGTTTTGAAGGGAGAGGCATTAGCTACCACGGAAAGCCGGGATTTTGAGCACTCTCAGGGTAGTGACAGTGCAGCCAGGCTCCTGTCTAGCCCAACAACCAGCTGTTGCTGAATTCAGGCCTGACTCTGTACCTGGATTCACCTTTATAGCTGCACTTCCATCTAGCCCATGTGCAGGGAGTTGCTGTGGCTTTGTGGACACGGAGGCCTGCTTTCAGGTTCTCTGAGACTGGTTTTTGTAACTACCGTTTCTTTGCTGAGGGGTTCAGCCCTTGTTTCAGGAAACACAGGTTTTCTCGTGACCCTTCCAAAACTCTACTATCCTGGCAAAAGGGACCCTAACGTCCACACTGTCATTAGATACGTTCCTGAACAGCCCTGCAGGAGAAAAATGTTTTCCTGCTGCTGACCCTTTGGAGCCTGACTCTTAGTGCACTGTTGGTTAAGTGCCGGTCTTCAACAAATACCTGCAGAAAGCCAGCGGTTTGGATCCATTACTGGAAACAATCTGTAGATGGTTAGCTGGTCATGCAAATTATGTTGTTGCTACACTTATTAAATATCTAATTACCTGCTTTGGAACATTATCACTAGAGCTGCCCTCTGCTTCTGCTACCTGGTGAGGGCAGAGGAAGAGAATGAAACAAAATACTCTGATCCTTCCAGGAAATACACATCTGAAGTTGATGGTCTTACAGGGACGCTGACCAGCTGTTTGTTTATTATTTCTTTGGAAATCTTTGTCTTGTTTCCAATAAAACACTTTCTGTCATAGGTTAACTCCATTTCCCTAAGACTGGGGCACTGTTTTTCATTTGTATTCTCTGTTTTGTGGCCAAATATTGCATTACAACCAGAGAAAGCTTGCAAGAATGTAGCAGCATATTGGGGTAGAAAATAAACATTCTGGGGATATTGCAAGCATTTCCAAAGCAAGCAATACGCCCTCAGCAGGGTCAGAATTAAAGTTCATCTGAAAAGGAACACAAACACATGACAGGGTTTGAGAGAGCACAAATAACATTTCTTATACAAAGCACTCTGCATTGTGGGGCAGAGGAGCTCCCGCTTACAACAGGACAAGAGGTGGTGTCCCATATTAGGATATATCTGCCGCGGAGCACTTCTGTCTGCAGACATCAGCCACAGCGACGCGTCCACTCGGCCACTCTGCCTTTGCCTCACTGGTCACATATGTTTAATTAAGATACCAAAACCAATGAGAAATGGATGTTTCTCACACGCTTAACTACTGATGTGCTGTCAGTGGAGCGCGTATGTGCAGAGAATCTGATATTTTAAGGACAAAACATTGTCCCCCTCTTCCACAAGAATTTCTGCCTTAGCTGACAAAAATCCTTTTGTGTCATACTGCATTATTTTCTATGACCTATTGCCAGTTTCTCACTCAAGGCTTTGGTACAATGTGATACATCGGATCCTACAGAAATGCTGATATCCATTATGTTTACGTAAGTTGTTAAAACCAACACAGTTACCAGGGAACACGCAAGCTAGGCTTATATAAAATATTTGCTAATACAGTTAGCCTGGCAACATCAACTTGGAATTCAGTGGTCTTTCCACCTGCTTCTCAGTGATGACTTACATTTTTTTCCCTGGGGGTCAGCTATCCACCCATTTGCTGCTCCAAAAATCAAGTTTACAGAAATAAAGTAACTTTCTAAAGGTTATGCAAGATCTGCTGTAGAGAAATGTGTATGCATTGTTATCTATGAAAAACCTTTTTGGTTTTCCTACAAAATTCTTTTTTTTTTTTTTTTGTATTGCAGATGAAATCCAGAAATGTGAAAGAATTAGAAGTGGAAACTTGGAAACTTTGTGAAATTCAGCTTTGGAGGATATATTATGCTGTGTTTAAAGATGATTCTCGCAGGTGGAGGGCTGGGTACTGGGTTCCCTGCATGGGTAGGGCAGGAGTCACCCCCTGACTCTTCTCCCCAGGGCAGGATGGCTCCCTGGGCGCCTGCCTGGCTATGGAGATCTGAGGGCTCAAAGGCTTTAGCAACAGTTTGTTTCCTATTAAATAGCAAGAGGAGATATTCAGTTCCTCAGCCAGGCAATTCCCAGTCATCTCCAGCTAGAGGAGACAAAAGATGAGCACATCAGTGGGGTGAGTAGAAGCAAGAGAGGGCAGAGCTCCTGGCCGAGAGAGCTGGGGCTGTTCAGCCAGGAGAAGAGAAGGCTCTGGGAAGACCTTATCGTGGCCTTTCAGTACATGAAGAGGGCCTACAAGGAAGCTGGAGAGGGACTTTTTACAAGGGCATCTAGTGATCAGATGAGGGGTAATGGCTTCAAACTGGAAGAGGGTAGATTTACATTAGATACCAGGAAGAATTTTTTTATACGGAGGGCGGTGAGGCACTGGAACAGGTTGCCCAGGGAAGCTGTGGAAGCCCCATCCCTGGAGGTGTTCAAGACCAGGCTGGACGGGGCTTTGAGCAGCCTGGTCCAGTGGGAGGTGTCCCTGCCCATGGCAGGGGGGGTGGAACTGGATGATCCTTAAGGTCCCTCCCAACCCGAACCGTTCTATGATTGTGAATAACGTGCCAGGGTCCCGTTAGGCCCGGCTCAGACGCCCCGCAAAGGCTCGCTGCTGCGCCTTTGGGACACTCGTATTTCCCTCCGTCCCGCGGGTCGGGAACAGGAAGGCGCACGGCCGTTCGCCCCGCCGCCGGCGGGGCCGGGGCAGCGCTGCCCAGGGACACCGCGGGGTGGCGCTGCGGCACCGGCACACACGGCGCGCGCCGGCGGGCGGGGCCACCCGCCTCCACCCCCCACCCCCCCTTCCTCCTCCTCCTCCCTGCTGCCCCGCAGCCCCAGCCTCCGGCGCGGCTGCCGTCCCTTAAGCAAGAAAAAGACTGGGGCAAACCGGTGGTTTCGTCTTTTTACAGAAACAGGGTCAAGCGAAACCCACTGCGTTTCATCTTCTAGAGGAATTATAGTACAATTTTTAAAAAAAAACCCAAAAACCAAACCAAAACCCAAAACAAACAAAAAAACCCCAAACAAAACAAAAAAAACAAACTAAAAAAGACCCCAAAACCAAAAGCCCATCCTGACATCTTCATACTTGTGAAGTCCTGTAAACTCACCGTGAACAATTTTCTTTATTTTTTTTTTTTTAAATTATTGGGAAAGAGGATTTCTCCCCACCATTGTAAAAAGTAGGCATTTAGTTTGGACGAACATCTGAAGCGGTATTTGAAGATTTCGTGGAGTAACTGGCAGCACAATCAAAGGGATCTGGATAAATTCATGCTCGTTTCCACTACTAGTGTTATCTTTGAATTAAAGGGAAAGTTCTATCTCAGAGTTTTAACAATTACATATTATACATGAAATCAGAACAATAAATATAAATTGCAAATAGAGATAAGAGCAAAGAATTCATTAGTCTGGATAGCTATGGTCTTCATAAATGAAAATGAAGTATTTGAAGTGTATTAGGCAGAAACTACTTACTTTTTTTTTTAGCTAACCCAAAACGTTTCATAAAAACGTATCAGCAGTATACTCTGTCAGTAACCTCAGATAAGCAGGGGATCCTCTCTAGTTAAAAGCCAAACTAAGGGTTCGTATCTGACTGTAAAGGAGGTTGAAAGCAGTTGCTCAAGTTATAACAAAGGCCGCAACCACTTATCTGATCCCTCCTGGAGATGACCTAAAGTTGTATTTACAGTCATGCGGCTCCATATGCTATTCATGACAAAAGGGGCTGGGGGAGGGGGGGAGTGGGTGTTAAGGGATCATAATTCAATATTTAAGATCCTGTTATGTACAGCTGGATTCCCATCCACCGTTTCTCACGAACGTCTCCTATATGTTCAGATAGGTTGGTCAAAGCTTTCTAGCTGGAAACAACTACCCTACTTCTGAAAGCTACGCCAAGACCCTGGCATGAAAAGTAAAACTGAACCCCAACTCCAAACAAAAGTAGCAAGTCCACATATTACCATCAACAACATTCTCCACAGTCCAAATGCACTGGGATGAAATGAGCACATCTGCTTTAAGTCAACAGGCATTTTGGGAAGCGTCTTCACATGAAAAACATCTCTAAAGCCTTGTACCACACAGACAATAAGAGTTTTACTGCACGGTAGTCGGAGCTTTGACTGTGCTATTTTTGACCAACACAGGTCTTACCTATTTACAGGTCATAAGATTGTTTATATAAATTCTGTTTATGCCACTGATCTTAAAAAAAGGAATTTGTGCAGAAATTTCCACATGAAATAATTTTCTATGCAGAAGCTTCTCAGGAGGCACAAGATGGGCAGAAGGGTTTTTTTTCCTCAGCTTTACTTCAGTCCCTCATGCAGATGGCAGATTTTGCACCAGGGAACAGAAGAGGGAGTGCTGAAGAAAAGAAGAGATGAAGTGCACAGCTCTAGGCTTTTTCATTGCTTTCTAGAGCTCCAAAGGGACCAGGGGAAACGGGATATAAACTGGCTGTTCTGACTTATGCTGGTGTTCAGGCAGGGAACAGGTGGCCCTTGTATGTCTTAACCAAAAATATCACTTACAATAACCTTAATCCTAATTTTCCCCTGAGTACTATGGGGATGGGGAAAAGAGCTGAGGCCAGTCTTTCAAAACCAGCCCCAGTAATACTACAGCAAAGAGAGAACACCGGCTTTTCTCCCAGACATATGAACCACCAAATGAGTCACAGTCCCTATATTCTTCCTCTCCACTCCTTATCCCAACTGTGCGGTGCATGAATCTGATTTAGACTGGTAAGACTTCAAGCTAGAATAGAATGTAGCCTCCTGTCAAAAGTGAAACAATTATTAAAAAAAACAGTATTACCTTTCAACTGAATTTGGAACAATCGTCCATACAAAAGAAATGAGGCTGTAAAACTGATCTGTTTTGCCCCATGGGTTTGGGGTTTATTTTGTTGTTGTTTTGATTTTGTTTTGACTGTCATAAGGGAAGTTTATACCCATTTGGAAATATGGAAGTTGTACCCACATTTGTAGTTTCCTGGTTGTCCTGAAGCCTTTTCAAAAAGCAGCATCAGATACAGAACATCACAGATCTCTAAAACAAGGCTGACTTAAGTGCTATGATGCAAGAAGAGTTGACTGTTCTTTCAGTTTCTTTGGAGCTTTTGTGCGAGTTGCACGTTTACAGCACAGCCCTTGTCCCTGTTGTTGTGTTGGTTTATTCTCCTCCCCTTTCCTATCAAACCACTTCAGTATGAGCTGTTCCTCAGGACAGTCCCCAACAATTGGCTCCAACAGGGAAACTTCCTTGACCCCTTTCATAAGGAGCATTCGCAAATGTAGTACTTTCAAGCTTTTCGGCTGTAGACTTGTCCTTCTATAGCGGTCTTTTTAGATTTCAGTAATATATTGGTTCCATCAACCTGCTGGCAAACTTCCTGCTTCTGATGGATTTGAAAAAAAAAAAGGTTTTTATTGTTAGATTTTGCACACTTTCTCCTCCTGGCCGGCTTTATTATGGCTTCATGTTTAGCTTGACAGAAGTTTTCTTATCTTTTCTATGTCCTTCATTTGGACTTCCACTTATTGAAGGTCATCTTTTTTACTTCTAATAACCTCTTTAGTTTACTTTTAGTCATACTGGCTTCCCTTCTCATCTTAGACTTCAGGAGTATTGGACCAGACTCCAAACACTCTTTCTGAAAATGCCAAAAGAAAAAGAAAAAATTACCCAACTTCTTGAAAGCTGAGAGGTATTTTTTTTTTAAATTAAGTTTGAAACTGAAAAGCATGCCAACCCTGTAGGAGAAAACCAAGGTTCAAAGTAACTTGCTCCCTCTTAGATTTCCCCCGAAGTCATCGTAGTTTTCCAGGATGAAAATAGAAGCATCTGAATAGCTGATGGAGAATACCTTTCATGTAGGGAACCCCAGGAGGCAGAGAGATTTAGGTATGAGATTAAGTTCTTCAATATGCAAAACATCTACTTGCAGGTCTAAAAGGTCTAATCAGATCGTACGATGTGATGCAAGTTCAAAGAATTTAACATGGGCATGTACTGCAGCGCTTAGGAAAAAATACTGTGATGTTGATAATGCAAGCGGCTCTGAAGTGAATAATTCTCAAAGCACATGCGTGGGGCTAGCAAAGACTGTGCCCTTAAAACAGTAGTTGAGAGGGAATGTGTGATTTAGTAAATCAGTCAAGCAGTGAGCTTTCATCTTTGGAGCCCTGGTTTATAACTTACTTAAGGCATTAATTATAAGTGTCTTGGGTATCTGTCCCTCACTTAATTAATCTCCACACTTATGTGAAGTGTGAATCCAGATCATAACCAGAAGCTCTTCTAGCACAGACAGCCTCATCTGACTGGAAGAGAAGGAAAGCCACTTCGGGGTCCAGACGCTGTGGAAAGAAAACTCATACCTAAAGACTTACAAATATTTGTGCACCAGAGATGGTAGGAGATTTCGCCTTCTAGCCCAGCAGTAATCTTCCGAGTCTGAGGATCCTGATCTGAACAGGGATCCTCAAAATTATTGCACCGTGTAACTTCCCATCAAAGAAGCTTTCACAGGATTTAGCGTTATTCTGCAGACTTTTCTTAGTAGGTTACATTAGCTCGTGCCGATTCATATGGTGGCTAGACCTGTATCGTTAACCAGATGAGACACTTTAGAGCTAGTATGGATATCTAGATTATTGTCCTATTACTGTAGAGTAGACATGTCTATAACCTTATGGTGTCTGGTCATTGTGCAGTGGTGTTAAATTTCTGATTCAAAGGATGTCGTCCACTGAAACTTCATTGATTAAAAGAAAAGGAAGGAGAAAGCAATAACAAAGGGTAATATGAAGAGGAAAGAGAACACAAATAGAGGAAGAAACAGGTACCAAAAAGAGAAATAGATCTTGGAGAAAAAAATATGAAAAGCAGCAGACATGTCAAAGGCAATTAGGTTGACTTAAATGTTTCAAAACCTGGGCTTCTCTCGTAAAGCACATTAAGTGGAGAAACACTAGCAAACATGGTTTGTTTCACTGCACTACAGAAAGCACTTGCTAATTAAAAATAAATCAAAACTTAGATCTCTGGGCACATGTTGGTCTTGTTACCTGTGTAACTTGATTTTTAAAGATTTTTGATGTCTTCTAGTGATGAGTTCATAAAGAATAAAGCATCTGTGGATTAAAAAAAAAAGACAAAAAGCTTTTTAACTCACCATTGTTCTTTTCAAACAACTGCAGCATGAACATTCTTCATATGATTGGTTTTGCACATGAGTTGAAGATATAATTCTATAATGGACTCATCAGGTTATGGGAGCTTCTACGTGTACCATTTATGCATCTGTTTATTATTGAAAAGGTAGACGTGCACACACAATATTGCAAAGTATTATTAGCCACTACAACAACATTTAAACATTAGATGGTAGTACTTGTTTTAGTTTTTTAAGATTTTTCTGGTGTAGTTATTCTACCTGTGGTCAATCTTAAATTACAGTTACAGTTAACCAAGGCATTACAGCTATGTCTGAGTCACTGCTTCAATTTGGAAGCTCAGTTGTGCCTACCTTCTAGAGTACTGCAACACATCAGTGTTCAGAATTTAAAATTTTGTAGATCAGGGATTATTAAATGGAACATCTGAATCCTCTCCCCCACCCCCTTCCCCCAAAGGACAAACAATATTTCTCAGATAGTACAATCCTTGTCTGCAGACCCACTGAATTTGGTTCTGCAACTCCAGGTAATGGTCATTCTTGATGAATAATCACAGTCTTATCTTGACGAATAATGCTCAGTCCAGCTTCACTTCTGCTCAATATTTGCACTGCATAAAGTGTAGTTAAGTAACTGAGTTAAATATAAAATACTGCTGTTGAATGAAATCACGAATAGCTTTATGATGAACATTTTTTCCTGACTGAAACTGCATAAGTTTTTCCTACTCACAGTAAAGCTATAGTTCTATTATTATTATTCTAATAGAGGATACAACAACTTTTCCACTTTTTGAGCAGAACCGAATGTGTTACAGAGGCATCTGTTTATAATTGTCAAAGGTCTGGCTTCACAATAAGTGCAAAATCACCAATAACTAACATACCTGCAAATTTCAGTCACCTTTTTTGTACAGAAACAAGCTGGGGGATGATGTAGAAAAAAGGCAAGAGGCTTCCCACTGGGGACCAGGATAGAGTTCATCAGATGACCTAGAAGAAGTTTTTTTGGCAGAAATACAATGATTATTAAAACACAGTATAATATATATTTGCCATATCACCCTCAAGGTTGTTGAAAAAAACTTGGAAGCGTACTGCTTAATAGCTTAACACTGGATTCCAAATGGATAGCATCTCACTTTATTTAATTTAAAACTTCTGATTTGGGGTTGATTTCCTAGCTTTTAGGCACCAGTTTTTGAGTTGTGAGAACTTGAGAGTACTGTTATTTTTATCTCCTTTTTTCCAGTTAAGGGTAACCAAACCCTAGCTTTCTATATGTAATTTCTTCTCATTGCCGTAAGCTCTGTGCATGCACACGCGTATAGAGGATCATTGCTTCATCTAGCTCTTACGGACACAAAGTGCTTCAGAGGGACAATCTGAAATGTCATTTAGGACTGTTTTCGAGGCAAAACCATAAAGTTCCAGCTGTGTTGTTGTAAAATTACAAAGCTAAAGTGAATCTCAATTTTATTTTGTTTGGAACCCAATGGGCAATCTTTGCTACAGAAATCAAGCAGATGAAGGATCATGAATTCACGTCTCTTGAGCCTCTTGCGGTTCACCAACAATTCAGATGTGGCTCAAGCATGCAGGCAAAGTCACACCACAGCAGCACTGTCACAGTGGGGCCAGCCCTATGGTAATCCACATACCCAGCGAGACGATGAAGCCATCTAATGGGGAGCATTTACTCAGTTCATTGGTTCATCCCCACCCCTGGAGAGGGAGGTGGCTCCTTCAGAGCACTGCTGGTACCTCCTACACCACAAAGCTTTCCTGGAGCGTTCTTCCCAAGTTTGGCTTTCTGGCACTCAGTTCCTTCAAAATTTCCTAATGATAGTCCTAACATCAAGCAAGTTGTTTGCTCCACCACTGGATAGATCTTTTTGTGGGTTTTTTTGACCTTTCAGTCAAGAAAAGTCACATATCAGCAGGGATCTTGCTTGAGAAGAAAAGTTATTATGTCTGCAAAAAGCATTAGTTCCTTAAAAAAAAACAAAACAAAACAAAACAAAAAAACCAAAACAGAATATACTAAGACTGTGTTTTCTGTGTGCCCTCACTTGAAGAGTGAACTCTGCTGGTCAGATTGCGACAGGGACTCAGGAGACTCAATAGAATGAGTGGGACACAAGGAGATAAAACACTCTTATCACTTAATCTGGAAAGCTAACATGACTTCCCCTTCTATATGGGGAAAATAAAAAGGAGACACTTTTAACAAATAAAAGCTTCATGCAAATGCTCTGAAAAAAAAGTGAGGCTATTTTTTTCCACTTAAATGGATTATATTGAAATGTCACTCACCAAAATATATTTCAAATAGTTCATACAGACCATCCAAAACATGGACAAAAACCCCACAGTCTTTATGAACTTTTTTTTTTCCCCTGACTCTACACTTCTGCCTGTTTTGTTGGGCGACCATGAGGCAGGCAGAGGGGTGTAACACTGCAAGGAGTTTGGTAGGGGGGGCAGCTTAAATAAGAGCCATCACTGTGTAAATAATTTGACAGTCATTTCAATTGCATTGCTTCCTGATGGGGATAGACAACTGATGCCCTTATTTCCGTATGAGAGCAGCAGATATTTTAATAACCACGTCATTTGTCACAAGCAGGCTATGAATATTCAATAAAAAATATTTCCTAAAGTGTTTCTTATCCTGGCCTTCTTTCCTTCCAAATGAAATTTAAGAGAAAATGAGGAGAAAGTCACAGCTGCTTGCTCTACGTTCCCATTTTCTAACTTCATTGCTGCTGTTCTGGGTAATACTACTACTATTCAATAATCACAAGAAATCCTGGGTTGCAAGTAACAGATTTCACATCTTTTGTTCTGCTTTAAATGCTTACCCTTGAGTACTTAAAAGAGGCCTAGAAAATAGTAACCACCGCTGCTGTAGCTGTCACGTTGACCTCTTCTTTGTGGCTGTTTAACAGAGTATAAAGGATGGCGTGAATTGTACTAATCTGACACCGTTAAGAAGCTTCAATAAAAAAATAATCAGAAAAAATTACTTTTGTTCCTTTATCAGACTTGTAATCAGAGAAACCAGTGATTGCAGGAGCACAGGACCTGAGGTCCATGTTGATGCCCAGCTGCTGTCCCTTAAGATTTATACTTGGGAAATAACGACAATCTTGTTTTACCTTTACTATTCCACCTGAATATATAAATAGATTAGGGCCATAGGTATAGCATCTGCCAGGAACTACAAATATTTAGGATTTGGAATTATTCCTGCAGAAGCCAATGGAAGTATTACTGATGATATTAATGAATGTTCCTGTGAGTACCTTAGGCCTATTCTGACATCCACTGCATGTTTTATTTTTTTCCAAGCATTTAACAGGAACAACTATTTGTATAGGTGTTACACAATTGTGCTATAGGGAAATGTTGAATTACAAAATAAACTGCATTCCTGACAAATTATAATTACTGCCCAGGAGAGTGAACACCAAGAAACTGCTTCCTCTCAGTTGTGGGAACCAGGCGTGTGCTGTGCACCTAATCAGAAAAAAAGATACAAATCCCCCAAATAAAAAAAAAAAAAAGAATTCCCACAACCAGAGGACTCACACAGATTCACACCAACAATGTTTGGGATTTCAGAGTTCTGTGCAGATGTCAGATAGGGGACTGGGATAAAGGGACCAGTGCCATATAACTAAGGTTATATGAGCTGACATAAAGGCAATTTGAGATTAGAAAATCTCCTCCCAAATCCAGAAGCAAGAAGTATACCGCCTGTTTACCAGAATTAATTCCTTTCACCTCCATGATATGGCTCCAGACAGACATAACACATGCAAAGGGCAGGATCTGTCCTCTTCACCTCTTGCATTACACAGTGCTATGTCAAGAGTTTCAAAGATGTGTCACCATCACCTCAAAGTGTTAAAAAACCTCCCAAACTATAAACCAAGCCTCAAAATTCTTGAGATATGCTAAAAAGTAGACTTAAAAATAATAAATGCTTATTTCTTTTAATTTGCTGGTTCCCTTTCATGGTATGTAAAGTTCATGTATTTCAGATTTTTCTCTAAAGCCACAAGGGACAAAAATGTATTTCTTTTCCAATAAAAGCTGAGATTGTCAGGTGAAAACTGGATGGCAGTCCATACTGTGAAATTCATGAAGCTGGAGGACTCAGCAGTGGCAAGGTGACAGGCTCCAGTCAGACGAGAGCAAGAGGTGGGTGGCCATGGCCAGCCAGAGTTGGTGGGGGCTGATCCTTCTTAAGAGCCAGAAAAAACTAAATTGGAGCCAAGAGATTTGTGGCACGGTAAGCATGACCCCAGACCACATTCCTACCAGGTGCCTCTGCGTCCTGCCACGCAGGCAGGACCACTGCTGTCATCAATCCCTCAGCACATGCCCCCACCTACCCCAACACACCTAATTCCCCTCATGTGGGTTCTCACCAGGCTGACGGGGATTGTGTGCTCTTCCGTAGTCCTCCCACAGCCTGCCCACCTCCCTGGAGGGTGCGAGGTGTCTTTTCATGGAAATGGGAGCACAGAAGCACCATGTGGGGCCCCAAAGACCCCATGATGACCTAACTCCCCTTCCCCACCAAGCCTGGGGTTTACACATCCCATCTGCCAGAGCTGAAACCTCTGCATACCCCAGGTGTACAAAAAACCCTCTAGGGCAAAGCAAAAGTTGAAGGGCACAAACTGCCTCTGTGAGTGGGTCTTTAACAAGATGCATGTGAGTTATAAGGTAATTTAAGATCAATAAAATGGGCATATCTTTTTCTGTTTCCTCATTCAAGTGGAACATCCTTGGGCTTAGGGCAAAGTCCTCAGAGATGTCCTCCATCTTTCTCTTACAGTTTATATTTTTTCTCTGACTCATGGAGACAGTCAGACAGCCTGTCTTTTCTGTCTCTCCTGTGTCCCAGCCAATTTCCTTTGATCTTGTCTGGACATTCAGTGAAATAAAAACAAGTTCCTCAGCCCCTCCTTCCTGCAGTACCTTTTTGCTTCAAAAACAAGTTGGCTTTGCTTCTCCAGCCACTCCTGATTTTTCATTTCTATTATCTGTGGGGAAAGAGGGATACACTCTCCACCTGTCCATCTCTTGGAGAAGTTACAGGAATCAGTTCTCATAGCTTCAGCCATGTCTCGTCCTCCACCTATGTTTCCAGCTAAACATGAGGTGAATAAGGGTCACTGATATACCATTATCTCCAGCTTCTCATCTGGGAGAAGATCATAACGAAGAATAGTATGCTTTAGCAATAGCAGGAGCCATGCTGAAAAACGACCTGTATTGTATGGATGTCAAAAGCTTCACATCGGGGCAAAGACTGAGGCAATGACTTTTCTTTTGTGCCACGACAGCCTCTTCCAACCAACCAGTTCTTACCTCTCTCTGTAACAGCCCCTTTCAGAAAGACTGAGACACTAATATGTTTTTCCTTACAGTTTTCCCAGAGGCAAGGAAGCGCAACTTTAGAATAAGTGGGAAAACTGAGGTGCAGAGAGACAGGTTAGCACACCAAAGATCACACAGCTCATCTGCGGGGTAGCAGATCAGGGTCTCCAAGGCCACTCTCGAGTGCCTCAGACACTCAATTGCTCCTCCTTCTGTCAGTTTTGGAGCCAGGAGATGATGTCTGAGCACCCTTTTAATAAAAAGAAAACCAGGTAAAGCTTTCAGATATAGATCCAAGACTCAAGCCTTAATTCTCCACAGAAGCTCAGTTTGCTCCAATTTCAGGCAAGGCTAACTAAAGAAAATCCTCTGGGCCACATCCTCCACTCATTCAACCCTGCATGAAAACACTTAAACCAAGGCAGCTTCACCAAAGTTGCCCTCATAACTTATTTACTTCTCACTCCTTGGATGTAGCCCCCACCCAAATGAGACTGAATCATGTAAAGCAAAAAAAAGACGACACTGATTGTGAAAAAGGGAGAAAGAGAGGGTAGAGGAAGAATGCCATCCCCGTCCCCACCACCACCACCTTTTCCGTAAAATCCTGCCTTTGCTGGCATATTACTTTAGCAAAAGAAGGGCGCATGGGTCGCATTTAGGATGAAGTTCAGGTTCCACCTGTAGTTGATAGCTGGACCAAGTCTCCAGTACAGCCAGTTTGTTAACACTCATAGCTTGTCCTTCTAAGCAAAAGTACACCAAAGACAATGGGAAATTTAGAATTTGGACTGGATAACAAGTATTTAAATAGCTTTCCAACTCAATGAGGCATTTTAAGCTTTTCATTAGCAATAATTATGCAAGAAGTAGAAGTCACCACCAGAAATTTTACAGAGATTAAAGAGGCAGGATTCAAAATGAATTTAAAGTTAGAAAATTAGATTGTACATTAACACAAGAGGCAGATAGATGAAAGCTATTGCTACTGTGAATCATTGTCTTGGAAAAATTAATTGCCTTTTTTTTCTTATGTTGCTTTTTTGAAACTTTTGACTATTAAAGGACAAAAGTTTTAGTTTTGAGGTGCTAATAACAGTACTCAGTGAGGTAAATGAAGAGAAACATCATGTTGAATTAGCCCCCTAAATTATCATGCAACTATTCATTTATGATTTCAGACCAGGAACAACAAAAATCCTGTCTTTTGGCAAATGAGATCTTTCCCTCATTCTTCCTGTATGCTACATCAGGCCAAGCCAACCCAGAGAGAGCTAGAGATTTTGGTTACTGATGTAGAAACGGAAGTTCTCTACCCCAAAAGTGCTTCCATGTAGGTGGATTCAGAGCAGCAACATTTAAAAGATCACAGCCCTTGTGTAAGATGCTGCCTTTTTCTCCAATAATATTCCAGAAGTAGCAACAGAAGAGCTGTAACACAGCTGGAGGCCCTTGGAAACCATTCTGATTTACTGAAGTAGCTGCATACAGCACTGTAAAGCTGACCCTCGTGCTCCTTCGAGAGCGAGCCTCTACTTAGAAAATTCATCTTTCATTTTCGCACCACATGGGTCAAGAATTCCTGAGGGACCGTGGACTTTCAAAATGCAATTTGCCTACTCTTTGAAGGGTTGTGGTGTACAAAGCCAGCCTCAGCTCTCAGTGTGAGTGCTGATGCCGGGCTTTCCACCCAGCATGCTTTCTTGCTCCGGGGCAGCTAGAGCCTCATTAGGAACAAATGCTGATTGTGACCATGGACAAATGTTGGGTAGAAGGATGAAGGCAAGCAAAGACTTCTGGAGCCTTTGCCCCATGGCTTGCATCTCTGTAGAGACAAGCTACAGATTGGTTGCCCAGATCAAATTCTTAAGAGGTATTTGAACCTTTAACTAAGCAAAGTTTCCCAGAAAGATGTAATCAAGGGCCTCTATCAAGATGGAAGTAGCTTACTGATAGGAAACAGACTTCCTGAAACATGGAAGAATTATTCCCCACAAAGAGAAGGACAACCTGTTTGATTTTACAAGCGTGCAGATTATTTAGAGAGCAACCAAGTCACCTGTAATGGGCCTGTTCTCTAAAGGTCACTACTGTCCATCCAGAGAAACTTCAAATATTGGCAATGTGATTATTCTAGGTTGGTAGTGCTGAACAAGTACATACAACCTGGCGCACTAGTTTTCTTTATCCATTTTTGATTGAGGAGTTGAGAGTTTCAAATGGACTGAGCTACTCCGGAACACACGTTTGAAACTATCAGCAGGATGTGCTCCAAAATCACAGAGCACATCAAAAGTCTTGCTCTGCAGGAATCAGAAGAGGCCAAGTCCTCAACAAACTCTGCTAACAAGTGAAGCTCATTTGGCTTTGAGAACAATACACTGATGACTGCCAAACCATCCATAATAGCTTTAAAATACACTGTAATATAACAGGATGAAAGTACAATATATTCTTACAGAGCTGCAGAAGCTGTAATTTCACGTTCCTGAATTCCTTTAGAAATGGATGTGAGTTCAATTCCTGGTCGTGCTAGTAAAAGACCTCTGTGATTACAGGACACAGGAGAACCAAGGCTCTATAAATGTGAAGCAATAAACTTTCCTTACCTAAATAATGTAGGGGCTACGTGTTCCTGGTTGAACCGCAAGCTCTGGTGGTACAGTTAAAGCAGACTATGAGGGGCTGCTACAGGATTAATAATGGCAAATGATACTTCACAAAAGGCATACATTGAGTTAAATAACGTGGAGTCTCCTCAAACACAGAGAACTGCCTGCTTGTAAGAAGTCTTTAGTTTTGATTAATCATTTGTAATCTGATCAAATGGAAGAAAGCAAGCTGCCTGGTGCAAATGACTATTTTCCCCTTTCTTAACAGCTGACCCAACAATTGGGCACCCTTCTGGGTTGAGGAACAAATTAATATTCCTCAACTGACTTGAAAGCATTTAAAGACTGAAAAAGGCTGCATATGGGGATGTAGCTAGAAGTGGGTTAAGTAGTAAGCAATTAGCTGCATATAAACCATGAATCAGTCTGTTTTGATGATAAGACTGTAATTTCAGCTTTTGCCTTTTCAGTACATTTCACAAACACAATAGGCAGGCTTATGCTGAAATGCGAGAAAAATATAACTCTTCTGTCGAGCGAACACATTTCTTTTTCATTCCTTACTGCTCTCTAGGAACCAAAAGGGAGGCTCAGTGCAGCACTGCAGACACTTTCTGAAGTTGTGTTTGTATGGTCAAGCCCTTCGAAAAACACAAGGAAAAGATTCACATTAACATTTGAGCGTCCCATTGGGAAATGAAAGACATCACCAATATGATCAACAGATCAGACTTTCTGTGTGATGCCATGCTTTTAAACAGTTCAGTGTGACTGTCTATAAAAAGCTGATAAGTACTAAACGGCCGATTTCTTCTAGCTAAAAATATCCCCTTTCCTAAATTGAAAGTAAGGCTTGTATTTTATGTTTGTTTGTTGAGTGTTTTTCTTCTTATTATTTTTATGATACAATAAATACTTACATCTCTACCTGAGTTCACAGAGTAAAATTATTAGGGATGTTTGAAAAGGAGACTAGAGGTAACACAGAAGTTCAAGAAACAAGAAATGAGGAGTGCATTAATCTGGGGAATGCAAGAAAAAAAAGCAACACTAAAAAACTCTTCAGAGTCATCTTAGAGTTTCTGTCCTAAACTATTTTAATTGAAGTCATTTTATGGTTCAAATCACTTGCAGTGCTTGATTTGACAGTATCAGAGGCCTGGTCTACACTTTGATTGGTAGCATAAAATCTGATCAAACACACCGGGTTACAGAGTGACCAGTGTTAAAATAAAGTTAAATGAAAAGAGGGTATCGCCATGACTGTTTTAACCACGAACCACAACATAAGGCTAATTGAACAAAAATGTTATAAGGATTAATTATTTTTTTTATGTGATGATTTTTATTCTTTGGGCTTTCTCCCAAATTTCCTTCTACTCAGAGGATTTTAGGTTAAAAAGTGTCATCTGTCTGGCTAGAAAGAAATGGAAGTTCTAGGGGGACCCATTAACTGGGGCCAGTTGCAGCACAATAAATTGTGATAGATCCCTACATTAATTTGGTCAGCACTTCACGTGTGAAATGTGTCATCAAATTGTACTCGTTTCTTTCCTACTATGCACACACAGGAAAACGCCTTTTCTGCAAAGATGGAAACAAGGATACAAAGGGAAACAATTTTTCAGAGGTGCAGCCTTCTCCGTTGATTTTCTTTAGCCTCTCAAAACTTCATGGCTAACTTTTGAACTCTAGCTTTCTTACTGTTCCTACTCCAATACGTAGGCATACACCTCTGAACCACTAATGACAGTTATTTATATCTATATGCAGTTATGAACCTGGCCTTGGAAGTATTTCACAGACAGCCCATGGCATTTCAGAGCAGTAGTCATGGTTAGGCTGAGCCCAAACTGTGCAAAACAAGAGCTCAAGCTCTTACGCAGTGTAGTAACAGGAGTTCTGATCCTTGTTAGAGACCGGAGTTGTGTTTTAAGAATACAGCACAAAATCTGCTTCCTTTTTATATGAAAAATCAATGTAACTGCAATAAGAATAAAACATGAAAGAGACTATGCTTCTCAGCAATCATAGCAGTAGGGTCTAGAGGATAGGAATGCCTTTTCCTTCTCTTATTCGTGTATGTCCTTCTGTTCATAGTATGCTGGGACAGCAACACCAACGATGAAGCACTGCAGTGATTTAATGATAGTTTGGTAGGTAAAGGGTTAAGGGAGCGAGCGTGTCTGGAGCAAGGAATAAAATGAAGAAACCCTGGCTGCAGTTCACATCAAACTGCTGTGAATTAGTAACACAGCTGGGTCACTTAGGCATCTTCTGTTCCAAGAATGGTTTTCTCTACTTCAGTCAACCAAACGGTAAGATCATGTAGTGGATAGATTCACCAATTCCTGACCTCTTCTCAGAGTTTTTCTCTGCATGCTCATGCATGGGTATGCCTGTGGGTCTTGGAGCAGGCTCAAGATGGACCATCTATCCTATCTTCTCTCTAGGCATGACCATACATTAACCTGTATTGCCCAATATGTGTTTTTAAAGTCAATTTTTTCATGCCTAATACAACCACGTTAAGCCTGAGTGACTAATGGAACACACTCCAGTAGTCAGATAGAGCCAGGAGTGTTTTGGAACTGGTCCTTCTCCTTACCACATGTAAACACAGAGAAGATAGCTAGCAGGAAAGTTAACTAGAAGTTTAGTACCTTAGTTCTGGTTTACCAATGGAGAACTGATCTTACATTGATAGCATTTTAAAGAAACATTTACAGCAGAAATAGAACAGATACAACTGCTCTTTGGGCATTTCTCTTGTAGAAAAATCTTATGAAGTTTGATAGGAATTAAATACATACGTATATCAATATTTACTATAGTTGAGTAGAAGTGACTTATAAAGGCCTGCAGCTATCAAAGCACTCCTGCCTCCAGTGGAGAAAAGCCAGATAAGAGACTGTTGGCATAACACAGAATGAAATAATTTCTCTTTTTAAACATCCTATAGAATCCTATGCATATGATGTAGTTCTCTGTTCGATTCCACAGGGAAGATATCATTTCCTATCAGAGTCCATCAGGTGTGTGTATGTAGGTTTCCTTTCACAGACCCCTCAGCATAGCCAGAAAATTCATTTTCTCCATGTAAACTAAATGGTGTAGCTCTTTTTCCTCTGAAGTCATGTGATGTCTGTCACCACAAAAACAACCTATGTGCAGCTGAATCTAGTTTTGGAGCCTATGCTCTTGCATATGGTTTCTAGATGGAAGCAAATATGACTGCAACAGAGCTATTTAACTTCTATATTGTCACACAATGATTAATTTCTCTTTTATTTTCAGCATGAAAGTCTGTGGCATAGACCCCCATATGGTAAAATAATAGGCTGAAAGATTAGCCACCACCAACATCTGTTACTTGTCCCTGATTTCACTCTCTTTCAAGGGCTGATTGCAATTTCAAAATCTTTCATTGAATGAGTCTATTTTCTTTCAAGTTATTACCTAGATGGCTTCAGTAATTCTATATAGATGAGGCCTGAAAAAGAAATGCTGAGAGCAGTGAACGCGCGTAATACATTTGCATAATGCAGTGGAAGAGAGGGTGCTGTGAGAGGAAATTCGCAGGGCTGGCGTCTCGATTCACCAGTCAGTGTTTACAAGAGTGTAATTCCATTGCCTGCTTTGGAGTCACTCCAGAGAGCCACGCTGCTGCAGGAGAGAAATGAGGTATTCAACGTCCCACTTCTTACCAAAGTCATCCATTGTGTACAACAGGTGAGCGATAATAAACCGTTTATTCTTTTAGTATGCCTTTCTGCTACATGTTGTTTTCTTCAGATCAGCATTTATGTCTATATAGGTGAAATTATTATGTCCAAAGCATAGGAAAGTAAAAGGGAGAGGGGAGGAAGGAAGGATAAGGAAAGACAAACAAAGAGCAACCATATCTTCGGTAAGCATGAAGGGGAAATCAATAAAAAAAACCTACTCTGTAATCAAGATCCCCACTAAGTTGCATGACTGACAGGCTCCAAGTCAAATTAATATAACTGTATTAAAAAGTAAAATAACTGTACCTTTGGCATGCAGCCCTTCAAATGCATGCCAATATTTGCAGAAGACCCCTTGCCATTTGGAGGCTTGGCACTGCTGGCAAAGTGGACACCGGTTGTCCTGCGTGGTGCTTTGTGGAAAGCATGAACCGTTCTTGTGGATGAAGGTTAGTCAACCAAGCCTAGAAAGCAAACTCTCATGTTTAGTCTGTGGCAAATCCTACTGAAAGAATCCACACTACCACTTTTTTTTGCTATAGGAGACACTACGAAGGCATAAGCTGTGTCTACACATTTTACCAGCAGCAACCTTGGAAACACTACTGTTGTTTCTGAAACAGAAGTAGAAACAAATAACACTTCTGATAGTAGCCCTATTTATATTCCCATTCGAGCAGGAAAAAAACCTCCACCTTTGTGCTTTTGGACAAAGTTGTATTTAGAGCTGCCCTCTTCCTTCTCTGTCTCTGTGTGCAAATTCTAGCTGTGGACCCCCCTAAAGGCTGCCAAGTTTTCCCTGTTTGAACTTTGAAACTATATGTACAACACGGCATCAATGAAAAGTGATATTTTTCTACGATATGGGTAAAAATGTTCAACTTCTATAACAGTAAAATAAAATTTCACTATCAAATTTTCCGTTTTGAGTGAGCAATTGCTTTATTCCAGGCTATCGTTAAAAGCACTTAGTCTACCGGATCTGCCTCTGTTAATGCCCTTCTTTTTTCATACAAAATATTTAACTTGCAGCTTTTGACTCCATTCTGTCAGCTGAACGAATGCTGAAGTGTCATGACTGGCCTTGCATTTGCTCCACAAGCTGATTCAAATCACACGTGCTCTGAGCCATTGTGGTGTGGGCACATTGCAACTACAGAATCCCACTCTTCTCCTTAGCCTGATCTTGGGTCCCCTTGCCTGTAACACACCCCATCCTCTTCACTTTCTAAATTAGACTTTGGGCATGTGAAAATGTCTTCCCTGCTTGTAGAGTGCCTAGCATATCATCAGGAAGCAATAAACAAAAACCTCGAAGAGGTACTTCATGCCACATGGAGTGAACTCTGTTTTCTAGATCCATCACTTCGATTGTTCTCTGTGGGATATTGGGCCTGATTCTCAGTGGAAGTAAATCAGCACAGCTTTGCGATGCGTGACAGAGCTGCCCCAAAACTGAGCTACTAATGTTTATGTGCAGGAACAGTCTCCATGTCACTCTTATGTCTGGCTCGTGATTCAGAAGACTGTAACTGTTTGACATAGCCCATGTATTTGTTATTTTAGGGGGCTGGTTGGAAGGAGATGGCAAAGGTTTAGGAGTCAATGATCTCCATCAGCTCTACAAACAAGGCAAGACTGCTGGGCTTTGTTTTCTTTTGGGAACTTTCCAAGCATCAGTACTTTGCAAGTTACCCCCATAGGCAATTCAGTGTCTGTTTCAACTTAATGCGCTTTGTTTTTCAGGCCACAAATAAAATCAGAACAAAGTAAAAGTTCAGATTTGTTTGAAAACAACCCAAATTGTGTACCGTGTGAAAAGAAAGGTAAAAAGAGGGTCACGGAAGCTGGGAGTAGAGAGGGCATGGGATAGGGAAAAGCTCTCCAGAGGAGGGAAAGTGGTTTTTAACACACAGAAAAAGAGTAAACTGAAGAGAAGAGAAAAAGGTAATAGTTATAAAGTCTACATGAAAATAATTTTTAAATACTGTAGCTCCCTTTCTCCTGGTGAGGTTCTGGTCTCACTCAAGAGAGGGTCAAAGGGACTGAAAATGCTAGTTCTTGTATTACCAGTGTATTAGGGGCACATGAACCAGACAACAGCAATACAATCAAGGTAACAGGCAAATTCTGCCCTTGATTACATTAATTCACCTAATTTGAGAACCATGTTCTATGTGATCTTTTAATTCTCAGATTCCTGAAAAAGCTATAGCAACCATGGAGGACTTGCATTGATCAAATACCAAAACACACACATACCTTTGTGAAAACAAACATAACCATAGAAGGTTTTAGAGGGATTTTTATTTTTTTTTTCATAACAGCAAAGAGCTGTTAAGGGAGGTAGCTTTGTTTCCAAATCTGTGAATACGGTGCTAGGTTGGCTGATTTTCTCCCTGCCTTATACTTGCTTTCATCCCACAGCTTTTTTCTCAAGGATGGCACCAAAGTTAGGCTGCTAACTTGGTGGTTGGAAGACCCAGTTTTACAATTCTCCATCCCTTTACAAATATTGGATGAATCTGGATGAGCCATCTGTCAGGTGGGGATTACACTATAGGGCAAAGCAAAGAAAATGTGTACTTCAGTGACAAGCTCTGTTAGTACCTTTTCTGGATTAACATATTTTCTCTCCTGTGTTGGATGCATTGCTTTGTGAAGTCAGCCCCAAAAATTTCCATTGACTACCATGGAAACTGCATAGGGCCAGTAGTAGCTATAGTGATGCCAGATGGTAAGAAGCTATGCATATGACCACAATAGAGAATTGTTCACTGAATACTAAATTCAGATGAATGCATTGGATCCAAAGTAATCAGAGTTGAGCACAAATGCAGACAGGAAACCACCCACCAACGCAAAACCTAGTTAAAAGTGTTGCAATTGTGAGAAATTAAAGTAGGATAAAACTATATTCAGTGATACGACCACTTATTCACTACCAGTGGGGTATTTTCACCTTTTGATTCATTGGATGGGTTCATCTTTCCATGAAGATATGCAAAACAAAGGAAAAGAGGGGAAAAAAGGCAAAAAGAGCTGATTTGACCTAGATGAATGCTGAGCAACGGAACTGG
This sequence comes from Larus michahellis, assembly GCF_964199755.1. NCBI lineage: Eukaryota > Metazoa > Chordata > Aves > Charadriiformes > Laridae > Larus > Larus michahellis. Next base: position 104,367,979 of record NC_133896.1, on the reverse strand, counting down.
CAGGCTCAGAGAACTGCAAATAGGAGATGAAACCTTTGACATCCATGCTACCACTTCAAGACTGGCTTCAAATCAGCAGTGACCCATAGCCATTATAATACCTGGGTGAGATTTTGGTAGCTTCCATGAATTGGGTTTAGGTTCTTAGTCCACTTAAGACCAGATGTCGACATCAAGCAACTCAAAACCCAGAACTGCACACTTAGGCAGCTGGAAGAAACGAAAAAACTAAATCTCATTTGTGACATTGAAAGGAATTGTGTCCTTGTCAAAAGCCAGAAACTATCTGGGCCAAGACTTCCTTCCTCCACTGCTCTGTTTCACAGTAAACCTCAGTGCCTGGATATTACAATGAAGGTAGACAAAGAGAAATTCAAGACAGATGAATGTCTTAACTGTCACCTGGGATAAGAAAGTTGGTAGAACAGAGAGAAATTTTTATTGCTGCTGTAAATTGTGTAAATTGAACTTTGAATTTGAAATATGCTTTGCACTATTTTTGTTGCTCTTCGTTGCTTTTTTTCTCTGAAAACACCTCAGAAAACTCTGCTTGTGCAGAAAACCAGCATAAGCAGTGTAAGCTTCACCAGGCAGAGGAAAATTTGTAATGTCCAGTTATCACCTTGCCCAAGCATTTTATGTCCTTTGAAAGAGATAGAGAAATGCTTCTTACCTTTCAAAAGGCCTCTCACTAACACCAATGAAGAGATGCAAATGAAAATCAAAGCAACGTTTTTGGTAGTTTCCTTTCATGATAAAGTTTCAAGGTTTTCTCAAATAAGTAAGAAGCAGTGGTAGACAAGGAGAGAAGCGTAAAACATGCTCCTTTTGGATGATTAAAAAAAAATACATGGAAAAAGAGCCGTTTCAGTAAAACTACAATCAGAAAAAGAAAAAAGGAAGCTTTACGTGCCATAGATGCAGCTAGAGGAACAGTCAACACAGCATGATTAACAACAGTTTGAAAATGTTTCTCCACACACAAATGGAATGCATGAGGGAATATATTTTTGCTATTGCTCTTATATTAGTCTGCAGATGATCTTCCCAGATGAGCTAGGCACCTACCTGATGTTTAAATGTATTTATTTTCACAAGAAGAGACACTGATATAATGGCAATTTTGTGCAATGCAAATCACACCATTGATTTTTTTTAAGTTCAGCAGCTGATCTTGCATGGTTGCTTACAAATGCAGGCAAAGAGACCACACTGATTGCAGCAGTGAACTCAACTCATATCTCACATTGGCTTGAAGATGCCGTTTGACAAGCGCTGCTTAAATAAACCTGAGCACGTCAGTTATTTTCAAATGATTTACTCGTTACAGTCGCTCACAACATAAAAGCCAACAATCAGTCATTAGTACACAGCAGAGGAAATTTTCCCAGGGTATTATGTATCGTGTTTGGACAGTTAGAACTCACTGCTATTATTTATTCACGCCACTATAAATTATTCTTCTCCAAATGAACCCGAGTCACGTAAATGCTGACTTGGAAAGTACCAGAGGCCTCTCTTTTCCTGCAGCACGTATGTTTCCTTTCTAATAAACTTCCTGCCTAAAAATGGAAGCCCAAAGGCTAGTGGAGCTTAGGTGTTTAAAATCAATGCCCTGGAGGCACGGGTGAAAGCAGTTTGGTTAACATTTGCTGCGATCCTCTCAAGGCTCTAAATTTGTTGAGGGCTTAAATTGTTCCAGCGTTGCAAAACAGCACCGCTGAAATGTGTGAATGACCTTCATACTGGTGTAAGCATCAGATTGTCACAGACTTTTCACTTCCTCTTTTTTTTTTGTTTTGGTTTGTTTTTTAAATACATATTACATATTTTATCCTGTCAAACCGTAGCCAACAAGGCACTCCAGGTACACAGCAGTGTTGAGTAACTACGCATGGTGTCACTCGCAGCAAGGAAAGCGGCAGCAGTCAACTGGACCAAGTCAACCTTCCACGCAGTGAAAGGGGTTTTGGGACACAGATGCTGTTCATATTCATGGCTTGATGCAGCCTACTGAAAACTGTACTCTTAACACCAGTTCATTTTACGTAAGCCTCCTGATAGGTAACGATGTTGTCTTGTGGACATTGTTAACAGGGGTTGGATTTAAACCAGGGAAAATGAGGTCTGAAAAGCTCCCCGGGAGCCATTATAACCAGCCAGAATCTGGTACTGAATTATCATTAAATTGAAGCCACTTCAAAGTGTCTCTGTTGTGGATCATTCCTACAGACACACAAATAGTGGATAAAAAAAAAGTTTTCCACTGTTAAAAGTGGAACACCTTCCCCCCTCCACCCCCAACCCAAAGAAAAGCCCCCCAAAATGCCTTCTGCCCCATTTTGGAAGCACGTGATTTTGAAAGACAGCTAGCCAGAGGTACCGAGGATGAACTCATAGGAGACAAACTGAGTTGCACTCTTTGGTCCAAGGGCTCTTCTTGGGCTCATCCTGCTCCCACTGAAATAAATGAATAATGCAATGCCCTCTGAGGTTATCAACCTTGTTGCAGAGTTAAAGCCAAAATTTTTCAACAGATGACCTTTAAGCATAGACCATGTTATGCCCCTCACCTTCCACAACAGCTCTAGTGTTGTGGCACCCCAGCATGGTGGGATCGAGTATCCCACAGAGGCTGGGCCAAACCATGAACAAGTTGGAAATTTTCAGTACAAAGTTATATTTCTTACTGTGTTTAGTACTTCTCCTAAACAACAAGAAATGTAAACATAAGCAAAACTTTGTTCAGTCTTTGATGAACACCGCAGACTGTCTCAGTTCTAACACGCTCTGAGGTATTTGTGCTACAACTTCTGTATCTGACTTATGCAAACGCCCAGGTCAAAAGCATGCATTCTGGGGCTAACTGCCTGCTCAAATCTGTGACAGCTTTATTGTCATACCATGGGAGAAGCAGATACCTCCTTTGAAAATAACTTGAAAATGACTTTGTCATTATTTTAGGCATCACTGACATTTCTTTGGGATTTTCTGTCTGCAGCTCCACCAGACGCTGCTGAGAGACACACAATTCTACTGACAAGTTGCCCCTGGAGCATGCTGTAAATGGGATGCCATACCTCACTTAGACGTTCTGGAGATACCTTCCTGTTTCATTTATTTGACAAAATGTATCTCACAGATGCAGAAAACGTACACGTTGAAGAAAATTATTATTGTTACTTAACTTACATAAACACTGCTGAAGGTATTGGCAAGTAAAAGAATGAGCCTCCACTGATTGCTGCTGCCATAAAATGTCTTAGGAGAATTGTTTCTCCAGAGCCTTCAGTGATATGGGACAAGCAGTTTTGATTTAATCTTAAATATGTATATATTTAAATGTTTTGATAATTTCTTCTATTCTTAGACATGTTTCTCTCCTTTTTGTTTCAAGACACAACCAAAACCAGCCAGCCATTGTCCAAGGCAGGTTATTCTAGTGTTATCTTTATCTGTCATTAAGGCTTGAAGAGACATAAGTTCCTACAGACTAAAATCAAACAAGATCAATTTTTGCAAGCTCAAGAAGATCAAATAATGTGAACAAGCATTGAGAGACAGTTCTTTGATGGTTATAAGTTGTAACCAATGGTGTACGCAAATTAAAGGCATGGCCCTTGAGCTTTGGTATTTCTTCTGCAGGACCTTAGCTTTGAACTCCCGAAGTCCCTATTTACCCATTTCCTCGCAGAGAATGTTTCCCACTTAAATAAACACTCTCAGGGCTCTTTGCATAGGACAGGAAGTCCAGGACTCAGATTCACTCATGATCTTGATGAAATGAGTCATTTATTCTTTCAATTAATTATTCAGTTAGATGTTTGCCATCATTCTACTGGGTTTTGATCTTTTTTTTTTTTTTTTTCTGTTCTCAGGACATGATCCTTGCAGGAAAGGGCTGCACAATCAAGACAGCTGCTAAAGAATGATGTCACTCGTTAGCTTCACACCGGAAAAGTAAATATGCTAGCAAATGTCTTACACGTCTCTGTTTATTTGTGAGCAATAACTAGTCTGGAGAATGTCTAGGGCTGTGACTTAAGCGCAATAAACCAAAACAATACAAATGTCAACACCTTGGTTGACAAATGCAAAGCAAAGCAAATGGCCTCACCCTAAATTGAAAGTCCCTTTTCGCATGTAGGGGAATGCTTGCAGTTCCACTTGCTGCAGAGGAAAGCCAGGATCACAGTGATTGAGATCTCCAGCCGTATCTCACAGAGCTAACAGTTTGTCCTCCCATCACCAACCTGGGTGGGACGCAGCTGCCGAGATGTTTGTTTATGAAACTCCCAAGCTTTGCTCATCAGGCTATGCCGCTTGAGCTAACAGCCAAGTCCTCCCCCCTGACCCACCCGAGTGACTTGTGGAGCCTGTGGGGAGCCAGGAAAAGGAAGACTTCTTCCCCCCCTATGCTGAATAGCAACTCCATTTTCAGCACTTCATTAACTATTGCAGCTGCAGCAGAATCACTTTAAGTGGGGAAAAGAAAAGAATAAAAAACCTCAACAAAATAAAATCCCCAAACCAAACCCCAGCAGACCCCCAAACTGAATTATGGGCTCCGCAGGGTAGTTTAGCCAGTGGCTCTTTTCCCTCCTCCGCTCCCCCTGCTGAAGAGCTCTCAGGGACACTGGAGCAGGGCACGCCTGGAGTCACGCAGAGCTCAGTCCCCTGTGCTTGCTGCTGTCATGCAGGAGACCCTTCCTAGCCATGCTGCCAGCAGAGACAGCTGTGCTGGCAGAGAAGTAGAGGCCACTTGATAATATCCCTCAAAGAGGTGCAAGAAGCACTCCTAGCTTTCTTCTAAAGTACTAGGAGACACACACTGCCATATAAAGCCAAAGCCATCCTAAATGTGTTTATTTACAGAGCAGATATAATCAGGGCTGCATCAGTCGTTGCATCCATCACTAAGGAGAGCACAGTTCTTCACGCCATTTCCAAACCTTTTATAAACAGTCTTTTCATCCCAACATTTACAGATAACAGACATAATAGACATAGCGAGACACCACCTTTCCTCATCTTTCCTAGTTTCAATATCAAATCAGTCACTGTGGTCTGGGTTTCTTGAAAATTTGAATTTCAGAGTGGGCTGTAGCCTTCTGCACTCTGCCTGTCCCCACTGGCACATGCTCCATAATCAAAATCAGCTCTTGATGGACCTGTTAGCATATCTAGTTTGCTTCTCATCCAGTTTTGATTTTCCCTAATCACCTCGACCTTAGGCCGTAAAATAACACTGATTACTATGGACAAAGGCAGTGCAACAGCTCATACTCCTCTCATACTCTCCCTCAAAGGCAGCCCATCTTCAACCTGTGAGCATCATCTTCACAGGAAGCAGAAAAACAGGATGTAGCTTTGTCTATGCAGCCCATTCTGGCCATGGCTCCTCCCTTATTACTGTCAGTAGAATATTAATTCCAGAGTTTTAAATAAGAGGGTTTGGGGATTTTGTGGCTTCTGTGCAGCTGAGGTAAATTGGAGCTGTGAGTACATAATAGCTTAAAAAATCCCACCACTTAGATCAAGCGATATCAATGAGGTTGGATGGTCAGAACGCGAACCATAAGCAAGCAGCCACTTCTCAGGATAATGAAATGAGGGGGTCTACCTCAGAGCAGACAATAGGTTGATACACACGTACTAAAAACAAATACAGAGCTGTGAATTTTCAACCATTTAACTATTCAGCAAAGAACCTGAGTTTTTCTGCAGGTTTGTTTGGGGTTTGGTTTTGTTTTTTTTTAAATAAGAGCTGTTGCCTGGACCATTCAATTTACATTAGTAAATGAATTATGCACACTAGCTGAGAATCACACTGTGAAGCTATGCTTTGAATAGAACACAGGACATGTTGGATTAGGGAACATTTAGACTACACAAAATCTCAGTTGTTTCTTTCAGTAAATTTGCTGCAACAGGACTTTTTTCCTAATCCTACCAGCTGACACTTTCCAAGTCTGCATCCTTAAAGCTGTTTTTATTATTATAAAATAAGAATTAAAAAACCTCACAAACCTTGATCGAATACAGAACTGGGCAGTTCAGGGATTTTCTTGTCACTTACGAGCACGCCTTTTTGAACAGTTGTTAAAGCCTCCAGCCACGTATGGTGCCAGGATAGGAACCTGCAGAACCAGTATCTTACACACAGCCAGCTGCCAGCAGCAGCGGTGAGAAGAAGAAAAGGAAATCAACAAGGTAGTTCTCACGGGAAGTTTTAACTCGCTGCTCACCTCTAAGTGGTGCAAGTATGTAATCACAATTGTATATACACACCTGCCAAATTAGAGTTGGATAAATGAACTTCTATAGGGAGCCACGCCATTCAGTGAATCTACCAGGATTAAAGATGAAGGCGGTGATGATAATTATGGAGATAAACAAAACAAAATAAAATATATACTTAAATTTGAAATGGACCCAAATGGAAAGACCTCTGTTAGTTGTTCTAAGCCGTGGAAGCACCCCTTTAATAGAAACTAAATAAGTTCAAAAAGCGTATTTATTTTTACTCTCTCACACACAAAAAAACCCCAACAAATCAAGCAGTGTTTATCTCTACTAACTTCTTTTGGATTTTGACAGTCCCGTTTTCTTTATTTGATTTTGATATTTGTGAAGACCACCTAACTGGCAGCTGCAGAAAGGCAAGTATCCCGATTCCCTAGCAAACGGACTGCGCTGTGTTGGCGATGGCTGTCATTTCCACGCTGACCTAGGAGGGAGAACTCCTGGGGGAAGAGGGTTGAATGTAATGTCACACGAGTGCCATATTTTTGCAGCTGAACTGCACATCATTCTCTGCACACTGTGTTTTTGCAGCTGGAATACCTAATTTGTCTTATTAGCCACACCATATATAGAAACTCATGCAGAATGCTGTTATGGACGTATCAGAGCAGTAGAAATGTGTATCAGCTATTATAGTACGTTTTACCTTCATTTTTTTGTTCTTATGGCAAAAAATTGCCTCATTCAACCTGGTGCAGGGCAGAGAATCATCTATTACAGATGCGTCTCTGCTGTAGTGACACGAACAGCCTAACCATCTCAGTGAGCTTGTTACTCTGATGAGTAACTTAGGTACCAGTAGCTGTACTAGCTCTGCAAGGACGCAACACATGCGCTGACTGGGCTGAACGGGGGGCAAAATCTCAATGAGGGGCTCTGAACACACGGTTCAACACTCAGCTAAACAGCAAGAGGGTACAGGATGGCTGGCAGAGAAGAATCAGCATCAGTGCTCAGACCCTAAAGTTTCAGCTTTTACACGTGCTAGCGTGGAGGAACCCGCTGCAGGCAATGCACGTCAGCGGCTGCAAATTTTGCAGACTGGAAGGCTGAGAGTTTGGAATTTGTTCTTTCCCCTTACCCTCATTTTAAAACAAAATGCTTTACAAAGGGTGAGACATACTGTTCTTAAAGGCCAGGAAATGTGTCTGGCCAGCTGAGGGTTTTCCTGTGGCTTAGAAGTGTCCCATCCATCATGAGCTTGTGCTGAGCCTCAAGGGCACCAGCCTAAGAAAGGGGAGCACAGTGCCACAGTGCCAGGGGAAATTTCTCTAAGCTCAGGTTTATATCTGTAGTTGATCTTCCCAAAAAATACAGAACACGTGCTTTTTGCCTCTCTGATGCTCCAACTGCACAACCAACCAAATGTTAATAATGATTTTCTTGTTTCTAAAGGGATATCCATTGATCTAAGCACTGCACAAACATGTTATGGACTGGAATTTAAATGTCACATTGCATAAAACCATCTGCTTACCTACCAAAACTCAGCACTCCTTGCCCACCCCAATTCTCTAGGCACATTCTCCCAACCCCTAATTAAAAAAACCCCAACAACAAACAAATCATACAGATGGCTGTATCTACTTATCATTGCCTAAACAAAATTCAGTCTAAAAGCAGAGCTCAAGAAACTTAGTGAAAGAACACAACAATCTGCCAGACTTTTTTTCTGTAGTAAAACCAGCATCTCTTGCTGTGGTGGCCTCATCCCACTGATGGGACACTGGCACCACTGTGGAATGGAGGGTGTGTGACTGAGTTCCTTCTGCATTGCAGGGAGCCTCATTTGTCACTCATATTTCAGAGAAAGACAAAGATCATAGAAGTGCATCTGCTTAAGCTGTGATGCCATTAAGGAAAGAGGGCTGGTGAAGCTACATCAATAGCTGAAAATGGAGAATATCCTTTCCTGGCCATTTACTACTCTGAAGCATTATTAGAGAACATTGAAGAGCGCCCAAAACAGTTTTACGCCAGGATCTAGCTGCCCAGTCATTGCCAGAGATCTTTCGAGTCAGGATTACAGTCGGTTCCTCAAAATACACCTTGGGAGAAAAACAAACAAACAAACAAAACAAATAAATGAAAAACACCACCCCAAACTCATTTAAAATATCTGCATTGCTATCTGCTTATCTTCACTTCTGTCAGATTCCCTCGGATTCTCATCTTGTTTAGGTCACTATGGAAACTGCATGGTTTTTAATTTGCAAAGAGACGACTGTAGTACTAAATGCTAATTGAATATTGATAGCCTGGGAGCCTCCCAAATGTCTTTTTAAAGACTCATAGAAACATTTACTAGGCATGGGAAGAGACTGAAACTTGTAGAAAATGGGGGGAAAAGAAATCACCTTCCCCTGGTTTCTGTTGGAGAAGGTGAAATACATTTTACTTTACAAATAACTAGCTTGAGAAACATAATCAAGTTTGCGTTTGTTTTTTTCCCCACGCCCATTTCCATTGTTTCCCATTCAGAAAAAAGAAGAGTCTCACAGACATACGTAAAAAAACTCCTCAAACCCGGAAACGATAGCTCTTTTATTTTTTTCCTTTGCTCCAATCTGACAGTGAATCTCTCTAAGGGCTTCTAGATACATACTTTTTTCCCCCTAGATGCTCTGCTGTGCCTCTGTCTGATGCGAGTTGAGAAGCTGCATCTAATTTTAGATGCAAGAAGAAGAGACTGTCTGATAAAAAAAAAAAAAAGATTATTTAAAAAGGGCAAACCGGACTCCTTTAGCCTCTGAAAAAGGATGACAGCTCTTACACTATCACATGGAAGATTGAGGGATGCAATGCGCAGCCAAACCAGGAGATGTAACAGCAGGTTTTCACTTTCTATACTACGACTATTAATCTTTTTAATAGAGGCAAAGCTCTTTCATGGCTGACATCAGTATGAATTTTGCAGGACTCTCTGCTGTTCCTGGCTTAGCACCACTAGTTAATAGGTCTTCAGCTAAGTGGCAGGCTGAGCCCCTGTGGTTATTAGCACGGCAGCTCTCGCTTGAGGAGGTGATGCCAAGTCATTAGGTACTGTGATATTACAGGCTCAGCGTCTCCATTGCGCTGGCCCAATGTCCAGGAGCCGAAATCCGAGAGCGCTAGCATCAGCAAATCTGGCTCGTTAGTCTGATGCCAAAGCCATTGCGTTGTTATTGGCTCAGCACTTCTGCTTGCTGAGATAAGGTCCACGCATGCATCTCACCGAGGTCCCTTGCTCAGCACACTCATCCTGCTGAGTTCAGGCAAAGTGCTTGCGGTTTCTTGCTGAACACGTGTAGTTTACTGTTTTGATGCCAAGAGGTTAGCAAACCTCAACAGCTCAGCTGGTCCTTCCTGAAACCCGACAAGTCCACGGACACGACTGGCACACGCCTTCTTTACCATCTGAGGGCAAGACTTACTGACAACAGATATGCTTTCAAGCAAGTAACCCTCATTGCTTCCAAGGCATTTAGCTCTTACGGTGGTCTGGGTAGAAGAACAAACCCTGTGTATGAACTGCAACCTGGACTGCACTCTCTGCAAGGTGATTGTGTCACCCGACAGCAGCATTACCTGACAGCTACAAGCCTCTCCTGAAATAGTTTCTCCGACTGCAGTTTTCTACCACTTGAGACCGGGCAGACAGACCTCTACATACCTGAGGCAAGTCCGATACCATATTTGAATGGCCCAATCCTCAACAAGTCTAGGCACGTAGAGCCCTCAGTAGTCTTTTCCCAAGGTCTCTTGCAAGTGCCCTTCCAACCCATTCCCCAGGGCACCAGCCTCGACACCAGATTATTTTTTTTTTCTGTGTACATGTGTATGCCTTTACACGTGCTGTAATATTTAAGATGCAACTTGTACGTTCAAAGCAAAACATAACATTTGCTGTGTTTACATGCTAAGTTTTCAGAAAAAGAAACAAATGTCATGTCTCTCTTGAACATTTTAACAAATCAACAATTCCAAGCGCTTTTCCTATGACAGGAGGGAAAACAAAAACCTGGAGCACCTTTCTCCTTTCTTGCTTGCTTCCGATGCTTGATGCAATGACTAATTATCTGTATTCGTGTATTCAGCCTAAACTGGGAGAAGGACCTTCCTGCTTGCAGGCAGTGGATGGAGCACATTAGGACATGTCCTGCCCACCTGCAGCCTACCAGGGGCTGACCACTGAAGACACCCACTCCTGCTGACCACCACCAGCATGACCTCTCTGTTCACCTCAGCGAAGAACTGTTACCACCCCCAGCTAAAGAGACAGTTTTTAATCTATTAAGAATGACGGTATGGTGCCTAGCACATTTTAAGGCCAGGGTGGACTGTTATGGTTATCTAACTCTGTGAATACTACCCTCAAGCCCTGATGGCCAGACCAGAAAGTCTTGTTTCAAGATGATAATTTCTTATTAAACTATAGAAAATCTGTTAGGAAGTTATCAAATCTTGATTTAAATATGTCAAGAGAAAGGGAATAAACTAAGCATCAAGGAGGCTGTTCTAGTAGTTATTTATATTCAGCATTAAAAATACAAACCACATTTCAAATTCAAAGCTGCATTTCCTAAGCTTCCAGAAGGTACATCTTGAAATACCTCTGCTAAATGAGACAGCTCGTTAGGATCAGAGAGATCCTCTACCAGGATCTGCCATCTGCTACGGAAGAGGCAGGTCAGGTGTTTTGCGAATGCTTTCCAGACTCGGGGTATCATGTTTGAAGAAGTTGGCTGTGCACGAGCCAGCAATCACCAGGCTAGGGGGTTACTCACAGGCAGGAAAGAAAGAAGACATCGCAACAAACTGTAACATTTCATGGGGAATTTCAAGACATAAGGAGAGAGAAAGGACAAAAGGTCTTTTTTTTTTTTTTTTTTTTGTGTCAGGGCAGAAAGAGATGCATTAGTTTCATCTCACCTACCAACCTTTCCTGGGTAACAACATGAGACGTTTTGTCCTCGCTGCTGGCCCACGTTCCACAGCACCTTTCCAGATATTCTAGATCAAGTATTCCCCGCTGAATACCTGCATAGACTGAACACGATCCTGGAACAACCCCCAAGCTGTGAAAGGGAGACGGGTCCCCACTTCCTTTCACGTGCAGCTGGAAGCGTAGCACATTTTGGGGAAGAGAAGAAGGAGGTCTGAAAATGGAAAGTAAAGTACAGTAATGGAAAATATTTAATGAATTCCAGATGATTCACCAACTGCTCAGCTACAAATGCAGGGGGGAACTGACAGACAGAGAAGGAAATGCAAATTAGATAAGCAATAAAGCGGCAGAGCTGCGCGGCCACAAATTCTCCTCAGATTTCTCAGAAGTCAGCGTGTTTAGACTTGACTTTGAATTGACATAATGGGCACATTTTTCTTGATGTCTTACTAGCAACCGAGCCAAATCACAGTGCACTTTAGCGCTCCGGTGTTCTAATAAGCATTTGCTTCAAAGCGGCGGTTCAGATCTCCCTGTGAATTTTGTCAAGTACACATCATATCAAAGGATAAGCATTTGCCAAAGCCTTTCTTCAGCCACAAAGCAAGGGGAAGGTTTGTTTAAAGAATGTCAAGTTGCACCTGCTGGCTCACACTGGGAGGATGAAAGGAACGACTGGAATTTCTGTCACTGTTGAATTTTATTTTTCATTTCTTAAAGTATTTTCATCAATGTGAAAAGACTTGTTGTATCACAAAAGCGGAATGTTGCTGTAAGCCTATTCAGAGCCCTTCAAATGGGAAGATAATAGATTTGTGGCTAATAAAGTGGTACTTGTCTGTGAAGCAAAGGAGTGGAATTAGGTTGGCATGTTAATAAGATGCGGATGCCATGCATGCTAAAGCAGCCTAAAGGATTGCACGGCCTTTGCTATGTCTAAGCTCAGACTTCCAATACATTAGCTTATAAACTTACAGCAAACATGAGATTGTCCTTTTGCCCGTGTGGGCAGAGCAATGGGGGCCCACAGCCCTCGTGGGGCAGTTAGCTTCCCTCTAGATATGATGGGGGAGAGGAAGTTTTGTTTCTACCTTTTAGCTTCACCCAGAGCGATTTTACCAGCGCATTTACCAGCAGGAAGCAGCTGCAGACGGCATCCCCCTCTCAGGGCAGGCAGGGAAGCACGGCCCTGTGATGTAGCGTAAGCCAATATACAACTTCAGATGTCCATGTTCCCTGAGCTCAGTGCCTGTTTGTGATATAAATGACAAGCATGCGCACAGAGTAAAACTCTTGCTTTTATAAAACAATATTTTGTAGGGGGTCTAAATAAGGGTAGATTCGTGTGAGCAGGAGTGTGCTGTGTGGGCTCAGCCCTTCTGTGCCTGTTTCCATTTTGCTAGCCAGGGAGAACATCACCTCCGTTCCTACTGTGGGGGTTTGGCAGCGCAAACTCTAAAATGAATGAGGTGCCGAGATCCTTCTGCAGCTGAACCCAGCTCCACAGCGAAGAGTCACACTAAGTAGAATAGTCTACAGTGATATGCAGACACTAGGTCTGTTTAATAAACCTCAGATACTATCACAAGAGCGCGTGGAAGGTCAGGGAGCAGAAAGCAGTGCTGCCTTTCCTGCAGTCCCACAACACTTTCCCCTTCACTGTGCAGCAAGGGATTACAAAGAGTGGATAGTAACATTAGGCAGCACAACTCCAATCAGCTATTCTGAGAACGAGGGACTCAGAAAACCAATTAGAGAGGCTTCTCTGTTTTTTGTCATCTATGTTAGTAATTGTCTTCAAAATTGTTTCCCAGGTTTTTTCCTTTTGCTGTTATGAATTCCATTTTCAAGTTATTGCCCCTTTTCATCCATGCACTACATTGGGAAAGAAGAAGTTGCTCCTGATTTGCAAGCAACTACTTAAAAGCTACTTGATTACTTCAGAGGTTACCTTGCTTTTGCCTTCACTTATTGGGAGATTGTTCATAGTAAGTGTCTCCTAAGTCCAGCTGGTTATCCAGAGATGAAAGAGAGTTACGAAGTCAAATAGCATCTTTTTCCATTTCAGGTGTTAAAATGGAGTGCTATAAGCAGCCCTCAGAGACCAGCTGTGCCCTGGAGACAGTTTATCTTTTCTAAAATATCATAGGAAGAGATAGGTAACACAGGACTACTGATGGCAACGCACAGAGCATTTCTCTGTTAAGTTACAAGTCCTAATTAGGGCTTGGCTCAAGCCGAGCCCTTGGATCAGGTACAGCAAAACTCTGCTGCATTTTGAATCCAGACACAATGTTTAGACATGATCCAATTCCCAGTTCAGCCTCGCATTGTGCTCACTTGGAAGGGGATGGGACTCATCTCTAATTCAAGCCAGCCTGATCGGAGGCCATCCAAAGTTGCCATCTGCTGCCTGATCTGTGGCCTGATGAAAAGAGGTTGCTGTTCTGTCTTGCTCTTCCAGAAGGGGAGTGAAGTACGAGCAATTTCTGCAGCTGGTAAAAAACAAAAAGTGAAACCCCCCAAATAAACAGTTATACCTACACCTAGCTTATCCAGCATTGTTTTTTTTTTACTGTTTCAGATTTATAAACTGGCTAAAACGTATCCCTCACACCTCCACATCTTGGTCTCTTGAACCCATTCCCAACGTGTTTACGTTTCTAACCATACACGGAAAATATTACAGCATTCACTCAGGAATTACTCATTTCATTCACCCACATCCCCTTCAGCTTTTAGAAAATAAACTTTCTTGCAAATGCCTAAACTGAGGCCTACTGTCAGGAATTTGCCTAGCTAACAGCATTATAGGCTGTCACACGGTGGACAGCTCTTGCCATCTCTCATAGCCCATAGCCTTAAACTCGGCACAGCGTCCCGCACCACAGGAAGTTTCTGCAAGACATCGTCTTCCTTAGGCAGAAGGACCCCTTCCTATGAGACAAAAAAGCCTCTCTTTTCTCTCCACCTCCCAAACCCCTACCAACTTGCCATTTGCTACACGCTATACCGTACAGCCTAGTTTACACTTTACCTGGTAGTTCACTACACTTTGCCCTGAACAGTGAGTTTCTGCTGCTTTTCCAGTCTTGAGTTATGGAGGCCCAGAAAACCCTGGGTCCAACATCATACCCTGGCAACCTGCACCCAGTGGTACCAGACTAATAAGAACAGGATGGGGGGGCTTCTAAAAAGCTATTGTTTAAATCAGTAATACTTGTAGCAGAAAGCAAGGATAATAGAGGTGAAGGGGGAAAGGACAGAATTTGAAAACAGCAAAATAGATCAGAACCAAGTGACTCATCTTGCCATGTTTTTCCTGGCTTTACTGAAAAGCAAAAAGTGGAGAAATAAACTTGCCTGCAGCAGATGCGTTTTGGTTTTGTTTGTTGGATGGTTTTTTGGGGTGGTTTTTTTTTTTCATTTATTTGGATTCTTTTGTGGTTTTTTTGATTGTTTGGGGTTTTTTTTTGTTTTGGTTTGGATTTTTTAAGGGCAACCATCTATTTTTCCTATTTCTGATGAACTCAGGTGTTTTTAATAAGTCCCCTTGATGTCAACTGACATTCATTAAACTTTTCTATTTGTAACCTAACTTCTTCCAGTTCTAAGCAGTTATAAGGCTTATGTGACTCAGTGTCTGAGTGCTTGGTATCCCCAGGTTGCTTTTAGCATCCACCAGTTTCACCAAGCTGTGCCAAGGATAACTAAAGGCAATGCCAAAGGTGCATATTGTAGTAACGACTTTCATTATATCATAGAATGGTTTAGGTTGGAAGGGACCTTAAAGATCACCTAGTTCCAACCTTCCTGCCATGGGCAGGGACACCTCGCACTAGACCAGGCTGCTCAAAGCCCCATCCAGCTATATAAATAGCATATAGATTGCCACATGGATAGCAAGGTAGAAGAGAAGCTTTATTAGCATCCTCATTAAGAGAAAGGATGCAATGTCAGTCCACAGCTTAAAACATGTGATATAGCAGAGGAACCTTAACATGACTCAGTCATGGGATAAGCGTTGACTGAAGCTCACAATGTGTTTTGTAACCAATTCCATCAGCCAGGGGGTCCCAGACAAATTTGAAAGTATTTTAATTAACCTCAATTTTCATTGAGAGGGATGGGTGGGAAGAGACCAGAAAGTTAACGAGAAAATATAAGCCAGTTCTGGTTTGCTCACATGTCTGTGTTATCTTCAAGCTTGTCATCGTGGTAACTGAATGCATGACTCCATGCTTCCCACCCCCCCCCCTTTTTTTTTTTTTTCTTCCCTCTAGTGACTTCAGTTTAAACAGTTGTCTCTCCCATCCCAGCTCCATATTCTAAATCACATGTACAATTTTGGAGGGTTTTTCTAAAGAGGGCTATTTCCAGCATTCTAGCTTGCAGCATCATAGAACAGCACATCACAAGTCCTGACACAGTTTAAATGTCAGCAAACCGCACCATGGGATTTGAAGTCCATGAGCCAGCTTCTTTAATAAAGAAAATTCCCATGGAAGCACATCCTATAATAAGCTGACGTTCCTAAGGCATTGCCAGGTTGTCTGATTTACTCCACCTTTAATTCCTTTTAAAATGACTGTATCTTTTTTCTTCTTATACATTCCTGGGCTAGGGACCTTCATTGCACAAGTGGTTTTGCTGACAAATTAGGGAAGTAGATAAAATGTTGTTATGTTCTAGCATTTTCTTTTAACAGTCTCCAAGCATTTATCGAAAAATTTCTTCTCATGATACCCTTTTAAGCTTGTTTGCTTTTCCTTACAAGTTTCTAACTAAAATAAACTCCAACATTTAGCTCATTCGCACGCTCATCCAACAACCTGTTTCTAAATTGACAGAATAATTCTACTTCAGTTGCAACTCTTTCAAGGACCTTATTTTCATCTACTTTACACTGGGCTCCTAGATAGCCATTTGCACCCTTTTGACTCTTCCTTGTGGCAAAGTCAATTTATACATTCAGAGAGACCATTAATTCAACATTAGTGGGTGTCTGGCAAATGGGCCATGGCAAATAACAAAATACCTCAGCCTAGACAAAATTTATGTCTGGGGACTTCAGTAAGGCAGCCCTAAAAAAAGGATTGCCATATTTACATACATTTCATGGCCTATACTGTAGTGTGCTTATGTATGCAAAATGCCTGATTGTGCACATAAATCAGATTTCCATACACCTACACAACCAGCAAGACTCCAAAAATGCCCACTTGGTAGATACACAGAAGGTACTTGATTATATAAGGTAAGAGCCTGGAAGGTGAAAAATGAAAATTAAAGGGCCTGGCCCAGAAAGCATGGTGTGTACTGGTTATCCTATACACTTTCATAAGATAAAAATGGAAAATGTCTGGCTCTAAGAACATCACTTCTGATAGAAAGAACCGTTTGTGTTCTTTTGGTCTGTGATAATGGACCCATGCTGGGATCAAAACTGAAAAGTCAAGGGATGCACTTTTTTTTTTTTCTTTTTAAACATTTTAATTAGAAGAATTGCCAAGCTCACATTGCAATAAAAAAGTAATTTGTGGCAAAACAGAGGAGGCATTGCTAAATTAATTTTTATTATGTAAAGCACTAGGGACACCAGGGGGACCCATCAAGGGACACCACACATTTTGTTTGTAACCTTTGTACAGATTTTAACAAATAATGTACCTCAGAGTTACTGAGAAGCTGATGATTTTGTGTAGATGTCATTGCATGCATCGAATAAAGAAGATTCCTCTGATTCAGCTGTACTCATAATCTGATTTCAGTTATTTCCAACGCGTGAGAAGAGCTCCCTTCAGAGATTTGTTTGTTTTGCTGGCTTTCCAACAAGAAAATAACAAACTCAAACTTTTTAACTGAAAGGTGAAATTTTCTTCTGTTTTCAATTACAAGACATCTTCTGGGGAGTTACTGTCAGAGGAGACTATAAGCAACTTTTAAAGTCCAAGTGAAAGTAGCGCGGTTAAGTGACAACTGGTGGCTATAATCTCCAAATACTTTCAGTGTTTGTAGGAATTTTTATGAAAGCAGAATTGAAAAAAAAAAACCAACCCCAACCAATACCATGCTAAGTATTACCATATGTATGGGAAAACATGAGAGATGCATTGTGTTTATGATTTCTGAAGCTCATATTTCTCTAATTTATTTTTGGTGACTTAATGGGGGACAAGTATTTACTGATTATTTATCCTATTTGAGACTTACTGAAGATGACTGTGCTGAAGCGTAATTTCTGCCGACATGCTCCATAATCATCAAAATCTATACTAGACTAAGTTACAGAAATTAATGTTAATCCTTTCTTTGCAGAGCATTTCTTGCCTAGTTGTTCTTCAACATCTATACCACAAAAGCATGCAATTTTTTCTTCATATAAAATTGGATATTTTCTACACCCTTCTTAGGGATTTAAAAACTTTTCTGCCAGTTTGGCCTTTAAAGAGAGCTATAACTTTTACACTCATGGCATATTTGCTGAGGACAATTTATAGACCAAGATCCTTCTGTGGTATTCAAAGGGATTTCAACATTTTCAAAATGCTGCCTAGCAGCTGTATCAGCCTTTCTCTTTCTTGGAACTCGATGAGCGTGGGCAGATCAGGAGACGCTTGGAAACTTGGTGAGTTTTGATTCAGAGAGCTAATATTTGCCAGGTTGGGAAAAGAAGAAGAAAAAAAAAAAAAAAAGGATGGTGAAAATTATATCACTTTTATTGTTTTGGCAGGAATTTTGGCATAGAATTAGTACTTTCAACCCATAGTAATTATTTAGTGTTTGATCAAAACACATGCTTTGTGTGTACGGTCTCATGTAAATAGGAATTATAAACACACACAGAAACTTAAAATAACCCAAACCCCCAAACCTACTAGTACAGCACTAAAACTAAAAGCAAAGTATTTGAATTACAGTAGCCCTTTGCAATGTTGGTTCAGCCCCACTGACACAATGTGCATTGTGATAGAGTTTGTAATTACATACTCGATTTTCTCCCCTAATATGACGCCACCCATATTCATTACACAGGACAGGGGTGTCATTGAGGATTAACTATTTGACATTTTCCTGTTTTCTTGCTATTTGGAATGTGGCCTTGTGTTGCTTTCGTTGCATATGGTTTAAATTCTCCTTTCAATCTCTTTATATTCTTTAAAAGAATCTTTGTACTTCATTAAAACACATTAATAGATAGCGATTAAAAAAAAAATCATCAAAACTATCCCACTATTGATGCAAGCATTTATTTATTTTAGCAGTAATATGCCTCTGTTTTGGTCTCATTACTTCTACTGTAGGATATTGCAGAGTTTCACTGCTCTTCTCATTTTTAATCAAAATATAATTATGGACAGTTTATGTCCATTCCTTTTTTGTACATTGATCTTTCACCGTAAAGAAGTTTTTCCCCTCCTGGATTTAAAGCAAATAAAGATATAGACAGCAAGAATAGCTCCTGTCAAAACAGTAAACAAGATTAATCCCAAAATTAATCCAGAGAGTTTCACCTCTAATCTGCACTGTGATCCACCTTTCAACAATGCCTGTCATTATTTCATCTGTTTATGATTCATTTACATTACAATTTATTTTACAATTCTCCTATTAAACATGCCTTTTCCATTTTTTAGTAGTTCTTTCATGACTGAAATTTATGAATGCCATGCTGATGCACTATGCTAGACAAAGGATATATAATATCTATACAAATTTATCAGAGATTAATCTGGTTTCATCTAGACCTTAAAGCCTATGCTGTAATGAAAGATGTTTTCTATATATTTCAATGTATTTATTTGTTCCTTCAATATTTTATTTTTTTTTAATCCCTTGATACTACAAATGCATGTAGATACATGGATCATTTTTCTTTCCCCATTTTAAATATAGGTATTATATTTGCAATTTTTCAGATGTATTTAGCTGTCTGTCAGAACACAGTCTTTGCTTCTGGCTTTACATCTTCCTTTTCTAATTGTTTCACACCCCTGGGACGGAGGTTGCTCAGCTTACCTAGCATGATTACCTCCTGTAGTTTTGAGGAGTGAGGGAAGGTTGGTTTTTTTTAATACCATATCCAAAGCAACACCTGTGCTATCCCTGCAGTGTAGAAGTAGCCCCATTTATTTCTTAATTTATGAAGCTGAAAAGCCTTTTAAAATCTTTTTTAATATACAAATTCTATCTGAGTTAGACTTTGGCAACTCTTGATTTATATTTACGTTTTGCAGTATCACCAATGAAGATTTTGGAGAAAGGAGTCTCCTCATATCCCCACAGCCTCATGTGGATCACAACAGTGGGGTAATTACAGACATTTTTGGTCTACACAATATTAGAATACCAAATATTAATTTAAACTTTGGATACTTTAGCCTACCAAAGTTTGCCTTTCTCAAAAAAGTGGTCTGCTACTTATTAATTTTTCAATTTAAATTAGGCAAAAGTCAACCATCAATCATTTAATCAAAAGTTATTTTCTACATCCAACTCTTTTAGTACCCTCATTATTGTATAGTAAATGACTATGAAGTTTACAGGCAAAAGAACTTTCTCTAGACACCAATGAAATAGAGATTATCCCCATTTTTAAACTCAAGATACTATTTGTTCTTAAGAGTAATTCATATCCCATGCTTAATACAAGAGAAACAGTGTTCTTACAGTTTAGTTCCATCTACAGACAAGGAACAGAGCGTGAGTAGCTGAGCAAATTGTCTTTGAGGAAGATTATGAAAGTTATAGATAGGTTCCTCAAAGGAGTATCATACATCCTTAGACACAGGTGATAGCAGAGACTTAGTCTACCACAAGCACCTCAAGAATACAAGAGAATTGCAAGAGACCCATATAAATTGTGTACAACACATACTCTTCCGTCAAAGTACAAAGAAAAATAAGATTGTTTATATAATCTTTACTTACAACCCAGGGGTCGT
Organism: Larus michahellis; assembly: GCF_964199755.1. Lineage (NCBI taxonomy): Eukaryota > Metazoa > Chordata > Aves > Charadriiformes > Laridae > Larus > Larus michahellis. The sequence goes on along the minus strand of NC_133896.1, from coordinate 104,347,801 downwards.
AATTTAAATAAGCAATAAGCATTTTGTTGTGATGAACTTCATGTAAACCTACAGTGAGACATAATTTCCCCCTCAGTGAGATTTCACCTCAAATGAGATGAAAGACAAAAAGCTGGAGGTTCAGGCAAGTTGTAAAGGCCACAGGCAGCTGGGCAGCATCAGGGTGGCAAAATCCAGCTCAACCCACCGGTTTGGTGCCCTGCTCTACCCGCATCTGCAAAACGTGCAAGGCGCTCTCGGTATTACAGCAAGCAGAATGCACGTGAAATACATGTGTTTTCTCACCAGAAAATTTATAGATTCTGCTGCCAGGTAATTTAAGTTTTTATATGTTGTCAATAGCATTGCTCAAAAGTGTTTGTAAAAGCAGTTGACATACAGTACTTACTCTATGCGTTTCTCCCCTCCTCAGTGAAGTTTATTTACTCGAGGGAAAGTTAAGTCAATTAAAGGAAACCGTTTTCTTTAGCAGTGGAACTGATGGTATCCCTAATACATTCCAGGAGCAAACACCGCTGCCCAAACCATCTGTGAGAAAGCCCTCTTCCTGCTGCCTGTTAGTTTCCATTTTATAGCTGGTATTTCTATTATTCCATAGCTGTCATGGTCAGGCATGGTCCTGTAGAGGGAGGCAGCTCCTCAGGTATCTAGAAACAGTCTCCAGAAGGGTTCGGAGCAGGACTTTGTTCTTAAATTTGATTTTTCACTCAGATTTTATCTGGTGCTGAATAAGATGTCTGTTGTGATTTTTGCATTCTAAATCTCATATTATTTGATATACTGCTGTGACGACTGTCTCCCTTTTCAGAATACAGACACAGGCAGAATTACCTTTTAGAAAAATAATATAGTTTGACCCTGGAGGGATTGTTTTCCTACCTTAAAATCTGTGTGTCACTCAGATTCAGTGATTAATGTCATAAAATAAATATGTGGCGTATTAACTAGCTCAACAGACAATAACTTGACGGGACAAGTGGAATAACTGTTTTCTCTCTCCAGGAGGGAATATTACTTGCCCTACTCTGAGAGCTGGTATAAGAAAAAACAAGTATATCTCTATGCGCATGCGTGGGGAAGTGGGGTAGACTTGCTGTCAGAGGACTGTATAACGCCAGAGTACATGGTAAATAATACTATTAACGTGCTAAAGCATAACTTGGGCCAACAGTCATTGGCAGCATAAAGATAAACAAGGAGTCATACGTGAAAAAGCATGAGAAACTCCAGTGGACCAATTGTCTTCTGGCCCAGTACCTAGCAAATGAGTTTGGCTCTGTCTGTACGATCCTTGCTATGTTCAGTAGTCCCTGTATGGGACAACAAGAGGGATCTAGAATTGTCTTCAGGACTAACATACACTATTTCCAGGTATGCTTCAGTTCACAATGAGCATTTTATGCAGGGAAGTAAACAGATCACTAAGCATATGATAAACTTTAGCGGAATTGACTACTGGGTGTGCTGCCCACTCACATCTTATCATTATTATAAAACATATTCAACAGACAGTTGAAGATTGCTCCGATTTCAGACTTCTAACTCAAATTTAGTTAGAGATGACAAAATCGAGTGTTTGCACCTGTGAACTTCAGACCACTGTGTATCTCAAGACAGAACAAGAACTCAAGTCACTGCCACTGCGTCTTGTTCATATACCAGTGTTTCTGACAGGTGGGTTGAGAGTATAAAAACAATAGAAAAAAAACCCCACAAACAAGCCGTAAGCAATCCCAATAAACCTTGTACTACAAAGACAAGAAGAACGACTGATCAGAGTTCACCTTCAGAATGAAAACTGAAGAGTTGGTTGCTAAAGACCAAGTGCAAAAAGAATCTCTTCATTTCATTTATCCCTCTGTTAAACTCCCAAGGTAATTTTTCCCGTGAGGTCTAGGAAGCAAAAAACTCAACGATGAGTTCAATGCTGCAAAAGAAACTACTTAACTTCACATGCACACACATACATATACATATTTTCATATGTACATATTTTATGTCATTCTTTTTCTCTACCACCTTTGCTTTTCCTGACATTTAATTAACAGCATGTCTCTGATGTCAAAACAAACATAAAATATAGCTGCTTGTAGGGAATGCAAACCCTAATTAAGATGAAATTTTGGACATAACATAAGACAAGCTTTGCATTTTCATTGGGAAAATACTCCAGTTTATAAAATATTCCCAGATGTGCTTTTGACTCTCTAAATCTCTCTCTGTCTTGAAAAACTACAACTTAAATTAAAAACTGCAATATTCATCTTCTGTGAAGGAAGTTTCCTTCTTGGAACTTTAGACAGTATTTACCACTGGCCTGATTCCACTGACTTTGGTGAAGCACACCATCTTGAAAGCATTAAACTTGTGGGAAATAAATTCAGACAGAATTAATTTTTCTTTTAATTTACACTAAGAAGCAATGATCTTAATTTTGGACATCTTGAATCTACCCCAGGAAACTTCACAGATAAGAAATTTAAAACAATAAAAAAGTCAACATTTATTTATGGTCAGATTCCAAAACCCGATACTGAATCTACTTCCTCCCTCCCAGTTCAGTAGGACTATTTGTCAAATAAAACATCACTTAGCACGAGTACATCAGAAGCTAGTTTGTGTCATTTTACCATTAAAAAAAAAAAAAAGATAAGAAGATCTGCACAAATATTGCTAGTTACATGTACGTAACTGGTTGCAAGCACTAGGTAAAGAGCAAACCTGACCCCTCTAGCCCCAGTGAAACCATGGAAATAGACTTCCAAACTTTCCTCAAGACTCCAGAATAAATCCCTTCTTTTTCAGAAATATGACAAAAGCTTTTATTTAGATTCTTTGTATTTGTTGTCATAATGCTGTAGCGAATCTGAAGGGTTGTGTACAAAGATCCCTTATACTTTATTAAAAAGCACCTGTGTGGGTACTCCTGGTGAAATGCCTTCTAATGGAAAACACTTGTGGTAAGCATACTATGCATCCCCAAAGGAGGAATAATTAAACCCAGTTACTTACCAGGAGTAAATGGAAAATTTTAAGGTAGAGCATCCTGAAGACAGCGTGCAGCCTTTGTTTTCATTTATTCACACTGGTATGAAGCATTGATTTTGTGCCTCCTTTAATATGCCAAGACCACCATCCTAACCCTGAGAAAGTCCAGAGCCCAGAGAAGGTACAGAAAGGCCACCACACTGACTGCTTTTGCTTCCTCTATAGAAACTAAGCAAAGTTCAAAATTTTGCTACGGCAAAAGTAGTAATACTTCCGCATTTCTGTTTAAATTTTTGTGCTGAAATGTCAAGTAGCAAATATACTGAGATTTATTAATGCCTTCTCCCCTTCACTTGCCCTTCGGATGGAAAAGTCAAAAACTCCACGGGGACAAGATGGTGCCCATCAGCAAACACAGTCTGAGCTCTCCACGTACGCTTCAGGACACCCAGTCAATCCAGCAATGCAATTGTCTGAGCATCCCCAAGAGAGCCTAATAATTTGACTTGTGCCCTATACTTTTCTTGTGAAAATAACTCATGCAAAGCTCTGTTTTTCATCAAACCTAACAGGAAATTTTCCAAGTCTTCAAAGGGATCTTGGTTCTGATGGAAACTCTTGTTGAGAACAAGGGTTTAAGAACAAGGCGTGTGATATTAAGCTGTGTGTCCTAGCCAGGCTTTGTATTTGCTTGCTCTTTTACCTAGTATTTTATAACTGGAAATGAAAATCTGTTTTTCCCCGTTGCTCTACACCATGATATGGCAACTGCATAACATTAAGAACAGCTGAACTAAAGGGACCTTTTGGTCCCAGCTCATACATATAGACTTAATCTAAGCTGGAAAACCGGAGACAAATACACTTGTCATATTATCCCGAGCTGTTGCTGCTCCTCTTGGTCCAAGTAAAGCATACATTTGCTTCAGTCTGGTCTTTGCAAATTGTCCACCATGCCTTTCATGCAAATTATGGAAGAACGATTCCCAATATGCTGATAATTTCATAATTTCATGGGATTTTTAAGTGTCTGTAAATCACATATACTATCTCTGAACAATGATAAAGAGCTTAGAGAAATTAAAATACAAATCTACTGGGCATTTTCAATATTGAACATTTGGCTTTGTGTAATTGATAACTTGGGGAATTTTAGAAATTAATGAAGGAAATATCATTTGCAGTTAGAAAAGATTTAATGTTCACGATCCAAGATTGCCTAAGGATATAGTTTTTTGTCAAATTTGTAGGCACTAGATCTGAGTGCTATTGTCACAGAGACAGTGACCTAAAATAGGATAATTCTGATGAGATCAGGCCACACAGACAGAATTTGATGATCTTGAACTGAATAAACTAGTTGTAAACCCAGCTTCTTTCATAAGGCTTTGAGCACACACAGATGGGATTTAAGATTCTCAGGCTTTCAAAATCAAAAAATGTTGTAAACAGACTCAACTCTTAGCTTCACTGTATTTAAAAAAAAAAAAAAGTTTTTATTTCAGATTCTGGTTTTGATCCATCAACCAAACGACGTTAATCAAACTTAGTAGAATACTTATTTTTCCAAGATCAGCTTTTCATCCTGCTCTATCCCTTTCAAAAACATGCCGGAACACTGCAGGAGAAAAATATTTACTGATCCAAATTGACTCTTGACAGCAATATTTTATGCCAGCTATTCAGAATAGAAATACTAACTCTGTGCTGAATAACCTACTGTTCAAAACTGTTCTGAATTGAACTGGGAAAATAAACCAGTAGGGAATTTTCTAACAATTGCTCTTCTACAAATTCAAAGATTAATGTCAGGCTTCAAATTATTTTTTGACTCATTCCTCTTTGAATTAATACCAAAGGCACTTGAGAACATCTCCTACAGCTACTTCTGTAATCTTCACATAATTGAACTTCTCAAAGGAACAGTGAAAACTCTGCCCACAAACTAGAGGTGATTATAAGAGCTGATTCAGAGAGACCTACCCTTCTCCCTCTCTCTGTCCCTAAAAGCACTGCAGATAACTTCTGCGATAGAAAGACAGTCTTCCGTAGGGGGCCAACAATAGCCCAATCAAATTTAAGTTGTTTAAAGAGCTTTTTGTTTTTTTCCGATCAGGTTCCTAAGTTCCTGAACCCCCAATGCAGAGTGCCTAACCCCTCAAGTCACCTGCCTGATGGCTGGCTTTTGCTGAGAATGCTGAAGAGGCACAAAGAGGAAAATGTACCTTGAGGCGTAGAGCTGGTTACTTTGCCTCATTCCAAGGCAAGATATCATCACGTGCTGAAATATGGTAGCCACCATTTCTATCAGAAACAACTCAGTAGCTGAACTACAAAATACGTACTCCAGAGAAAGAAACAGGTAATCCAGAGTTTCTCAGAAGGATTTATTAGCAAAAATTCAGTGTGTCACTAGTGTGCCTAGCTGCCTATTGTTTGAAGTTATGGCTGTTTAGTCATGAAATTCAAGATGACATCTTGTAATACTGCAGGACAACTTCAGTTAGGTTTTGAGCTGAGATTTAAATTCTTTGTACAGCCAATTATTATACACTCAACCATTGGTTTATTGAAATTTACCTCTAATATGTGTGTTCTCTATTTCTTAGAAGCATCAGTATCTTGCTACTAATCTTATTTGTGTCCTGTCCTGCCACAATCCAAGCTCAGGAAAATAATTAAATCTGTATGGATTATCAATGAACTTGAGGTACAGAGATCCACTTTTTGTGGATGAGGCAGTGATATGAAAAATTTTAGTCAAACTACTTTTTTAATTAGCTTATTGTTTGGAAGAGAGAGAGCAAATACTGATGACATCACTCATTGAACTACATCCTCCCCCCTTGTTTCTGGGAAAAAAGCAAGAACTACATGTTCAAGAACAGAACAGGTGCCTAGAACAACATATTTAATTACTCCTAGGACATGCAGATTAAATTTAAAAAAATTAGATTCATTATTGAACCTCAGTGGCTGAAGATCATTCTTTTAAAAATTCTGATCTTTCAGCTATAAATTAAAAAAAAAATCCCATCTCTAATTACAGAGAAAGGATTTAAACTAAATCCGTATTAAAATGACAAAATGGTCAATGAGACAAAATTTGTGGGAATACATGGTATCTTTTACAGTATCAGCTTATAGGTCAAAAAAAAGTTGAGTCTAACAAATCATTCTAATTGATCTTCTAATTGTATCAGTAGGTATGGTAAAAAGCATAACCTTAACTTGAAATTCTGTGGATCTTCTGTCACTCTCAGATATAACAACTCGGCTAACACAGCATGGGAAATAATTGCCAGAGAAATTACTGACTAGTGATTTTAATTACTCTCTGTGTAAGGGTCAATCAACACATGCAACTTGAATCAATTTACAGACTTCCATGACCCATATTGCAAATAAAAAAATCATAAGTTTTCATACATAGTTTAACTACTATGAAATAGATTTAGAGAAAAAAAAAATATCTTTTTTCCAATGGTAAAAATAAGAGCTTCATGTATCATATGAATATCTATCATTTGGCTGATGGTAGAGACAAAATTGTCCCAGGTGGAATAAATGATTGCATTGTCTGGCAATGTCTCTAGAAGAAGGACCACACGCATTTTCCTTTTGGTTAGAAGGAAAATTAGGAGAATTTATTTTCCAACGTGAAATTCATGGTCATCAACAATGGTTCTTAAAACTTGTCTGTCATCTTATTTGCCACAAGATTATATACAGATTTGACCTATGACTACAGTGAAGAAACATCAAAACCAGACTTTCTTATTTATTCCCAGATCTTAATTTTGTTTAATTGTTTGGGAAATCATCAATTAAAACAAGGATTATATTTGTTTATAAGCAAGTACAGGACAGTTTCCTTCAGAGGAAAAAATTGAATGGCATACACATTATCCCTTTCAGGTATCCTCTGTGGAGGTATAGCTCTATCAGAGCAGCGGTCTATTTTGGGTAACTGGTACTGCTGAGAAAGTCAAAAGTAGAAAATTGAAACATTTCAGTAAAGTGCCCTGGACAAGAAGAACAGGAACAAAGCACCACGTCCTAAACGACAACTCTTTGCATTATGTCTTCTCTGGCTTCTTCTAGAAGACTTCTCAATCATCTTAACCCTAGGAAATTATTTCTCAACAATCATGTGTAGGATGACAAAAACTGTTTTTCCATTGGTGACGTCTACCAGGTTTGTCTGTGAAGACGTTACAGTGTATCAGCTATAGAGTCAAGCCAAGAGATCCAACACAGGGCCCAACATCCTATCTCTCAGGATGACCAACAGTGGATGCTTAAGGGAAATACTGAAGAGTCAAAGCAAATGTAAAATGTTCCTTATCTTATTTTTGAACAGTTGATTAGGGACTCCACTCAATGAACTGGTGAAACATTGTGTTTAATAGTACGTAACTCCTTTCTAAATTTGCCTAATCCTTTTTTGATCCCGTTTATGCCTTTGATCTCTAAAATATCCCAATGTGATGAAGTTAATTTGCATTCCGCAAACTTACTTTTGTTTCGTTACAGTAAAATTTGGAGGTACGCAGTGCTATCAAAAGCACTCTATTCCAGTAACTTAGTGAGTGTCCCTATATTCAACCCAATCTCCTCATCAGAAAAATAGAGAATACACCAAAAGCATTCACACTTGCAAAAGCAAGCGTAAGAACTCAGGAAACCGGAAACTTTAAAGAACAGTATGCTTTCCTTTTGTCCTGTGGCTTGCTCATCCTCCACGCAGATATATACATGGCGGTATTAAAACAAAAAATATAAACTATATAGTTGAACTCATGTCAGTCTGAACATGGGTGTTTTACCCAATTTAGCTGTTACCTCATTGCATCAGTTCAAATTTTACCTGAGATGAAAACTTCACCACTTCTGCTGCTATTCCCCATTGTGATTCTTTGTGATTATTTAACTTCATAGGTTAGGGCAAAGGTTGCAATTAACACAAAAATCAAATCCATCCCCTGATGCCAAAGAAAGAGTAAATTTATGCATAAGAGTGGACTGGGACAAGTGAGACTAAGCTTATTCAGTAAAAATCCATAACAGATTTAGCAACAGAGTTCAGGTGACACCAGGAGCGTACCATATTACTTTGCACATTCTTGAGTGTTTTACTGGATCAAGCAAGATTGCTCAACAGCTTGTTGAATTAATTTTTAAGTAGTACTACTGGGAGAACTCAAGTAGATGCCTCAATGCTTTGCTACCAGGATTATAAAATGTAGTGCATGTCTAAGTGGTTTTTTTGTGTCAAAAATAAAAATAATGGTTTTATTTTGTTTTTCATATTGCACCTTCTCTTTGTAAGATTAGTTATTAGCAGTTTCCTGCTTTCTAATACATCAAGGACTTGATTAGTTTGTGGAAGTATTCCTAAATACACAGAAATAAGAAGTTTGCCACTGACTGCTCCCTCTTATTTTGACTCAGCATCTACATATTTATATAATGCAAAATCTGATCTTTTTTTTTTTTTGTCTTTGGACAGCTTTATTGGTAGCCTTGGGTTATAACCACCTCATCGCACTGGAAGCAAAATGATCTAAAAGACAGCAACCCGTTCTGTTGCTGTCTGTCACTATCTATTGCATTTACCTTTTCTGCTAACTTGGTAAATAATACGTTCAATGATATTTATATCATATGAAAATGTACAGTTTATTACTTGTTACAAAGCTTTGATTGGGATTTGATTCTAGAAATGTCAAACTGATAGAAAAACCCACTGTTTTGAGACTGCATAGCAGTTCAGTTAGCACTTTTGGGGTTCTTGGATTGCAGAAGCAAATTGGGAGAAAGCACTGAAGGTTGCTATTTGCATTTAAATAAGCTTTGACACATGGAGACTAGAAGCAGAGAATCCACCACCCCCCCCTTCCAGTTGTCAATTCATGTGGAAAAAATAGGATATGGGACAGAGAGCATTAAAATTTCAGCAAAAAACACATGAATAGTTAACACTTTATATAATAGTTAACTTGTAAACAATTAACAGTTAAGTTAGCTTTCTTTAACTCATCACTCCCCTGGAAATCTAACTAGCAAGTTTGAGCGTAAGCAAGTTTGAGCATGCTGAGACTGTATGGTTGGTGGCTACCGGCCCTGACAACGTGCAAGTGGGGAACTGAGCAGAAGACAGAAATACCATCCCTATCTGGATGCCCTTTCCCTCTTCCTTTTCAGTATAATGAAGCTGCTGTTTTGATCTTTATGGTATTTTTCCTTTGAAAATTTTAGAGTGTTTTCAAGAATTGCAGGGGTTGGCTTTCTTTATATCTGATCTCAATTGCCTGATCCTGTTTTATTGGCTGTAAAACACTAACAGTCTAACAAAACATATTCTCTTTTCCTTTTATCTGTTTGAATAAAGGTTTCTCAGTACAACATGCCGTGGTCTTTTTGGTCCTGTATCTATGTTCTCCCTTCTCCATAAAATTCTTATCATTTCAACTTGTTATTCAAGACTGTTTTCATCATTATTTTCCCTTTCTTGCCTACTTTACTTATCAGGAGGCAAAAGTGGATCTGTCAGATGGTCTTTGTCAAGCAAAAGACAGTGATGATGTTCTTTTTCCTTTCCATTTTACAGTCTCTCATATTTATAGTTTATTGAGAAAATACACGAGTCAGCTCCCATCGTTAACAACACAAACAGATCTATTCCCCAGAAAAAGACTGCAGTTGCTGAAATCCAGTCTCTTTGACTACTTTAGATCAAAGGCAATCAGTTTCTATTGTATAAGTTGGCTCCGAAATAAAGGCTTTCAAAAACTGTAAAAATAACAAGCAAAAAGCCCCAAATGAACAAACAGAAACCCCCTGAGGAAACAAACCTAATAACATTCAACTTTTTTGGAGAAGCAGTTTCTGAATCCGGTACTCTGGTGTTACAGGGAATTTGAATAACCATGTTAATATGCATGCTCTTTGGCAGTACTGCTGCCCATGAATATGACAACTGTCAGAGCCTGGAAAGTCACTCACTCACTACTGTCACAAATCTGCCTAAAAACAAAGCCACCATATGTTTATGCAAAGAGATGAGTTAGTCTCTTGGCTCAAGTGCATAAAGATGAAATATAGAGCATTCATCAAAAAACTATAACATAATGCTTGGCTCTCTCCCTTCTTCCTCTATTAAATTAACTTTTTTTTTAAAAAAAGATTAATATTTTCATCCATTTTGCTGCATGTCATAAAATATGGAGTAGAGCGTACTTCTAGGGAAACAAAGATCATGGGTCGTGGCATGCAACAATTACTCAAAGGACAACAAGAAAATCCAGATAGTGCACAATTCAGAGCGCTCTGTAGCAGCTGGGATTCACTTCTGCAAACACGTCTGAGCTCCCTTTTACTTGGAATTCAGGCGCCCTCTTGACTTTTTATTCACCCAGACATTTAGGCCACTTCAATACACCAACTCCAAGCTTACCAAAAGGAAGCACAAAAATAATGCAGTTGGAGAAAAACCTCATCCGATTTTTATTATTCATGAAAAATTACTTTTTATTACTTTCTTTGCTTTAATGATCATAAACATGTATATACGTTCAGAACTGGCTTGCATTGCTTTGTTGCAGCTACTTATTTCCATCAATCCACAGGAACTAACACAATAATAATATGCTGTCCAAAATGATTTATGATCTCACTCTGCTTATGCAAATGCCTAACTTTCAAACGTGAATCAAACTACTGTGGTAATGTGTCAAACAACTTGCGAAGTATTTAAACAGCTGACTACACCTGTTTCCACTTTATGAATGCTTTCAAGTTTGGGCTGCTTTGATTCAAAGCAATATGTTTGGTTTAGAGCATTACTATTCAATATGAAAATTAAAATTGCCTTCTCCTGAGTATAACAATGTGATGAGGTCTAACAGCACACAGATCTATTAAAATGCTGAGGCTCAACTGTCTCAGACTAACTGGGTGGTTCTCATCAGAGGCAGTGAAAGCGGTGTAGCTTGCACTGAGCAAACAGCTTCCAGAAGCACCCTCCTGCATATGTGCAAAACAAGCACCAGACTAAAACATATATATGGGCCCAATTTGGCAGGCAGCTAGCAGTTAGCTTGAAATCTTACAGCTTTAAAATAGGAATGAAGACAGAGTCCCAGCCCACACTCCGTCTCTAGCTGAATTGCATTACTTTGATAATTGAGGGTAATGCCCAACCTAACTAGCAATAATTTATTATTACTATATGTGAGAGAGGAAAGGAAGGTGAAGCGGACGGTATGCTATACAAATGACTACCACGGCTTTGGTTACCGCCACATCCCTGCTCCCAGGAAATCAGCCTGGGACTCCAAAGAGCACACAGCAATGACTCCCTGGGTAACCAGTCGCGTGACAGCCCCTGGAGCACTTCTCTCTCATGTGGAGAAGGGGCATAACCCCAGTGGAAAATGCCATTCAGGTAAGCGCCTGCTACCTTAGCTAACACTCAAAGTCATCCGTGTAGATGCTAGAGCTGGAAAAATGAGCTTGCAAATGTCCACAGTTGTATGCTCAGAAGAGGAAACTCGAGGTAGATTGCATTGCACACATAACCTTAAGCTCAGATTTAATGGTGATAAAAAAAATAGGAGAGACTTAGCACTGACTGTGACATACTCGTCGTACATGCTGCTGCTGCATGCAAGGTTCTGTGTACCTCCCCATTTGCATGCACGTAGGGACAGATTTTCAAAGCTGGCTATTTGGTCATGCTAAATCCTGCAGATGTAAGCAGAACAGACTGGACACAAAATATACAAAAGGAGATAAAATACTTGCTAATTAGATAAGTCATGGCAATTACTTTGTTACTCTTCACCCTGGGTAACAGTGCTGCTACGTCCAAATGTTGGTTATTTGAAAGCTACCCTTTCTGAAGTGCAAAGATGAAAATAAGGCTTTTTCAAAATAGTATGTTTTCAGCTTTCATGCTCAGGGACATTGCCCAAGTGCAGTCCAAAAGACTCAGATAGTAGAAGGAAAGAAAATAAGTATCAACATTTTCTGGTACATCAAATAATCACAGATGGTAGGGGTTGGAAGGGACCTCTGGAGATCATCTAGTCCAATCCCTCTGCCAGAGCAGGGTCACCTACAGCAAATTGCACAGAAACACATCCAGGTGGGTTTTGAATGTCTGAGAGAAGGAGACTCCACCACCTCTCTGGGTAGCCTGTGCCGGTGCTCTGCTGCCCTCAAAGTAAAGAAGTTCCTCCTCATAGAATCGCTTGGGTTGGAAGGGACCTTCAGATCATCAAGTCCAACCATCAACCTAACTCTGACAAAAACCATCACTAAACCATATCTCTAAGCTCTATGTATACCCGTCTTTTAAATACCTCCAGGGGTGGTGACTCAATCACTTCCCTTGGCAACCTGTTCCAATGCTTGACAACCCTTTCAGTCACGAAATTTTTCCTAATGTCCAGTCTAGACCTCCCCTGGTGCAACTTGAGGCTGTTTCCTCTCGTCCTATCGCTTGTTACATGGGAGAAGAGACTGACATCCACCTCACTACAACCTCCTTCCAGGTAGTTGTAGAGAGAGATAAGGTCTCCCCTCAGCCTCCTTTTCTCCAGGCTAAACTCCCCCAGTTCCCTTAGCTGCTCCTCATAAGACTTGTGTTCTAGACCCTTCACCAGCCCTTCTCTGGACCCATTCCAGCACATCAATGTCTTTTTTGTGGTGAGGGGCCCAAAACAGGACACAGTATTTGAGCTGGGGTCTCACCAGTGCCGAATACAGGGGGATGATCACTTCCCTGGTCCTACTCACCACACTGTTCCTGATACGGGCCGGGATGCTGTTGGCTTTCTTGGCCACCTGGACACACTGCTGGCTCATATTCAGCCAACAGTCTACCAACATCCCCAGGTTCTTTTCTGCCAGGCAGCTCTCCAGCCACTCCTCCCCAAGCTTGTAACGCTGCATGGGGTTGTTCTGACCCAAGTGCAGGGCTCAGCACTTGACCTTGTTGAACCTCATACCATAGGCCTCAGCCCATTGATCCAGCCTGTCCAGCCTCACATTTAGATGGATCTTCCTATGTTCAAGTTTGTGCCTGGTACCTCTTATCCTGTCACTGGGCACCACTGCGAAAAGACTGGCCCCATCCTCCTGATACCCACCCTTTAAGTATTTATAAGCATTGATAAGATCCCCCCTCAGTCTTCTCTTTTCCAGACTAAAAAGACCCAAGTCCCTCAGCCTTTCTTTATAAAAGAGATGTTCTAGTCCCCTAATCATCTTTGCAACCTTCTGCTATACTGTCTCCAGCAGTTCCCTGTCCTGATCTAGTGTTTAAATCTCATTTATGATTTTGAAATACTTCACTGGCAAATGCTGGAGTCACCTGGGTCACATATGGTAGCTACCTCACTTATTTTCCAGTTAGGGTGGGTAGATGAATAAATCTCCCTTGCAGAACAATCAGAAATCCGTAGCTGAATTCTATATTCCACATAAGCTTTCTTAATTAGACAATACTTTTCGCAAAGCAGGTTAGGAACAGCAAGATCCACGAAGGAAGTGGAGAACACCACAAGCAAATCAGATGCAAGAGGAAGAAAAAACTATATAATATACAAAATGGATAAAGGCTCCATTTTGGTTTATACTTCATAATTTCAAGTTTTCCTGGATTATTATATTGTTGATTCTTGTTTGGTAACAAATGGGTAACTGTTGGGCTAAACTGGTACCCTACCTTTGGTGGAAAACCTTACTGTATTACACTACGCTAGCTAAAAAAAAAAAAAAAAGATAAAACTTTGTTGGGCTACTCTACTTCCCATCAAAGCTTAAAATATTAAAATAATTAATTTCATTTATTTTCCCTTTTCCCTGTTGGGCTTGGTCCACAAAGTTATTGAGTATTTAGTCATTAAACTGCAGTATCTTCTCTCTTGTGGGAATCTGGAGACGTCATCCATTTTTCTTTCAGCTGCCACTTGGGTTCAAACTCATTCACAGAACAGCCAGTAGACAGTTCAAGCCTCCCCTACTTACCCCAAGCAGTTTGCAACATTGAGCACAACAGCTACAGCACAGGCCAAAGCATCAGAACAGACAAGGCAGGAAATGTAGCTCAGAATGACCACTCTCCTCAGTCTGGCTAGCAAACCCTCCTGAGCAGCTGAGTCCAGACTTTATATAAGAAAGTGGAGTGACAAATCCAAACATCTGACTCAAGTAGCTCTAGCAGGCCAAATGTATATATTTCTTCCAAATTTATTTCTTGAGGACCACCTCCGGGGGTCAAGTGGTTCCAAGAGAAACATTCAAACTAAGTCAAGGGATTTCCACGTAAACACAGTCGTTGCAAACATGCACTTATTTTCCATAATAATTTGGAATTTCATCTAGTGGCCTATTTGTAAGCCCCATGACTCTGAATGACCTCATTCCTCTCTCACTAGCTCTTGGGTGAGATTCTCCCTCATTACAGAGGGTATCCAACTTCCATTGATTTTTAAGAGCCTGAAGGACTGAAAATGATCCCTCTGTAATCCCACCCCTTCTGAATACAAGGCATACCGTTTCATACAGCAGTTTCTGCTCTCAGTCCATAAACTTATGATTGAATTAGAAGTTGTTCTCCTTCCCCTGCTCCCCCACGGGACTCCCAGACTTGGTCTAGGTACTCCAAACAGTATACTTTTCACCTCTGCTCATTCATTACAGGGGTGAATTTTTTTACTGCTGTAAGGGGACTCCTTTCAACATGTGCCCTTTGTTTCCAGCCCTGCTTCAGACAGCTGAGGTAAGCACTGGTGAGGACACAGCACTGACTGTATGATTGTAATCCAGAAGTGGATTTTCAAGGTGTTACGGTCATATAAGTAGATAGGACTTCTACCAGTCCTGTATGTGGAGAAAAACTTCATCTGTCTGCTACCGTGATGAAGTGAGTATAGCAGGACTGGTCCTTATTTAATTGATGAGACAAAAAAACCCCTGAGATCTGTAGCTACTTTTTTCCATCTCTGATTTAACAACCATTATAACCATATGTATGTTGTACATAAAACTTAGTGAAATAAAGAGTGGTAATTCTTACTTTATAATAATTTAGTCCCAAACTCAAAGAATTGAAAAAGGAAAAAGAAAGTCATGGGTTTGATGGGTTTGTCAGCAGCATTAGGCTGACAAGCACATCCAGAGTCAATCCCCAAGTCCTCTATTAACATACATTTTTCTGAAGAGGAAAGGTTAATGTTCCCCTAAAGCTGGAATTTAAATGGCTTTATCTTTTAACACAGAACCCTTTAAATTGTAAGCTAAGTTGATATTTTTTTGAATTGTATTACAAATACCTGCCTATCATCCTTCCTTCCTTCTTCACAGTGAGACCTGAGCAGCTGTGATTAGTGAAAGGAATAGTGTACTTCAGTGTAAAATTAATTGCTTCTACCTACATTGTTCTCCCCAAGTTTATAGCTTTATAGCTCATTTGCTGCTGGGTCCTGCACCACCTGCTCCCGCTTGTACCTAATTTTCCCTCACGCATGGCCCGGAAGGCAGAGCACAAAAGGGAATCAGAGCCTGGGACTTTGCTTGAGAGGCATTAAGCAGGTTCTAACAGATCTAGGAGGGTATGGAAACGTGTTATTGCAGAGGTCTTCACAAAGATAACAGGAAATATCTGTCATAAAGTGAACATACTTCAGTGCCTAGCTTCGCTCTAAATCAAACTCTAACAATCCTTTCTCATAAATCATCATACTACAGACAGCTGGAAGAAGTGCAGAGCAGTAAATGAATTTCTTGTAAAAAAAAAAAAGCATGCTTCAAAAATTCCTCTGTCTTACCAATGCCTATATGTGTGGGTTCATATTTTAGGTATAAATCATACATTCACACACAAACACACCCACTTGATAGTTCCTTTCATAATTCAAAAGATCAGTTGTCTGTTCTTTAAAATTCCCCCCTCCGTACTTCTGTGGAAGAAAACAGGCTTATAAACACTTGTCAAAACCGATTAGACCTAGTGCAAGCATTTTAATACTTTGAGTAAGGTAGGAACCTCCCGTTATATGTAGGAGTCAGTGTTGTATTCAGAGAAGTATATCCACCCACCTGCAGTCAATGCTTCATTCGCTCTGTTGCATCCTCATTTTAATATGGAGAACTGTCTGAACACAGAAACAATTTATTCACCAATCGCTCACTATTCATTGAATTTAGCTTGCTGTTTGTGAAGTTATTAAACATCCCACGTAACCAGCAATTTAGTACCACATTGAAAACTATTAAAGTTAAGCTTCAAAAGTAAAACATACCCCGGTATTTTCAAATAATAATATCCTATTTATTTACCATTTTATGAAGACTCCCCCATTTGCATTACGTAGCTCTCGTTAGATAAGAAGAACATAAAACTCAGTGACACCTAATTTATTGTCTCTATGCCGTATAAGAATACTATGTTTAACTCAAGCAGCTGCCAAACTATCCCACCTGGCAGCATCCAGCATCCCTCTTATTTGTCATATCCAGACAAATGAACTATTTAAAGGACAAAGAAAAAGTAACATTTAAAATGGAAGAATAGAAAGTGTGAAGTAAAAATAATTTTAACTAAAATATGAACTTGCATACAAGTTCACTGCATTTCCTCTTCAATCGGTGGGTCTTTCTTTTGCGTTTTGTTTGGTTTTTTCCTTTTTCTTTTTTGTTTGTTTAAGAGTACTTATTTGAAACATCAACACAAAAGATGCCTGGAGCATAGGGCTCCACACCCCTCTGACACCTGATCAAATGCCAGTTAGATACTTGGCAATGGTCAAATCCATTTCCATTTGTTTCTAACAAAGGCACAAATACACTTTTTTGCAATTCAATATTTTTAGATGTCACTGGGAAGTATTCCAACATTCCTACTGTGTGAAACAATACCTGCAATGCCTCAAGAAAGAGAGGAAAACCATCCTCCAAGTAGGGCTAAGCAGGTGGGTTGCTCTTGCAGGAGAATATTTCTTGTCATAACACCAAGATGTTGGACGGCTCTGTGGCACTAACTCCCTTGGGAGGGTGGGGTGATACTTAATAGGAATGACACCAGGGCTGATAATGGCAGCGTTACTTCCAGTTGCGGATCCAAAATTTCAATTGCAGGGGCGGATCGCTAAGCATAGCGGAAAGTGGAAGTGAAATGGACTTACTGGAGTGAGGCCAGCAAAGGGCTGTGAAGATAATTAAGGGACTGGAGCACCTGACAAACAAGGAGAGGTTGAGACAGCTGGGACCATTAAGCTCTGAAAAGGCTCAGGGGGATCTTATCAGCACATATAAATGTCTGACAGGAGGGTGCAAATAAAATGGAGCTAGGCCCTTTCCAGGGGTGACCAGAGAAACTACAAGAGGCAATGGACACAAGTTGAAATATAAAAAAAATCATTTAACTATAAGAAAAGCCTGTGGTGTCGTGGGTTTTGGTTTATTTTGTGTTGTTTGTTTCTTGGGTTTGGTTTTTTTTTTTTTTCCTCCATTTGTTTCATAGTTGTTTTTTTGTTTGTTTGGGTTTTTTTGACAGTGACTGGACGCTGTCACAGGTTGCCCGGAAAGGCTGTGAAATCTCCATCCTTGGAAATACTTAAAACCTAACTGAGCATAGCCCTGAGCAGCCTGCTTCAGCTGACCCTGCTTTGAGTAGAAGGTTGAGCTCGAGCATCTCCAGAGGTCCTTTTCCACCTCCACAATTTTGTGCTTCTATGAACTACCCTCTAACACAAATCTATTAGAAATTTTCTCCTGTTACTAATCCTGTTGTACCTGTTCTGCATATAAATGAAAGCTTCGTGTACTGAATCAACCAACTTGGCATCTTTCCTCAGTGCTGCACTAACAAACACCATTTATTTATGTCACCCCAGTATTTAAGAGGGATGTGTGCAGGGTAAAGCTGAGAAATTTCCTCTTATGGTAAATAATACCATGAAGTAGTAAGAAAACATAGTAAAAAGGGAAAATGTGCAAAGGAGTGATTGTTGCAGAAAAGGTCTGTCTAAAAACTCAAAAGAAGCTTTTTTTAATAGATAGAAGTGAAGGCACAATCATTACAGGTACCTATTTTTTGACCTGCTTCGATAGGAAAATGCTCTTGCACCAGCTTCTATTGCAGAGGTCTTTGTCCTCTTTAAATCAGTCCCACTCAGTGCAGTTATCCCATCTATTTAAAGAGACCTGCGTCAGCTCCCACTGTACATTAATGATACCAAGTTAGATGTCCTGAATTCTTATATGGTCCAGTGAAAAAAACAAACAAAAAACCTTACTGAAAATGCACAACTGTACTTCCATAAATTATTTCAATTATATTTTAAGAAGTACTGGCTTTGCAAGTCCATGATTTTTCTTCTCCCTTTCTTTCTGCCTCTAAACTCTTTCTCCTTTTCCCCATCCTCTCTCCCAGATAATTTTTATTTACGGTCTTGTATTAAAAAAAAAAAAAATTAAGGGGAAAAGATTACCTGGGGAGGAAAAATTAGAGAAAAGAATAAACTGTAAAAGAAGCAGGGGAAAAAAATATCTCAAGAGTCTAAACAATTTTAAAACTGAAATGTTATTAGATTTCAAAAATTACTGCTTCCACTCAGGAAGCAAACACATTGCATTGTGCAATTCTGTCCACACCAGGCATATCCATGCCGAGTTAGGGGCTGGCAGATTTCTTCATTAGGAATCACAATCCTGCTGACACTTACTGAAACTCTGTGAAAGCTGCATTTCAACTGGAGAATAGGAGTAGGAGAAAAACAAAGTTATCAAAATAAAAAAATCCTTGTAGCTATAGGAGCTGACGTGTTTTTTTCCATTAATTTAATCTTAAAACCCATCCTGTAAAATCTCAGGGTCAGATGAGGAATTCTGAAGTAAAGCTTAATAGCCACAAAAGCACTTGCAGCTCTTACCTCATATTATTTCTCCAAGACAGGCTACGAATACAAATCACACCTTCACATAGCTCAGCAGCCCTAAGATTTCTGGATTACATTTCTCCTTTTTTCATAACGGTCTGCCCACCCTCTCAAACACAGGTTTCCTCTGTAGCTCTCCCAGACCACCAATTTCCTCTTTCCCATCTGGTCTCCTCAGATGTCTTTTTCCCTGCAAGTACTATTAGGACCATCTATCTCCTCATTGTAACTGGCCACTAAACTTCCCACCCACACAAAGGGCACTCCCCAGCAGCCTGGCCCCATACTCCAACACCTAGTGAACAAGGAGAAAAGGCTCGATACGATAATAGCACTGATGCACTGATGGTGACGCATCCTTTGGTTTGAGGCAGCTCATTACCATACAAGAAGGGAAGGAGGCCTTGCCCAGCTAGGCACCTATCGAGCGTAGCACCCTATGCCATACCGCATCCTCTGCTGGCCCTAAAAAGCTCCCAAATCTTTATGTGGCTTCTGCAATCAGAGCACTTCTGGTCAGGAGGATGCAAAGGCTAGAACTGGGTTTTCCTAGGATTTCTTGTGAACCTTCCTTCTCTCTCAGTGTGACACTTTCCTATTTCAAAAATGTCTTGCAGGGCCTCAAAAATTCATTTACAGCAAGTATCATAAACAAAGGCTTCCCATTAAATAAGAACTGAGCTGAACCCCTTCATGAGTAAGGGGTACCTCTTGTGTGTGTGACTTGGGTGAGAGAGGAGAGGTCTTTGCAGCAAAGTGCTGCTGCTGAATGCCAGCAACTAGCTGATAGCAGCAACGCTGGACCAACAGGAGCGGCTGGGGGACTGCCTACCTGCTTTCTGCAGCAAGTAGAGCCAGGACAATGGATTTGGGGTCAGAACTCAGCTCTTCAAAAATGCAATGCTGCGGCTAGGCCATGTCTTTGCCCAGCAGCGTTCTGCCTCCACCCACTCCTTGAACTTTTTTTTTTTTTTTGCCTTTGGCAAAAGGTTTAATTATTTTGCTGCCGGGCACAGGTGGATGTGCCACTTTACATGATCCTCCTCTTGTAGCAGAGGTGATATTTGGGGTTCCCTTTGAGGTCATATGTGCTTGGCTTTACAGTATTCAAAATCCAATAAACCACAGTGAGCCTGCCTTACTGGGGCTATGCTCAAATACCCAAGCACATCTCTTGTCGCTTCTTTCTGTTGTTCCTTTCCAATTCTGTACTTACTGAAATAAAAGATAAGTAAATAAAGTTCTGGATATCCTTTTAAAACAACACAAATTATGTACATGTTTTTCTTTATGATAAAGCAAACCAAGATTCTCTTCATATTGTCAAAATTAGGAAAAGTATTTTAAGAGGTGTTATAAATAACTCGTTCTGTCAGATTGCAAAATTGCTTCCTCAGCATTTATTTGAGCAAAAAAAAAAATCTGTTTTCAATGGAGCCACAGCTTCACATGCCTAATTCATGTAGCCTGAGCAATATCATGGAAGACAGACATTTTTTATCCTTTGTGGTTTCTCTTTTTTTTTTCTTTAATAATAATAATAAAAGCTTTGTTTTAAAGCCTGGCCATGAACCAAACTGTATCATGTTCAAAGTTTGGGGGGGGGGGGGGAATAAATCATGAATACACACAATCCAGACACAGAATATCTTTCATTGATTTGAGTGTTAAATTTTGTCTTCTGCATTTAGGAAATGAGGAAAGGAGCTCAGATAATAAACATAGGAAAGAACAGCAATTTTCTAAGCTTTTAGCCAACAGGTCGAGCCTTTCTTAATTAGGGTCATCCCTTTGCACATCATTTAGGGACTACATAATGGATACAATGAAGTTGAATATGCTGCATGATTTTTCCACGAGGTCAGCCTTTCTCATGGCTCAGTAAAGCATTCTCTTTAGCTAGGATCTGTGTATGTAGCACTAAAGTTCTTCCACACATTGTTCTTCATTTCTAGAGGTGTCAATTGCCCTGAGCCCTTGCTTTTTCCTCTCTGCTTCACATAGCTGAACTATGAACACATTTATTTTGTCCTGTTGCCAAAACTTTACAGGAGTAGCTGTACATAAGTGAATGCTTGATTTTAAGCACTGGAGGAGTCAGGGTGAATCCATGTGAATTGTTACATACTTAAGCACCAGTTGCAACGTTGTATGACCATAGGGCTTTTTGCTTGGGATTTCTTATCTGGTCTGCCTATGCATTCAGAGGTGCTCAGGTACTAGACAGCATGAGTCCCACAGACTTCAGTAGGCTTTAATTTATAGAGTAGTGAGCCTTAAGAGACGTATACTAAATCCTGATGTTTGAAAAGGGGTAATGGTCTTAAACTAAAAGAAGGTAGATTTAGACTACAGAAAGAAGAAATTTTTTTTACAATGAGGGTGGTGAAACACTGGCATGTGTTGCCCAGGAAGGTGGTAGATGCCCCATCCCTGGAAACATTCAAGGTCAGGCTGGATGGGATTCTGACGAACCTAATCTAGTTGAAGATGTCCCTGCTTATTGCAGGAGGGTTGGACTAGGTGACTGGGATGGAGATGTAGCTGGAAACAGAAAATCTATTCCTGATATAGGATCTCAGGCGACAACTAACTGTGGCCAAACAATGTGTATTTATGCATTTTACTATGTTAGAAATAGAGCAAATTTTCACTTAGGAATAACATATTTAAAAAAAATTCTTAACTGTCACCAAAGAAATATGTGTCCATCAGTCCGGACATATGTACGTCATCTAAGCCATTGCCACACAATAGCCTAAAATAGCTGCAGTAATATACAAGAGATTTTGACTCAAAGACCAAACGCTCTCCTTTTCAGGGACTGTCAGGGGCATATTGCTGTCCTTCCTGCAAGGATATATAGCACTTGACTTGTGTATACCGTGCATCCAGTTTTGGCTAGAAAATTCAGTAGCGCTCCAAAGAGGCTTCACTTACTTCTTATCTAAACTAACGTAATAAAAGTGTGTCCTTTGACAGAGATGTCCTCACTCTTTGACCTACTCATTTGTAATTGCCCACACCCAACTCCTCTATTTTGAGTTCTTGCTATTAAGGCCCTGCACCCTTGTTCTTGACAAACACTGGGAAGGAATCTCCTCTCTGGTGCAAGGCAGGCCACCAGAAGAAGCAGGTGGCAGTTGCGAGCAGAGGATGAGAGAAACCCAGAAGAGAAAGCTGTTTGGGAAGTAATGAGTACAAGAGCTAATTTATATTTTAATGATTAAAGAGAGATTAAAGCCAACAGAATCATGATTTTAACTCTGCAGCTGGTGGATTTCTTTGTCTTCTGGTCAATGACGCTGAATTATGAGACTAAGGGAACTTCAAAAGTGTTAAAAGATGTTATAATAATAATAAGGGGAGGTCTATAATTATAGAGAGATTATTGCATATAATATGTAAGTGGATTGCACTTAAAAAGCCTCATCAAACCAATTTCCACTGCAACTCATTGATGCCACAGATGAGGACTTCAGGTGGGAGGATAAGCTAGAGGAATGGATGAACACTTAAGGAACAAAGTCTTCGTTTTCATGCTAATGTCCTTGTGCAGTTTAGAAGAAGGGGAGAGAAAAGGTCTTTGTAGAACATTGTGATAGCAATGCAGCATCGCAGGGGAGGATGAACCTCCTCTGGTGTGTAGCAACGAACTGCTTCAAACGAACACTTAACAAAGTTGTTCATGAGACAGCAGCAGCTGTAAGCCTTCTGCAATCCCAGCACATTTTATTATGATTGTTAAAAAAAAAAAAAAGTCAGTATCTGTCTGGTATAACCAGAATGACAGAGATTCATCAGGGATTGGGATATTTTGATGTTACTGTCTTTTCATCCTTCTCTCGTTAGACAGCAAGAACAAGCTATATTCTCACGGGACTGTTCAAAAAGACTTGTGTTTCCTTGTGGGGAATGGCTAGTTGAACTCCTTAGAATATTAAAAAGAGTTACTGAAGTTTACATTTTATGTAAAAATATGAAAGAAGCCCTCTCCCAAACAGCCCTCTAGTTCTGCTTTGGGCATCCTTCACCGTTGCAACTCCTTGTCTTATCATCTTCATTCTGCCCCAGTGAAACTGTCGTGCCCGGCAAGGACAGAAAGGCAGACACAGTCTTCACTCCTGGTGTGGCTGGACAGAGTTAACAGCCATTGCGTAAAAGACTAAATCACTACAACAAAATACTATTCCTTCTGTCCTCTGCTGTATCACATATAGAAGAGGAAGGAGAACAGAGGGCTTAAGTGTCTTGACCTCCCCCCTCCCTACTTTTCATGGCATGCTAGCCTTCTTTCCTGCTCCTTCATCACAACAGGTGTATACCTGGGACAAATGCTTCAGCTTTCCTATTGACAGGAGACAGTGCTGTAGCTCATGGCGCTGCTTTTTCTCTGCAGCGTGGTGGATTGTTCTGAGGACAGAGGTACACAAGCCCTAGAAGTAACTCCAGAGCAAGAGCAGTGCTCATCCACCCTGTCGCAGGACTCTCATTCCTTTGAGGCTGCATCTAAAGAACAACACTTCTGTTTAAGGCCTGGATTCAATCTAAGTAAGCAAACTTCTGCTGACTTCAGACCACCTCTAATAAGTAAAAGCTGGTATCTAACTTTCAAGCTCCTATGAAATGCGTAGAGGAAAGCAGGTACCATGAACTAAAATCTAAAGCAACCATATTAAGAAAAGAGTTGTCTCTTACTGTACCAGTTCTTGATGCTACAAGTTTAGTCTCTCCATGACTTCAGACATCGGTAGTCCAGAAAAACAAGCTCTTTTGTTCTTCAGAACAAAATAGCATTTATGATCCTATTGAAAGTACGTTCTTGTTGTTGTACACAGTCTTTAATTATAGCAGAGATGAGTTGAATCTTTAATTATGATTAAACTAATCAGGCTACATAATGCGTCTGGGGCAGCACAAGCTTTTTATATATTCGGAAAGTGCTTTTCTGAAGTCAAAGGCCTCAACCCCATTCAGCAATTAAGCTAGACAATGTCTATCATCACCATTTAAGGTTCCCCTGACTCAAGTGGTATTTGACCCGGAGTTATGTGCATTCCTGTAAAAAATTCAAACCACTAGGGTAAATTCTGCTATTAGCCTTAGTCAAAATATTAATTAAACATGTATTGTGTCATATGTAAAATAAACAACGGAAATGTGACTCTTCTTTTGTGAATGAAGTAGCACATGTTCCTTCCTGTCATGACATATTAGTTTACCTTTATGTTCTGCGCACAAGAGATTTTGTTCCCCTCCCTGTCTAGATTTCAGATTTTTCTTCAGTCTCTTACACAAAGTAGTGCTGGTTGTTCTCTTGAGAAAGATTATATAACTTCAACAAGGGTCCAAATTCCTAGCTGCCATAAACTGATGTTACATCAAGGTCAGTAGAACAGCACAGATTTACAGCATCATGATCATTCAGACATAGGACTCAATCCCATCCATCAGTGTTTCATATCTTGCATCATCATTTGACACTCACTTCTAAAGACAAAATACAAAGATGAATTGAGCCCTCTGGGTTTTTTAGCTACTAGAAGTTGCACTACTTAACAGTGTAATTAATCTTTTCTATGGGTTGTTTTTTCAAACTAAAAGAGGAGTTGTCATAGCTTCAATTTCTGCCGTTTTTTTTCTTCCAGTTCTGTCCTTTGTGCATATTTTCTAGTTTACAATTAATGTTCATTCCTCTCATTAGTTTCTTCCATGCTTTTATTAGTTTGCTGCCTAAAGTCAAGCTTCAAATAGACAGCTGTATTGAGACTGTCAGTTTAGTGGGGTGAAAGATGTATTTCATAGGTTTTTTAGCAAGGAATTGACAATCACACAGTAAAGTAACCGTATGGTCTCTTAACACAATGGATCTGACTCTTGGCAAGTTGTTCTTAAAGACCACAAAGATAGCCTGAATGCTGAAAAATCCAAGTATAATCACACTAATTCAAATATCTGCAGACCTTGCTTTTCATCAAGAATCATAAGAAATTGCTCGTTATAAAAAGTATTTCAGCCATTTCACTTGGGAGGGTGGGGGGGGGAGGGGGGGGCAATACACGTGACCACTACAGTGCCAAACAATACTTTCAACCGCTCCATCCAATGATAACTCATCAGGCAACAGCAAGGTAAAATAAGAAATGAACACAATGGAGATCAGTTAAGATTTATTTTTGGCACCTTTTGATCTTTAGGCTGCTTTTGCAGCCTCATTTCCCCCTGTACCTTCCAGTTTCTCCTATTCAAAGACGGATTCCAGATTCCACTTGAAGGGAGAAAACAATCCAAACCCAACTTCATCACCAAAAAATTTTGAGGGTCACGTTTTGTACATTACCAGGTTTATCCAATTGGCATCAAGGTTCACGCATAAACCTCTCTCTCAGCAAGATTTACTCGTTCTTTCACTTCTACGTGTGTTAACACATATATTAAACTCACAGTAATGCTGATCACACATACAGAATTAAGCCCATGCTTAAGTATTTGCAGCAGCTGGGCCTTAGAGCCAAATTTATCCCCCAAGGTATTTAGGCATCTTTGTTCCTTTATCATTTTTGGCAGCATACAAATAGATGCAGATTTGCATATATTTACCAAGAGCATACTGCAGCCTGCAGCTACTGTAACTTTACTTGTAGCAAAGGTGTATGATTTTTTCAGAATTGCAAAGCATCTCAGCTACGAGGTGCCTTTGTGTATTTAACAAAAGCTGAGCTTGACTGAAGTATAGCGAGAAAGATCTGCAGTGTCTCACTTGACTCGTGTACTGATGTATCTCCAATCAAAGCTATCTGTAACACCAGCTTAATCAGTTAGTCTCTAACCTTGAAGAATAACTTATTAAAGAGAAGCACAAAAGAGAAGGCAGTTCAATAGCCATTTCAATGATACATAAATAAAGCTGCCTTGTCATGGTAAATTCTGTGTAATGAGAAAGTAGTATAAAACCTGACACTGATCTAGAAGCTTGGTACCTCAGGGCATAAAAAGGGGAAAAGCCATTTAATCACTGACACTGACTGTCTCCATGATCTGGTAAGAAGCTCATGCCAGTAGCTGTGCCCCATTGGGTGACCCTAAGCTAAACTGAATGAGCTCTGTGCTCTGGGGGAGCATAGCTGAGTGATAATGAATCTGGTTTGATGGGAGATGGGAAAGAAAACCCAACAAGATTTAATCTGCATTCAAATAGAAAAATATCCATTCTCTACCTATTCTATCCTACCCTGTAGTTACAAACGTTACTGAAAAAAAAAGTAATTGAGTTTCTGTTTGGAATAGCAGCCTTCCAAGGAAAGTTATTTGCAGACCACCTATATTGGAAGGGGACTTTATGCTAACAGTAAAGTCATTATTACATTTACTGAATGTTTACATGCATGATATCTTCACTTTTCAAATACAATTGATTTCCTAGGCACCTTCAAAACTTAGACAAAAGAGAAGCCTTGAAATATTACTCACCCTGACTGATTTCTCTCTATCTTATAAACTTCCTGTCTAGTTGCTGAGAATTTAGTTTCTACTGTTTTCAACAGTAGATAATTGAAAATTACTTTTCACTAAGAAATGTTAAAATCATTACAGGTTAATAATGCTCGGTTGGTGTTACTTTTTTTTTTTCATTTATGTAATTTTATATTTATGTATTTCTGACCATTACCATATTGCTTGGTTAGTATTTGTCTTCCTTTACCTCAAGTGCTTTGTAAAGCACAAAGCAATAGTGCCATCAAATTCTGGTGACCAGCCACAGAAAGGATAACAACTGGGACACTCAGAGGTAATGAGAAGCAGGGGGACGACTTATTCAAAGTCAAAGAATCAATGAAGCAATCCTCCATTTGATGTAAGGAGCTATCGATGTTAAAACATCTGTATTGAGTGTGAGGGGTGCTTTTTTTTTGGGGGGGAGGGGGGAAGTGTTTGGGGGTTGTTTTGGTTTTGTTGGGTTTTTTTGGTAAAATAAACATGTCAAAAAATAACCCCGTTCACCAAAAAATCACTTTGTTCAACCAGGACAGTAATGAGCCTACTCTAAAGGACTGGTCAAACAAAGACTGGACAATAAGGGCTAATGCAACCTTTATACATCTAGAAAAGCACAGAGAAGAAAGGACACCATCTTGCCTCTACACACAGGATCAGGTTTTTACAAAAGCACTGCATACAGCGTTGACAGCTACAGGTCAAGAACAGTACGGGTATACAAGAACATCAAAATGAGATCCTAGAAAATAAGCCTTATAATGTAATGGTCAAGGAACTCAATCCATGCAGTTTATTGCAGAGGAGGATAAAGAAGTGACTCAATCAGCATATGATGCTACCAACGCACAGAAGAGGAACAACAGCAAGGCGCAGGGGTTCAATCTCACAAAGAGGTATATAGCAAGACCAATGACAGAAATTGTAGATAGACAAATCTAATCTCAACACGAAACAGAAAGGTTACTTTTTGCAAGGAAGACAAGTAAACTGCCTTCCCTTTATCAGAAGATTTGTTAAACTTTCACCCTCACTTAGAAAGGAAAACAGATACACTTTATTTAGCTTCCCAGGAAAGCCTAGATGATGGGATAAGCGAAGACAAGCATGGCTATCTGCTACAACCTCAGAGCATAAGCTGTGCCGGTGGGCAGCTGGAGTATCTCAAACCCAGGCCTTAAGCCATCAAGTAGCTCAGTTGCCTTCAAATTCCAAGTCATAAATTCAAGTGAACAGATGTCACAGAGGTTTGCATACAAGAGGCAAAATCTTTTTCTCATTGCTGTGAACAAGGAATGCCTTAATTACAGGAAAGCCACTGTACTCTTGTTTGAGTAAATACCAGACTGGAAACCACACAAGAAATTAATGAAGTCAAGGTACTCAATCCAGCAATGGGAACTTAACTCCAGACATTTATTATTGCCGTAGAAGTTTATTCTATTGCGGAATATTCCTGCCGATAGGAAAAATTGAAGGCTTTAGCCAGTGGCTTTCTCAGCCAAAGAAGAGGAGGATCCTTCCTTCCCCACCCCCCCAAAAAAAAAAAAAAAAAAAAATCTCCTTATTCAAACATGGTGCCAAAGGCAATATTTACCTTCAGATTGCTAACATAGTATGAAACAAGTCCTGGAGGACAGATACCACCTTAGCGCTTAAAATAGAATTCCAGAAGTTTTCTGTTATTAGCTCATGTTTCATTACATGTGATTGGACATAATGCCATATATAAGAATAGGCACCCTCTATGGGGAGTTCAGGTATTGTAGAAAAAAAAAATAATAGAAAACATTCTAATTTATTTTGCTCTCAACAGAGCTGATGAGTTAAATTTAGTCTTGTAAACAGCTAGTTTTATAGGCTGCATCTATCCGCCTTACTATTTTCGTTGACTTAAGGGTACACTTTTAAACCAAATCTGTCACTCTTCTGCACCTACCAAATTTTGATTAACATTTTGCAGCTGACTTGGGGCACGCAAACAGGATCCATTTCAGAACAAGTTAACCAGAGGGTCCATTTCAGTACCACATCTAATACAATCCTACTGCAAATGGACACTTAGGCCACAGGACCAGACTAAAGCTAGCCTGAAGTACCCCCGTGAAATAGGTGAAGATTGGCACGAGGTCCCCAGCATCAAGTGTTTCCTCTCCAGTGCTGTTCTTACTGAGCTGTATTACTTACTAAAGTTCATATAGGCCTGGAGATCTGTGCATTTCTAGTAAGGAAGCACAACGTGAGTTAAAGTTTAAGCAGTGTAAAGTGCCTTGCACATGTGCTTTGCCGAGGCAAAAGCTTCATCTAAAGGCTCCAGTCCACCAAACTCTTGCGATATCTGTCTGTCTATATGCAGAATATCACATGCAGCCAGACCACTGAATTGCTTCAGGATGAACACACACCCTGAAAACTACAGGATTCTGTCCTTAAATTTTATTTTAAATTCTAAGAGAACATGTTTAAAGAGAAGGTCTACCATGAATAATTTTTTTTTTTTTAAAGAGTTCGTAGGGATGTTATCTTAAAACAAAAGACAAATTATTGAACTTCAAAACACAGTAATTGATTGAGGGCTTTAACTGTGAGAATTAAAGTATCCTGTTCCAAACCCCATCTTGACTTCAGGGGAGGAGGGGAAGCTATTTTTTTCCATATTAGTCTTTTGATTGTGCCATGGACAATGAACAGAAGTCCCAAATAGCTGCCTTGTCAGAGGATGCATAAAACCAAATAAATTACCCAATCACCATTATCTAAATTTCTCATTATATATTTTGAAATTTATAGCAGCTCAGCTTTCCTTTCAAATATATCTTCAAGTTGGCTCTTTCACTTCAAGAAGAGCACAATAGAATGCCAGATCTTTTTGAAAAGTCATTTCAGCGGATTATTTTCATTATACATCATGCTGAACTGCTTACATGTCTAGTCAGATATCAATCTCACCTGAGCCTTGCAGGATACTGATTTGCTCTCTGACGTTACCTAGATCCCCAAGGTTTCTAGCAACAAAATACAGGATGCTGCATATAAAGGAGAAAGTGACAGCCTAAGGATTAACCTGCTTGTTGATATTCATGTTCTACCACATCCCCTGACAAACAGAATACTCCAGGGGTCAGGCTTCATCCTAATCAGAAAAGAGAGAATACAGATTGTTTTGATCAGAACTACATGTGTCTGGAAGGCTAATCCAAAATTAATTAGATCTGGGCTGCATAATATTCATTTGGATTTGTAAACATGGTGACGGGGGCATGAGGATTATGCAGATAGAGAACAGATAAGGTAACTAATTTGTAGGTTGATGATGCTTTAATAATGTCAAAAATGCACTCCTTTGTCTTAATAATTGCTAAAAAATAAGAAATATTTTGCTGTAAATTAGTGCGTGTGGACGGCATTTAATTCAAAAATGAAGATGTTTTAAAAGTAAGAATGAGATACAGACAGAAACGGTTTTAGCGATTTAAACGATATTCAAATGAATGTTTCTATTCTGTATCACAGTAGTCAGTTCAGAGCAGTACAACCTCTTTAAAAAAAGACAACCACCTTTGATAATTGGAAACATACTGAATTTTTTTGAAATAATTATTACTCACTACCTTTTTTTAAATGATGAGGCAGACTTTCACATGCTGCAAGACATAATACTGTTTATTTCAGCAGTGCTGCAATAGTCATTTAATTTTTAAACAGCTTCCCCCTGCCCCCCAATTAACTGAGCATCAACCTTCATGTGCCAGTAAGAGACACAAGTAGTGTTTAATAATGGAAAAAAACAAACAAACAAACACCAAAACCTAAAAACGTCAAACAAACACTTAAGTTACGAGAACACCAGGACAGCTGATAATACTGTCCAGAGAAACAGACAGATTATCTGCCTAATTTCACGTGGCCTGGGAGGGGTGTTGGGAGAAAGAGTCCTCTGCAGGATTCACCTGAGGGGATGGGATGCAAACTGCAGACAGATCCACAGTCTGCCTGACACAAAGCATTGATCAATTTAGAGGGATGGAATAGCAATGAGAAAGCATGAAAATGGAAACTGCGAGTACTTACAAATTTGTTAACAAAAGTGCCTTTTCACAGACCAAGGTCATACTTATTCAGCTGCTAGATTACACATCCTTCCCCCGTCCCCATCAACACGAGCTGAGCGGGATAACAATCTTCACTTGTATTATGAGAATGTCACAAACAGACCATTTCTCATTTTCATTTTACAAATGGATTAGTGCTGTTCCAATTCATGACCCCGTTTCAATCTGCGTTCTGAGTGAAGACTTATCTTATTAAAACTGTACTGAGATTTTATCCTGTTACGTATATATTAACGCTCAATTGTTCTACATATAGAGTTTTCAGATAAAACTATAATATAAATATTTCAAAGAGAACTGACTGGAAACAACTTCAGAGAACTGCATGTTTGACAAAATGTCAGATAACAGCCCCAAAAGCTAAGAGAGAAGATGAGAAAGATAAAAAGGCTTGCTTAATGAATAAATCCTTTGGGACATTTTATGCTGTATCTGTACAATCCTAGTGCCTCTGTGACCCGACTCGTGACTGGTTTTCATCAGTACTATTGCAATAAACAAGTATGTCACATTAGGGAAATTGTATCAGAAGAATAAGGAAGAGAGAGAATTAAGATGTGGAGAGGTTCTCTTCTCATGAGAGAATAAAACGGTAATTCAGTAAACATTTTTGACACCTGACCACAGCGCCCCTGCAAAATCTGCTTTGGGGAAAGTGCATTCCTCGGTATTGTTTTACACATCGCCAAGAGACCATTTCCTTCTTCACCTGTTTACTGGAGCTTGCTTCAGACCTCACTACCTTTGTAACCAACCAGTTGACAGCTGACTTCTGAAATACCTACTTTCGTCCTTGGCAGGATCCAGGCAGAAACTGTATGAGGTATGCTTAAAGCAGAATACTCACAGAAATAAATAGGAAAAAAAAAAAAGCTAATTGAAACATTTTCTTTTTTAACATCAGCAAAGTCAAGAGGGTATGCTGCTGTGATTTTTAATACTGCTAAACACAATCCAAAGGGGATTGTGCAGCAACTGAAGAGACTGCTAACAATAAAAAAGGTATTTGCAAAGGAGAAGAGAGAGAGCAGTGATGTATTAAGGCTTACTCTATTATACACAAGCTAAAAAGAACTTTAAAAAGTGCTAGTCATAAGTTCTTTCAGAAAGAACAACTTCAGAATATTTTTTACACTAACATATTTTACTCTCAAGAAGCTAGCAGATATCAACTCCTAATTTGCTTGTAGCTCACCATCCATCTACATAAAGTGTTTTCCACCAAAGATGCTTACCTCAGTGTGAAACTGAAAACAGATACCGGTACAAAGCAGTTCTGACAATGACATATACTGTTAAGCACAGAAGCCTAGATTTGTGAAGTTATTCCACATAGCTATGCTAGAGTAAAATTAATCCAGCGAATATCCCCAAATATCCATACAGTTAGGTATAAAACTTAAAGATTCAGACAGGAACCTCAAAGCTCATCAGAAAAGTCAAAACCTGAGGGAGTAAATATGCTCAAAGTAATTAAAAATATTTTGCCTCTTTGGCCTAGAAAAATGCCAAATCACTGTCAAGCAAGGCAAAAGCAGAAGTAATATGACGGGGGATTCAATATCGCATATTTTCACTTACAAGAATAGCCCCAAATGGAGAGACAGGTTTCTGCTCTGAAAGTGTGAACTTGGTCTGGGAAATATAAAACTTCTCATTGCAAAGACTTTTACACTAGTCTAATTTGAAAGGTATGACCTTCCTGTGAAACTGGCAAGCAGTAGGGAATAAGTTCTTTAAAAGGGCAAGCCCTAATAGCAGGTAGCACAAGCAGCTTAAAAGAGGAGGGAATCAGGATTCACTGTATACCTGGTCTTAGGGAAGATGCACCTTACTGGGCCTTTTACCCTGCCTTTGGAGCAATAAGGTTAAAGCACAAACCCCAAAATCCTGCTGCTGCAGGCTTTGGACTCTGCTTTGTATCCTGGCAAATTCTCACAAAAAGGAGAAGGTGGGATAGTACAAACTTCTGGTCCTCTTTGAGGAAGTTATTGGGTGAGCAGCTGTCACACCCGTCTGCACCAAACCAGACACCAAAAGCCAACCAAAGAATCACTGAAGCAGGCCAAGCACTGCTTAGGCTTAGATGAAGTACTTGTTTTAAACATCTTCACTTCCAAAATACTATATGCCTCAGGCTTGGCAACATCCACAGGTTTACAAAGGATCTATTTTAGGGTATAAAGTGGGAACACAGAGCATTTGCCCAGACCTCCCATGAAGTTTTTACCTTCTTGGCTGCATGTGCTTCCCAAGCCAGGCTGTTCACTTCCACATGCATTCTGTGAATCCAACCCCTCTCACACTGACACAGTATTTATGGGATTGCACTGTGAAATACATAGGTAAAAATAGTCTGAACAAAGGAGATGAGATTATTATTATTATTAAAACCCAAAGGCAGTTCAGAGCAGTGCCATGGAGAGTTGTCCCAGCACTCTCTAACACAAGGGGGGAACAAGAGGCATCAGAGCTGAACATATTTTATCCTGAAAGCATGATATTATTCTAATTTAAGGAACACCCACATTCCCCCTCAGACTCTCTGGACTGCAGGGGTTATTCCTCTGTGGCTGCTCCTCTCCGCACGCACACACACAGAGCCAACTAGCTAGCTGTTACAATACAAACATTTCTGAGCTAGCTTTAATCTAGCCATTTAGGGAAACACACCATATAAATTTAGTGCAGTTACACAGACTGCTTGACTAAGTAGAATAAATCCATCACTTTCCATTTTCATCAAAAACTTGTATTTCCCAAGCATCGCTGTCCTAAACATGCTATGCTTACACCAATCAACAGGAGCACAGACATAGTTTGGAGAGACAAATCACTTCCCATCAACAAAACATGATTTTCAGTAAGCACAATCAATAATATGCCAACAACAGTTATTACTAGAATTTATACAAATGATGCCAAACATCATCAATTGCCACAGTATCATATATGTTCTACCTAAATGGATGAACACTAAATAACTTGACTGAGAAAAGTTCAAGATT
Source organism: Larus michahellis (assembly GCF_964199755.1). Taxonomy (NCBI): domain Eukaryota; kingdom Metazoa; phylum Chordata; class Aves; order Charadriiformes; family Laridae; genus Larus; species Larus michahellis. The sequence goes on along the minus strand of NC_133896.1, from coordinate 104,314,249 downwards.
TTATTTTGGAAAGTCATGTAAACACGAGGGACATATAAAATGATCTATGACAGCATTTTGCCTTATGGCAAAACACAAAGATTAGACAGAAAAAAGCATACGGATTAGAAAGCGATCAAATAGCAGAAGTTATCCAGCTGAATACATGCAAGTTTAAACGGAATATCTAGCCCATAGGGAAGACGTCAGTGGTTAGAGGTGAAGATTTAACACTGGAAATCACATCAGAAGCGACTGTGTTAATATAAAATTTGCATTAAACGTAGAATAATTATCTGAAGGCAGATATAGAGATATTCATCGTGATTGTTCTTTTACAAGCACTGCCTTTTGTGGTGAACATATGGGAGCAGACTATACTGTATAAGTATCTTGATACCACATAACTAGATCTACCCAAAGAGGACAGTACTTTTTGCTTTATTGTTGTCTAATCCAGTGTAACTATTACAGCTAAAGTTACTAATGAGGTATTTGTATACGTAAACAATCCCAAAAGGTTGTTTATCCAGCACTGCCCTTTCTCCTCAGCCACAGATTTTGATATAGTAATTTTAATTTACCTGTTATTTCACTCATTTTTTTCTGTCTATATAGGAAAAATGAATTACACGAATATAAATTCATTCATGTTTAAGAAGCATTGGGATCCTAGATTAACAAACCCCACCAAAAATATAATAGATCCAGAACATTTGTCTTCTGAGATGAATAGTATTAACATCGGAGAAAGAAGAGACAGAGAAACTGCTTGAACAGTAAAGATGTTTTAGTACTAATGAGCTGCTGACTGAGCACTATCCACAGCAAGGAAGGCATTAATATCAAAACAAGCAATAGAACACCCTCATTCTATACGTGCACATTATGCACAACAGAGCATATTATTAACCCTTACCTTTTTTTGTGCAAGCCCAGAGTTTTGTATGCAAGTGGCATAGTTGCAGTGTAACGGCTGCAAGCATACTGTAGCACGCTTTAAAGAGAGCAACTAGGACATACCACCAGAGAATTTTGAAAAGTTGTGTGGTGTCACATCTTGTAAATACACAATGCATTTTTTTTCCCCCCTCTTACTGAAAATAGGATAGCTATATCACCATAAAAAAGTAGGTTGAAGAGGCGGTTGTTTAGAATAGAACATCAAATCTTAGCTGGTTAATACAATTGCATTATACTCCTGAAATACATTACAGGGTCCTCTGTCATCCATTTACGACAAAAATCTACCAAAAAAACCAAATGAAAACCAAACCAACAAACAACACCCCCCACACCCCAAAAAATAAAAACAAAACAAAAAACCACACCCAACTATATTCAAGAAAAAAACCTGTTCTCAGGGCAGATCTACCTGGTATTACTTTTAAGACCATCTTAATCACCTTGGAAACTTGCTCCATTTTCCTATGCTATTTGCATAGTCTCAGTTGATGACTATTCCAAGAGAAAAAGATAAAACATACTTTACAGATAATTCTCAGTCCATCCTCCTCCTTTTATAAAAGTTTGCATATATATATACATGTGTATTTATAATTAGATAGAAGGGAAAAATGCAGAAGAGCCTGAAGAGATGAAGTTACTACATAGAGATAATTTTTCTTGCCCTAAGAATATTTTTGACATTTCAGAATTTACTTATTTTACACTATCACACCGAGACAAGTTAGGTACCTTTTGAAGACTCCTGATGAACTTGAGACATCCAGTTACTTTGTTGCTACCAAAAATCCCCAAAAGGGAAAGGTAAGAACATTCTCCTGCTTCAAATCACCTTCCTTCAGAGCATTTGGGGTAGCGCCTCTGGAACCAACTTGCCCAGGAACTGGAATAACTCCTGCTGGGCCAGTTCTCCATGGGACACATGTTAAGTCACTCAGGTGAGATGTAGAAAACCTGAGTTCAGTGGCCCTCCTGCAGCTGGGGCAGGGCAGGTGTAGCTCAGTCCCACCTCTCCTACATTTAGGTGGGTACTCATAGTCACCTTGTGGATCATCATTGAAAAGCAAACTGGCTTCTCTCTCATTTTGATCAGAAACAGCTTTGAAAAATATCTCGCATAAGAAAGAGATCACATCACACAAAGAATCTCACATTTGTGTGGGCATTTCCAGTTTTCAAAAGTCATCTGCCTCTTACCAGCAAAAAAACCCAAATGTTTTGCTAAAATTGCTTGAGCCGCTCAGTTATTTGCCTAGAGATCCCTCTCAAACTAAGAAACCCTGCAGCAATACCCTCTAAAAGGCACAAGATAGTCTTAGCTCTGAAGGACTTATGACAGGCAGCCTGGGACTGCAGGACAGGGGCACTTGAGGTCTGGGAAGGTAGTCCTGGCAGTGCGCAATGCTCAGCATGAAGTAGGCCACCATGAAAAATGTGTCCAAAAGTCACTGTCAGTCATACTGCAATGGTAAATATGGCATCTCCAGCTATAATGGTTATTATGAAAAGGCTAGGTGATTCTCAGTAAAGGTTAGACCAGAGTTTTCTAATTTCAACAGAGATTAGTAGTGTATTCGCAGAGCAGGCTATTCCCTTCCTGTAGGCTAAGTAACAGATGCTGAACAACTTGCACCATTTTGTTTGGAAATTAATCAATTATAAATTTTGTAGATGGTATATGATACTATTAACGCAGGCAAGTAATGCCTATCTGTTTGTTATTTTATAAAATACCAATGCAAAACTTCCAATGCTGCATAAAGCAACTTATTTCACTTCCACTGGTTATTTTTCACTTCTGCTACAGATATAAAACAGATACTATGAGGAAAGTTCTCTTTGATTAATTTCTATCCTTACCATTATAAATAAACTTGATAACTACTCTCAATCCATACTGGCAAATTAAATGTAGTTCTACATCAGTGAAAACAAAGGTTTATCTTCCAAGAGCTCATTTGTACTTTCTGTCCCTCTGCCCCCACCCTGGTCTATCCCCTGGCCTCAGCTGATGTAAATCAGCGCTGCTGCTCCTTTGACATCAGCTTAGCAGTAATGATTTCTACCAGCTGAAGTTCTCTGAGCCCTCATGTGGTGTTTTAGGAGACTTAACTTTCCAGAAAGAGAGTAGTGATTCCTTGTGTTGGCTTTCCCCATCTGAGGCTGTAACCCCTAAACGGTGTAGGGAAATCCACAACTGCTCTCAAAAGAAAGCAGGTCCTCTGCTTCTCCCAGCCTCAGTCCTCTCCCCCAATAATATTGGCAGCCACTTAGTTTCTGTGAGGGAGGTTCAGCGTAGTGGCGCCCATGTGGGAGGAGTGCCTGAAGTTTTGAGGTGGAGAGAGTGTTTTGCACCTAGACTCACATCCAAGCAAAGCACTGTGGCTGGGTTGCACCGCAAGTCTCAAGGAGGGCAGGGTCTGTGGCTCTTTGCTCCTACGTGCCAAATGATGACCCAAATCAGGCTTCTATGTAGAGTATGGTCCAGCCCCCACATCCCCAGAGCGCATAATGGTGTCTTCAGGAGCTTCTCTCAGCGAGGATGCTCTGGTGGGTAGAGGAGCTGTGTGTCAAGCTGGTTCCTGACGAGGCAATTGTTGTTTCTGCCATATGCACTTTTCAGCTCATACAGCAATCGATCACAGAAAGAACAGTACATAAAATTATCTTTTAAATGAACTAGCTACAACAGCTTCAGGCTCAATTCCTTTTATAAACTATGCCCATGATTAAATTAACTACTGCTCGTGAATCAAAGGATAGTTAACAAGATATAAATTAGTCTTTTCTAATTAATATTTTATTTGTTTTTAGGTTCCAAAGTGTCTGTATGCTGCAAGTAACTGCTCTAGAATGTTTCAAATTTTCATCACATTATTTCATATACAATAGAGGAAGAGAAGAAGAAAAACAAAACAAAAGGTAGAAAACAAATAGCTGTTTTCATTTTATACAGACTGCAATTTGATCATCACAGAAGCCCAGGTTTCATAACTACTGCTTTGCTACATGATACCTGAGTCACTGGAGTGAAATCAAGACCTTTCTCTGTCCACGTCCAATGATTCATCAATACAGTTTTATTCTACTTAATAACAACTGAAACAGTCAAATGTTGTCTAGAAGGAATTATTTCTGAGAAAATATTAATCTGGCTAAAATCACAACTTCCTGTGGCAGCTGTTAATTTCAAATAAAATATTTTTTGTTTGTAGATAAGTGGTTTGGTTTTCAACTCTATTGAAATGTTTGGTATAGCTCTTTATTAAAAATCAAAAGATAAAATGTTTGCTTTGTTTGAGTGCAGTAATTCAAGTTACGAAAAATATTTTTCCAAACATTTTATTTTATGAAAAATAGGAGTTTTAGTTTAAATTCAGAATAAAATCCCATGCTGAAATTGTTTATTTCCTGCAAAGTGAAAATTTCTAATTTTGATCTGTCTTCAATAAGTAGACTGTGGGTTCTAATAGCAAGATGAAAAAGCAATAAGGTCATACTGAAAAAAAATAATAAATTTTCTGTGTTAAAAGAACACTGATGCTATAAACACACTCTAAGTTTCTGGTCCACACCTGTAGAACAATGGATTATTTGTGTACTGGACTGTTTGCCTCACCTTTATACTCAAGATAAGTACATCACAAAATCCAGAATAACATGTCTTTTCTCAATCGTTTAACTATATCCATTGCTATTCCTCCCATTGCCCTCACAGTGTCATCTCCAGAGTGCTTCAAGCACTCAGTTGTTCTTCAAGATTCTTCTAATTGCAACACAATAATAAGAAATGAACAGTTTCAAAATTGGCAGAACAATCTCTCTTCCACGCTTTTCAGGTAGGAAATACAAAAAACTTCATCTGATTGACCATAAATTCACAGTCAAGGTCAGAGAAGTGGTTGAGAATTGTATGTCTAATCCATGATGTTCAAGCCTTGCTTACTAAGAGGAGGTTGAGAAAACCATTTTGACTTTGCTAATTATATCCAGCATTCAGGATGGATGATTTACTGCCAGGTTAAGGATCTTCCACAGTCAGTAGATCCCTTCTACGCATATCTCAGCAGAGTTAGCAAGGGCATTCAGTTTACAAAGTAGAGATATTTTTTTCCTGGTAGCTGAAAAAATCCGTTCATCTCCATTATGGCCCTGCCTTTTAAATATCAACTATAGGAGCCCAGATCTGGAAGTGGTCTCCTGTATCACTGTAACTAGATCCTGATTATTTAGAGCTGTGTTATTCAATCCCTTTCACAAACTACCACAATCTTAAAAACAATAATGGTTTTTGGTCTCACTAACACTCAGCAGAATTTTAATTTAACAGTCAGTCTTCTATGAATAGAATCAAGACAGGTGATTTAAGCTGCTTCTCCTTTTCCTAGTACTTTGACTCTTGTATCTTCTTAATCCTCTGTTAGCAACTTAAAATGTATGTTCTTCTCTCAGTTGTACATATTCCTGCTGTTATATTCATCAATTTGAAATATTCCTAAACTCACTAATGCTTATTAAGGAATTCCATTAACTAAGCTAAAATAGGTTTTCTCTCTGTTTATTATCATGGAAAGGGAATGAAAAAATACAGATCAACATTGTTGGCAGGTGTCTACGTCAAATACTCATTTATGGACAGTGGTCAATGGTAACTTTCAAAACAAATTTAACCTTTTTTCTGTCTACCCGTAATCCTTCTACCTGGCAGTGGCTTTACAACAAAGATTACTCTGCATGGATTAAACATAGATTTGATTTCCCTCCACAGTGGGAACTCAGGCAGGTGGATTACACTAACAGACCCTGTAATCCTTCACCCTGAAGTCACTGCAGGGCTGTAAGGCTTATTCCAGCAGGCAGCTGATCTCTTCCTCCTCTTGCAATAAGGACTTGTCAAGCAGGTCCCACAAGCACACCACCGTCAGAGTGCATGCTTGGGTAATGTATGGCTTTGATAATCTTCCCATTTTCTCAGGGTGTGTGGAAATGTTCCTGCCAGGGAATGTTCAGTCAGCTTCCTGAACAACACCTGAGTGAGGTGCAGGAAAAGTTGAAAAGTATGTCTGCAATGCAAAATTTTGAAAAAAACCTGCTAGCTGTCACATGATGGAAAACCAAAATAAAGCTTCTCAAGCCAGGCATAAAAACCTCGAGTTATTCAAAATAAGCAGCCATTTTGGGAAGTGCAAACAAACACCATTTGCCAGTTTATTTTCATTCTTCTCTATTGGAGAATGTGAAAAAAAAACAAACCCCAAACAGGTCAGGGATCACATTCTTTCCAGTTAAAAGAATAAAAAGGCAAAACAAAGTCCTGGATGGCTTACTGTCTTAAAAGTCAGAAAATGAGAGAGAGAAAGCTTACCACATTTTAGTGGGTTTGGAAATGGCATGTTCTCACTCCTTGCAATTAAAAACGGATATCAAGAATTTTGAAGTCAGCTCCAAGCTATCACTCAGAAGAATAATGTGTCTGGTTACTCAGGTCAGAAGCTTCAAGAAAGCCTTCTGCATAATTTTTGGTAACTTTCCTTTCTTCTCCCACACAATCCAACACGTGAACTTGAGAATGAAGTGCAAGGCAATATTTATGGCGCGAGACCACACACTCCTCGTGCACAGATGCACCGCATTCCACAGCTGCAGAGCAGAGAACGCAGGACACGTATGGAGGGTGCACGTTTACATAAAACAGAAGAGCTACGTAAATATTTCACACCATTTTAAGAGTTCAATTAATTACATCCTTTTTTATACATAACTTCCATTGCTATGATCTTGACAATTTTTTCCTCACTTCATAACTAGAAAGTTCCAGCAACTATTCCCATACTATTCCCTTCAGCTCCCAAAAACCTCCAGGGATTTCTTCTCCCCCGTTGGACAAGAACACTCTTTATGTACGCAGGCAGACCCTTCAGTACCTCTAATTGCAACTGGAGTTGCAAGTGTAATTTTTATAGAAGTAATGATTCCTTAATTTCCCAAGTTCTGTTTGGTATGGGTCACAGCTGACCGGGTAGCTCCTTTTAGAAGAAAGACCTTCGCTAAGCAGTTCAGCAGCTTAGCACCTGAAGCAACGTCTGCAGCTAGACAAGACTTTTTCTAGGTCTGGTGATTTAGATATAGAGACTATTGTGGTTAATTTCGTACGTTAAGTCATGAAAACAGAAATTTAAATTAAAGATGCATGTTCCTGGTAGATACACTTAGGTTATGAGGATAGAAACTTGATTTTGTTCTATACAAATCCAAAATGTTCTAAAAATTTTCTTGGGGTAGAATTTTGACAAAATCACTTTTAGCAAATTAAAAATCTTGTGCTTGTAATCAGTTATTTTCTGTCTATTTATTGTGCTTAAGTGTCTCCTGTAAAAATCAAATAGAATCCTTCACTTCAAAAATTACAAAGCTGACAACAGCTTTGATCAACCAACCTGAGAAAGACTTTGAATATAATTAAATAGCATAGTGTGAATACAGTTTATCTATTTGATAGTGTTCCAAATCTGCCTAAAATTTCCCAACATCAGTAGCTTCAAAATGACTGAAGACTCTTTTGCTTGAGAAATCTTCTCATGTTAATGGTGGCTGCATATTTTCCCAGTTATTTCAGGCCTCCACCTCAAGATATTTATGTTGCATTATTTTAGATTTAAAAACACTTTAATGTATTACATATATAAAGCCAAATGAATCAATCTACACCATTATTTTGAATAAGGAGTTGTTTTTTCTGTTTTAATATGCAGTTACACCATTGTTTGGTAAACAAGGTGCAAGCAATACTCTAAAAACTGATTAAATGTCAACAGTTCATCATGGGATATCCTCAGGAAAGGAGTATATAAACTACATACGTACATACACAAAGCAGAGCAGATCTTTGATGCTTCAGGAGCACCTAGCAGAAACTAAGTATAAGAGAGGAAACTGAAAGATGACATTTCTCCTTGCTTCTACATTCCATTTCCTTTTTTATTTTAACCCTTATTATTTACATATTCAGTATTAAAGTAGTTTCACTGGTAAAGACAAAATTGGCCCCAGATTCATGAACTAATATTTAATGGAGTTTCTCCAGAATCCTCCAGTCACAACTTCAATTGAAGGTGGTTTCACTGCCTGTGTTTGTTATATCTCTGGCTCTTCAATTAAATTCCTCTGCAAAGGGCTGAATGCTGAAAATTCTACCCCTCACCCTCGCAGTTCCCCAGGACTTGGCTTGAGAAAGGAGGCTGTTAGAGGCATCAGCGTCTAATGCTCAATGCGTTTCCTGTCTCTTCTTTTAAGTCTTGCCTTTTTGAAAATAGTCACATTTTCTCCTTACACTTATTACTGTTTTATGTGGTTAAATATGTGTCCTTTTAGAAATGAAACTATTGCTTCAGGCAAATTAGAATGGACCAGTCCTATTCAGTGTTAATACAGAAAAGGTTTTTTACTTCCTGCACCTGAAGTTAGGGAGAGATAAAAAGATTTATTCCCTTGGTATTCAAAAGGTAAAAGAACTTGTCTTATCTTGTTCTTGTTTAGCCTTAAAGCTGGGTTTCTAGCATCCCTAAAGAACAGAAAAGAAAAAATGAAACCAGGATTACAGCCAGCTCATGGGACCATGGCAATGCTGTGTTAGGGTGAAAAAAGTACGTTTCCATTCTCCCTTTTGTGCTGGTGAATAAAAGGCCCTCTGATTGTTGGTGTCACGTAATGTTGATCAGAAAGGAATTAAGTGGCCAGTAAGAATGTGCTTTCTATCAAAGAGCTGGAAAATTGCAAGATGTAAAGACTCAGAGGTCAGTGTAAATCTCCATATCAGAGGCAGCAGAATGGAAAGGGGGGAAACAGGGGTGGGGGGAATCTATTACAGTCAGCCCAATCCCTCACATCCAGATTTCTGTGAAAACAGACATTCATGATCCCCTCTCACTTTTCAGTCATGCTGTGTTCTCCTTTTTTTTTTTTTAGAAAGACTTCACTTGGATTTTTTTTTTGTTTTCCATAATTCGATGTTTTGTTTTTAACTCATAATGATGCACAGTCCAGCCTGAAGGTGAAGTGAATCCAGTAGAATAGCTACCTAAGCTGCTGCCATCTCTCATAAAAAAGATGATTCACAAAACCCTCCTAAAGCAAGATTTCTGTCATTCCCAGAGTTCACCAGCAATCCACTCTGCTTCAGATCAAAGACTTTCTGGGTGGGGTAGGGAAAGAGTGGCTGAGGGTATGACCATGAGAGGGCTAGATCTAGGAGACTGTTAGTCCTGTGTTGCTCTTCCAGAGCTATGAAGACAATCAGAGTCAAAAGAGTTGCAGTGCAGGTCACCTGTGACAACCAAAGGCACATACATATCTGACTACCTCCATCCTTTTTCCGCATGCAAGCGTCGTTCACCTGAAATTGTGCTTTTTTCAACCAAGAAGTTCCACACACTGTCTAGAAATCCCAAGTATTTCAAGTACTCACAAGTCAGGGGAAGAGCCAGCTAAGTGTAGCTCAGTCCTAGAGTTTTCTCCAGCGGAACTAACTGCTAATACCAGATGAAAAATAAGCACTCCCCTGCTAAATCCCTTCTCAGTTACAGACTGTGCTTAATGCTTTTTGAAGAAATGGCAAAACAATTCCTCTTATTGCAGAGCACAGAAGAGCCCCGTTATGAGTCAAACATTTGGATGTTGGTTTGTGTCCTGGGTAACCAAGGCTGTTTGGCTCCATGAACCTTCCTTTCCCGAAGAAGGATTAATTTTCTTATTCTTCATTAAACTGAAGTCCACGGATCCCTTATGATGGAATTTGCATAGAAGTGCGCTGTCAATGGCAAAAGAATTGGGCTTTGAATATGGACATCTAAAATTACATACTGTCTGCCCAGATTGCCTTGAGGAGGAAGACGTGAAGTTTTCTGCCAAAAAAAAAAAAAGAAAAAAAAAGAAAGAATTGGCTAAGACTTGATGATCAATATGCTGAATTTGGCAAATATAGGTCCCTCTCAATAGGAGGTGACAATTCTGTCCTGGGGTGATTGTTGCCCCTGATTTTCTGTTTGGTCAGTGAAGATGGAAGGGACACAGCAAACATTTCCAGTTCCTGCTACAAAGCCTGCCAAAGTATCTTTAGATTCTGCATATTGGTATCTATTTTGCACGTGTTACTAACAAATACGGGCAGCCAAGCTAGATCATAGCCGTACATATGGAGCTTTGTTAAATGCAGATGGTGTAGTTTAAGTTGTTCATAATTAGGACCCATGTCACTGTAACTTGCACGCCTTTCATAATGCGATATAAAGCTCTCCATCTGCTTTGAAGCACACTAATGTAAATAACTCACTGGAGCATCCATTTTGTTTGTTCTGCTTTTGGTAATAGTAAGAAATTAGCATGGCTGCTTTGAAAGGGTCTCTTCATACATTCACTGCACTGCACTTCCCTAATGACATGGTCATCGTTACAGAGCTACAGCTTTGCATGTGCCTCTTGCCTAGTCCTGGCTCCAGCCTCTGTTCCACTTCAGTTGCTCAGTGAGGACAGAGCTCATCCTCAGGAGGGAAACCTCATTTATAATATGGAGCACACAGTAATAACAGCCCACTGGGAACGATGCTGGACCAATGTAGGCTATAGGCATTTTTCAGAACTGCAGCAAGCACTAAAAGAACGAGGTTCCTGCTGTAATTAGAGAAGCATCTGATATCCTCTCTGGAATTGACATCATTCCCTCTTGGGAGGTGACTGCTTGACTGGATTGTGTTCCTCCATTGTGTTTATACTAACATAAGTCCATTAACTTCAATGGAGGCAATTATTATACTCATTTAAATGCATATAGCATCCTGTCGTAGAACCAGCCACTTGTGAAATGACTAAAATGTTCAGACTTCTTTTGCACTGTTTAGGTGTTTCACTTTTTTGCTTTGTGAATTCCCAAGAGTGAAGTGTGAAAATTGAGAGTTCAGGCACTTAACACAGTTAACTATTGTGAACACTGCAATGGGGGGTGAGGGTGGAGAAGAGTGGAGAGTTAGAGGGAAGCACCTTACTAATCAATATAATCTGTCTGTTTACATTTCCAGGATCAGCTGTTTCTGAAGACAGTTACCTTATTTCTAGTCTTCAGAGTTTCAACCAGTGAATCAAGAAGGACAAGGAAAGCTTTGCACATATCAAGCCTTCCCTCTGCCTTTTTTTTTTTTTTAAATAAAGGTGGCTTTTCCAATATTAAAAGGTCCTATGAGAAATACACATTCTCATTTTTTTTGTCGGTAAAAGTATCCTTGTGGACCAGTCCATACATTCTACATGACCCTGAAATTAGCTTCTACCTCAGCAAAACAATTATTCTTGTGAAGACAGTATTCTTCACAAACCCTTATGCCTTCAGAGCCAGCACTATTTTAAACACTGCATGTTAAAAACACCCTGTATTTTTGCTTACACAAGGCAAAGCCATTTGCACGGTTTCCTCATCTCCCAGTGTCATTAGCTGAATAATCAATAGTCCCAGGCATCTCATCAGAGACCTGACAGGAGAGTCTGATATGGGACCAAGGCTACAGAGCATCATCTGCAATTAAGGTGGACTCTGTGCATGCCCAAGTATCCTCTATCACAAATCTGAAGGATGTCTTGATTTTAGTCATCTCTAACCACATAAACTCTCTTCCAACTATCGAAGGTGTTTAGGTGTGATGCTTTTCTGGTGGTTCTTCAGGTCATATTTGTCACATTCACCAGCTATCATTTCTTTCATCCATTTTGAAATCTTTATATGAGAATGCATTTCTGCATCTGAAAGAAAAACGGAGTGCACAGAGTCCTGTACAGGACTTCTACATGGAGCAATAAGTGAAAGTGGGTAAGTATGTTCCTGTGGGAACACCTAAGAGAAAATTATCCAAAATCTAGCTGTCGTAATGTTCATTCCACACTGTATGAATATGCAAATCTACAATAGATGTCCATAAAGAAGAGGCTGCTACTGGAAAGACTGCTACTTCTTCATGGCTGCAGATAAAAACAGAAAATAGACTATTGCATAACTTTTTCAAAACTGATCTGATAATTTAATACAATGCCTACCTATTTTCCCTGGTTTTGTCAGTGATTTCACAAATGTTTGGTTTCACAAGATAAGAAAATACCTGTACACCACCACAAGTGATGATTTGGCCTTAAGGATAACGTTCTCGCCTTATATGAGAACATATTCTGCAATTTGTCCTCAAAACTTACTCCTTTTCAATTGATCCAAAGCAAGAACATTCATTATGTAAATAGATATTCAGAGAGTTTTTCTGCTTCTCTTTACGGATAAATATCGCTTTTTCAATAGAAAAAAAACCATGTTCCCTATGCTAGCTTAACCTCAGTAGAATATCGTAATTATTCATCTGTCAAAGTAACTTAAAACTTAGATTTTCATCCTTCAAAATGGCTAAAATTATTTGAAGTCAATACCAGAAAGCACATGCATATGTAACATTAGGTCATCTCGAGAACCAGTCCATTTATATTTATGTCTACTTTCATTAGTTTCGATTGATGCAGTGTTTCCATGTACTTCTGGACTGTAACTGTTTTTAAAACTTAATAATATTAATCTGCTATATGAACTTTTAATATCCAGTTACTTTAACAAGTAGTTGGATTGTTCTAACAATGAGGTAATTGGCGTGTTGACCTACTTGTAAGAAACTGAGTAGGCAGTAGGGAGACACCATTCAAGCAACTAAGGAGTAGTTAAGAAAAAAACGCCTCCAAACCTAAAAGAACGACCCTAGAAGGCAATGAAAGAATTTGCCCATGTATGTAGAAAGTCTGTCAGATGCCTGTCTCTGCAGCAGGTACTCTCTAATGAAGGGCTGCTACAGAATGGAAAGAATGAGTTAATTCCTTAGGAAGACGGTCAGATGCTTTTTCCATGCTGAAAACAAATGAGCAAATAGCAGCTGAGAGCAAATAGCAGTCATTACATCATTTGTTTTCAAGGGTTTCCTTTTTAAATAAATGGCTGTAGTGAAGATTAGCAAGTTCCTATCCTTAACCGGCAATACCATGTTCAGGGCAGAAGCACTTCCAGACCCAAACAAATTACACCCCAGTTGTAAAAGTTTAAAATCAGCATCAGGGAACTGGAAAAATCTAAAACTTCTTCCAGGCTAAGACCAAGTCTGGTGCCAGATGGGGTTTTTTGTAGCCTAAAGCAGCACTACAGAAAGCCGTAAAATTCCGAGCCTGATCTGGAGTGACCCTTCTGGGGGACGATTTTCAGCCATGGCTTGCATACTATTGCAGGCTTCATCAGGAAAAAAAAAAATAAATCTGCCCTTGTTTGCCAGAAAGCCAAACTTTCAGCTTCTCATCTACATCCGAACGCAGGCTGCAAAGGGCGGCCATCTGAATACTCGACTCCTAACTCTTTTATTTCTATTTTTTTCAACACAACTGTGCCTTTGTGAGTACGGTGACAAAAGACCGGGGGGCAGGGCAGCTGGGGGCACTGGCAGCAGCCCCAGCCCTGGGCATCAGGCACCTCCCTGGGGACAGGCTGAGGCCAGGCTGGGATGCGGCCCACCTCAGCGTGGCCCATGGCTGGGCAGGGCTGTGGGGAGCTGGAGGTGGGCCCTGCTGTGGTGTCACTGGGGCAGGAGCCATTGGCCCTGGGGAGCTGACATGGGGTCCTGGGCCCTGGGCAGGGCGAGGAAGGGGGTCAGGGCCTGCTAGTGCCCTTTGGGCCCTGATGGATTTGCCTGGTATAGCGATGTAAGAAGGGAAATAACTCAGCTGGCAGGAGGCAATTTTAAACCATCAGTTGTGCTGACAGGATGCCCCTAGCTGGTATAATATTTTTAAAGAGAAAACAAAACTCAAGACTGCGCTGGAGCGCAGGGCAGCCCTGCTGCAGGCCAGCAAGACTCCTTTTGGTTTGTATCGGGGAAAGGGTAGGACAGAAAAATACACGAAAAAAACTTCATCATCTCCTCTCAGACCTTACTGCTAGAAGCTCCTGCCACAGTCACACCTTTACAAGCACCCAAGTTTAAAAGTGTACAGTGTGGAGGTTGTTGCAGTTAAGATGTCATATGAGAACCGTTTTTGAATATATGGTCTCCACATCACCAGATATGGGAAAATACATCAATGTAATGTTTACTTTTTTTTTTTTTTTAGTGTATCAGACCGCTTTTAGATAAGGTTAAAAATTATGGCCTGCCTCTACATTTTTAAAGCATTATATGCCTTTAAAAGAATATGGTCTGGACACATAATACTTATTATGAGCCCCAGGGAAACCTTTTACAATTTAGTTTCACGTTGAGTAATGCTGCTGTAAGAACTCATTTCTGAAGGGCCTGCTCTGTTGCCTTGAGAGAAACAGCTAATGGCACCAGAGCAACCACAAGATTCCCTGGCTTTCTGAAGTGATAAGCATGCTCCAAAAGAGGTTGGGTTTTTAGGTTTGACCAGTAACAAGACAAGCCCCAGGGAAGATGTCTCTTTAGGAATCATTAAAATAAGTCAAGACATCACATTGACCCTGTCATATGTCTTCTTTTCCAATTTGTCTGCTTACATGGTGCAGTCTTACCACTGATTTACTGGTCTCTCTTACTGATCTGCTAGCCCCACCTATGGAGGCACTTGTTTCTAAACATAAACTTTAGAAGACGAATTAACTACATATTGAAATGAGCTGCAGACTAATAACGCGTGCTAAATGTGCTTCCTGGTGTTTTCTTCTTTCTTACTGCACCTCTGCTCTGCCCTCCAGCTTCTATTTACAAACTGATCACACCATTTAGAGATGCAGCACAATTACTATGATGTGAAATAAAATATACTTCCATTGCCTGGAAACTTGTTCTGAAGAAAGAAAATCCTATTCCTCTTTGTTAAAAAGAGAGAGAGGTTGAGGCAAATTAAACCTCTATAATTAAACCTCATCACCAAAACAAATCTTTCAGAACTTCAATCCTGTATCATCAGTGATTAAGAAATCACTTGTACTGGCCAAACCAGAATATGTGCCCTCCAAAGAATTCCTAATTCACAGGCCAAGAAGATACTGCATAATCTCCCCCAGAAACCAATAGTACAATCATCTAAAATGCCCTATTGCATCTCTTTTACAAGATGATGGAACTGAGTGCTACGTGACACCCTGTACACACTTGAGTTAATAATTTCCATAAAGGTGGTCAGGATCAGTACCAATGACCTCCATAAACTTACAGATTGGGGAGTAAAAAAGAAGAAAAATACAATATGTCTACACAGTTACAGTTTGTTATATTATTTGAATTCAATCATTAATGTTAAATCTGTCCCTGTGAAATATCCATTGTGCTTTAACTCTTACTCAGGCTTACTGAACTGGTAAAAGTAACATTACTGTATAAGTGAAGACAGTATTAGTGATACTATGGAAGCACAAAGAACGTATTCTTCTTACAGTGATTAGAAATGGACTTCCAATCTTGCTGCAAAATCTAACATTGGATAGGCCTTTTTTTCTGTTTGAAACAGGAGTCTATATCACGGAGTTTCCTTTATTTATGCTTTTATTAAATTGAATTAATTGATCAAACACTACGTACAATGAATAACCCTATTATCCTATACTTACTGTTTATGAGGCCTAGTATAATGTAGCATTACCTCAAATTGATTCAGGGATTATTTGGTGAAGCAGCTGGTCAGCTATCATGTCTAGGAATAACTAGATCTTATCAATTTAGGAATAATTGTACTACACTTCTGAAACACAGACTTATACCTCCTGTGGTGATCATCGCTGCTAGTACTGCTAGCTCGATAATAAGTTTACAGTAACACTGCTTATGATTTTAGCCAAAACCAAACATGTTTTCTCAAAAGACCTGAGTTTTATTACAACAGAACATTTTTTGTTATCCTCAATAAAGCAACTTCAACCCATAGTTTTACGTTTACTCTTCGTTCTCCTTTCTTTTAGGGTTTTGCTATCAATAGCGTAGAATGTTGCTCCCTGCCCAGCTGTTGTGATGCCAAATCTGCTTTTGTTCATATAATTATAGCAGTACGCACCCTAATACCAGTTGTCCACCAATCATCACTGAGATACTGTTGCATTTCTGTTATCCCTAATAAGCCGTATCCTGCACTAGTAATTAAAGTTTCTCCATTTTTTTGCCCCTGCTCTTTCCATTAGTCTATAAACATTTCTCTGATGTGGTTTTCTTGCTCGTTTGCATTTAAACTCATTGCTTCAAAGACAGTTATCTTCTATACACAATGCCTTCATTTTACAAATGTGTCTACAACTTTGAGACAGAAACTTCTCTCAGCCTGGAAGAAAATATTTCATTTGAATACAGTGGGTTAGATTATGAAGATACGATTTAATCACACTCTAGAGGGAGGAAATAACAAACTGCTACCTGAGACAAACACAGATGCTAAATTACTTCTTTTGCTAGTGCTTTCAGTAAAACTCTTTTCTAAAAATATGAATTTAAAATATAGTATTTCCCTCATATAAAAGCTAAATAACTTGTTTTACCTTTGCAACTGCAAAATGTTGCAGTTAAAGAAAAATAAAGAAAAATCCCACGGCTAAGTATTGTTGTGGGCTGTAGTTCTTAGACGTGGATTCTGGTACTAAAAATTGCATCCCTACAGTACTTCACATTCATTCCAGGAGATGCCCAAAATAGTATTAAATCCACATTGGCATAAGCACTGTAAAAATCCTGCAGCAGAAACTATTTCTCTCTGAAGTGTTTTGCCTTGGCTACTGGTTGTCAGGCATCTTTAATCCCTTATTATTTCCCTTTTGCTTTATGGGTCTTCTTGACCTGTATTGTTACACAAAAACTCTCTCTTCTGTAAGTTTTTCTACCTTTCTCCCGGCCTTCTGCCTGCCGTGCCTGTTTTAGCTGGAAGTTAGGTATATGAAGTCTGATTCAAAAGCTGTTCATCCTTTCCAGAAGGGAGCGATTTCTGTAAGTAGTTGGAAAGCACAATTCGTTCTGACAGTGTTATTTTGGCAGGACTGGGGCAAAAACCAAACAGCATAGTAAACCTTTCTCAAACAAGTTTAAAAAAACCTCAAACCAACAGCCCAAATCAATAATATATTCAAATAAAAGATTCAGTATAAAAAAAATAAAATTACAACTTTCTGCGTACCAAAAGGCTGAAAGCATGCCTGGAAGGTTCATCAACCCATTGATTTTTAGAACACTGAAACAGAAGGACTTGACTTTCTTTATGACTCAGCTTTTCAAATTTTAATATCACCTTCTAGAGATGATAAAAATAGGAAGAGCTGAAAGAACTTCTCAAACATCAACATTTTAACATATGAAAGGAATTCTTTGCAAAGTGCCAACTTGCCCTATTACTTCATACTTCACTGCTCTTGATTTCACCTCTTTGTGATTCTGTTTAGCATATACAAGGTATGTTGTTCTGATAAAGTATTGAGCTGAGGAATTGCTCAGGAAGAAGTATTCTGACAGAGTAGGCACCAGTCATTATGTCAGGAAGAAAATTTAAGTCCTAATATCCTGAAAAGAACCTATATAGATATGGAAAAGAAAGTCATGCAACAGTGCTGAGCCGTGAGCAGTTATTGTACACATGGGAGAAAAGTTACAGTGAGTGTATCCACAAGCTTCTGGAAAATATTCCCCAGGATCGACACAAAGATCGGCTGCAAAGAAGGATATGCACCTGCAGAAACAGGATATTGTGGTTAAATGTAGAACAGGAAAAATGTATGAGGTATGGAGAGCTTAAACTAATCGTATCTGATATGTGGAGCAGGGAAGCGAGATAAATGACAAAAGAGAAGTAGCTTGTAGCACTGGATCATTTAGTTGTGCTTAGCTGACGTGTCAGGCAGGAAACCTGTTATGCTACAGCAAGTTTCACATAAGCTGTAATGTAAGACAATGCTATATCTTTACCCTTTCACCACTCGCTACCGTCATGCTGGCACAAGTGTTTTTGCAACCATACAGTCAACCTAATCAGGCAACTGACAATCCAGGTTAAATTGAACATTTTAATTACCTGAGAGGATGGATAAAGAGAGAAGAAAGAAGGGTAACATGGCAAAAGGAAAAATGTGACTGTCTCTTTTGACAATTTAACCACAATTTCAGTTTAGACCAGCTTATAGTGTGTGAGAAATTGATCCTTGAACACTGAAGGGGAGAATGATGCCCAGTAATCCTAATTGCTGATAAAGAAAGATGATTTTTTCTGTCCCTGGAAAAAAGTAGAGTACTGGAGGTTGTGGTTTTTCAGTTGGTGTATGCCCACGGGTGCTGGGGTGAAATGGGAGGCCTGAGGACTAATTTTGTCACATTTACTTTTACTGGAGTACCAGCTAGTCTATTTCCCTAGCCTTCCTAGAAGCTGTGATACAACTTAAAAAATTTCATTAAATGTCACCTCTTTCCGAGATGACAACATTCAAGAAAATTGATTTGTTATTACTTGTCTTCCCAGTACCTAAAATTATAATTTTCTTAATTTTTACAGGGTTTGTAATGAAGCTGGTCAATTTATTATTACTAGACTCCTTCACTTTTTCCTTTTTCCATAGGTGGTACTAATGCTTGTCCATTTTTAGCATTTCAGAATTTGCTTTACCTTTCACAAAGATTACTACTAATGTGTCTGTGATTGCTTCAGTCCAAGGATTATTTTAATAAGGCCTAGGCAACTTGAAACCATCCAGATTTCCAGAGTACTTTCTAACCATCTATTTTCCCTGGTGGGTTCAGTTCCTCTCTTCTTGTCATTGTGTTAGCCACCTTAAGTATCTGATCCTGTTCAGTCTTTTCATGAGGACTGGAGTACTTCACATATTTACATAACACTGTATATTATTATTTTTCTTGGTAATAAAGCCTAACGTATGTGTGAGTGCACACACAAAAAAAAAAAAAGAAAAAAAAAAAGAGATTGTCTAGAGAGAAACACTGTTTCTAAAGCCATTGCCTTGACAGTGTTATTAAAAGGCATGTTAAAAGAAGCTTCAACTTCCCAAAACAAAAACATGCCTCAGTGGTGCTCCAAGAGCTTTCAGCAAGCTACCTAACCTACAGTTAAGATATCAGGGCACAGTGAGGGCCAGCTGCTCAGCTAGGGAAGAAAGTCGAGCAGTGCGCTCACCAGCCAGGGCCCCATCCCGCAGCACCCCAGAGAGGTGAGCAGGGCAGCTTTGGTGACAGCACCCAGAGTTGGCCACCAGTGATCACCACATCTGGGTCAAGCCAGGATATCAAGTCAGTAAGGCTAGGTGAAACGCAGCAAGATACATGGCTGCATGTAGGCGTACACAAACTGTCAGAGCTGGCCTGAAGGACAGGTAGCCCAGCTCCTAGGGGAGCAGAAGAACGGGTGAGAGAACCTCCTGGTGCTTTTGGGGCCCTGGCAGGAACCAAGAAGAACATGACTCCAACAGAAGTCAGTCAGATTTGGCAAAGCATTGGAGATACAAACCATACATGACAGCAAAGCAGCAGTAGCTGCTTCACAATCATAAAGTGACTAGAGGACTTGAACACTGTCATATTTTCAATTAGCATCTCCTGTGAAGTTGGTTAAATCCAACTTAATTTCTAGTATAATTTGGGTTTGTTTTTCTTTTTTTATTAACTCATTTAATTTCCTTTTATTAATCAAGGGCAAAATTCTGTCCCAAGTCTTACTTCAGGCACAATATGCCTCTACAATGACCTTTCCCTATCTCTCTCTCCAGAAGACATCTGCTCGGACCTGACAAGAGAAGTATTTCTCCTCTTGCACTTAGGAAGAAAGATCAGCCTTGGCTGATGTAGTCCATTCCCTGGGACGAACAGCTGCAAATGGAGCAAAGAAAGCCAACAGAGTTCCGGCTTGTATATCCTGCATGAGTAATTCAAGCTGAAAGACCTTTGTATGGAAATTCAAGTACTGCCTGGACTATATCACCATTTTCACCCTGGCTGCTGGAGGAAAACATGTGTCAATACTTGAGAAAATGGTAAGGCCCTGCAGGAAAATAGGGGCTCTCACAGTAGAAAGCACACACTCTTCTTGGATAATATGCCAAAACCAACTCTCTCTGAGTACACTGTATTGCAGCAAACTTTCTGTTAGGCTGTTCTTGTGTCAGTGTAACTTATTTTCTTGAAAGAGTCCCATTTCCTTTCCTTTTATAGGCACCTCAGGTAACATCCCTTATCTGTAACACATTCTTCTCCAATGTCAAGTAAGATTAAGCCTCACTAGATCGTACAGAGGATACTGGTCCTGGATATTATTTTTATAGCAGTTCCATATTCATTAACATCATCTTATATGCTGGAGACAAAGTTATTCCATAGGGCAAATAAACTTGGCTTGATTTAATCAAAATGTATCTAATGGCTAGCAGGGACAGAGCATTTGAAATAATTTGCCGGGACACAGGCTCTGTTCTTAGATATGCTTGAACAAAGTTCAACTTTCGCAGTTCACAAAACATGAAAGCTATCTGGCTGTTCATCGGAGAGAACTTGCAGTCTCTGGTGGAAGGCTTCCAAGGAGGGACTGCCAAGGAGGCCATAGAGGCAGCTGTCATCAAAGAATAGTCAGTCAACTATCACCTTTGCTGAGTTTTTAGAGTCTAGAGACCTGGAGTTTGCTATCCTCCCACTGGGCTTCATCTACAGTAAGGAAACTTTTAGAAAGAAATGTCATGAAACACTCTGATATCAAACACGCTTCCCCTATTCCCCCCCATTTCAACCCCACTCCCTTTTCTCCAGAGTCATTCACCCTTAAAATAAAGAAGCTCTCTCTTCCTTCCTCTGTTTTTGTTCTACCGCTTTGGATCTGAAAAATGGTAAGTTTGTAAATATTTTTTCTTAGGCTGAAAACAAGCCCCCATTCTTGCAGCTGCCACAGATGTTATAAGCAGCATTTTATTATAAGCAAAATCAATATGGCAGTATTACAACATTTCTATCAGTGAAACAAACAGAATAAGGTTAAATGACAATCTCATTACTGCTATAGAAACTTCAATAAATAGGAACATTTCTTGCTAAAATATAAACCAGCCAAAATGAGACAAAACAAAAAAACAAATTGCCCAATTAAGAACACTGCGTCCATAATACAACTGAAAGATCAATACTCCTTCAAATGTACAGAGAGGC